>NW_025766880.1:112500-712500 GCF_003918875.1 Haliotis rubra
ACCGGTTTTAATTACACGGACAGAATTGCTTGGATCCGGCAAATCCTTCCATACTTCTAGGAAATCATATCCAAAAACAGATCTGCAAAATGTCATGTCTGGATAAGTGTATAAAAGTAAATGTCAAGTGGCAAATCGGCGCATGATTCATCACAACTTGGTAGTTTAATATTACAGTGTTCCCACGGAACAAACTTTATAAGGAGTTACATCAATACATGTACACCATTTCTGTAAAATTAGCATTGTACCGGGAGGGGGAGCTATTTAATAGTCGCAGACAACCATATAAGCAGAAGTTACACAAGGGTGTTGTTTTACGTCGCTCTTGGCAATATTCAAGCAGTATCAGCTGGGGGAACACCAGAAATAGGCATCAAGCATAGTCACCATATTTGGAATCGAACCGATCTTCGGTGTGAGGATCACCCACCGGTTAAATGGATTACTACTGTACTTTAGAGGTATGAACCTTTACCTATTGAAGAGAAACTGAATTTTTCAATATGCAAAAAATGAGTGAGTATGGTTTTACGCCGCTTTTAGCAATATTCCAGCAATATCACGGCGGGGGACACCAGAACTGGGCTTCACACATTGTGCGACGTTTCGGTGTAGGTACTATCACCGTTATCAAGCAAGTTAGTACCTACTACACCGAAACGTCGCACCCATTGCAGTAAAGAAGTTGACAATCCATAGAACTCGGTTCTCCTTCACGTTGTTAGAAGTCTTAAACCGAAAACTGTTCAAACTGTCTTGAAGTTGTGTGTCTGTGTGTGTGTGTGTGTGTGTGTGTGTGTGTGTGTGTGTGTGTGTGTGTGTGTGTGTGTGTGTGTGTGTGTGTGTGTGTGTGTGTGTGTGTGTGTGTGTCCCACTTTTAAATGACTAAAGGCCACCAATGGGGGTTACACACACAAATTCCTGGATCCGCCTATGAGTTGCGTTGTTAGTTTGCTTAGAGTGAGTGAGTGAGTTTAGTTTTACGCCGCACTCGGCAATATTCCGGCTATATAGCGGCGGTCTGTAAATAATCGAGTCTGGACCAGACAATCCAGTGATCAAACAGCATGAGCATCGATCTGCGCAACTGGGAACCGATGATATGTGTCAACCAAGTCAGCGAGCCTGACCACCCGATCCCGTCAGTCGCCTCTTACGACAAGCATATTCGAGTTTGCTTGGAAATGAATTCAAGTACAGACGGAATATCTTTTCTGACACTTGCGACCCCAAAGCCTTTGATTCACTTGAGCGGGAATTTAATTATAACGACACTTAACTCCTTGGATTCAGGTTACCACGTTACATCTTGAAACAACAGCTTTAAGCTGTGAAAAACTATCACTTTCAAGAACGTAACAGGATCTATAGCAGCTTTTTAACACAACTAGTCACTGATTGCTTGTAAGATTATATAAGTACTCAGAATATCAACCTTGGACTCTATTGATAATCTTCAGAGGAAACCAAACTAAACATTACCTTATCTAATTATTTCGTGTGTTTGTTGTTGTTGTTTTGTTTTGTTTGGGGGGGGTTCTCTTTGCACAGATGCATAACACAGCCAATTAGAACAAAATACACGTTTTTAAAATATACTGAGAAGCAAAGGAAACTACACATTTCAGTTCGATTTGACAGGGGTATCACATATCTAAGGTTCACGATATCATATTAATATAAATTATAGTTATGATTTCAATTATTACTGGAGTACTGGGCCGCCTGAGAAACACCTGATTGGGGAACACCTGACTACAAAGATGGGCTGCTTCAGTACAGGGGAGGATAGAATACAGGGAGGGAACGCTGGGGCACAGGGGAGGGAATGCTCCAGTACAGGGAGGGGACGCTGGAGTACAGGGAGGGAATGCTTCAGCACAGGGGGGAACGCAGGGAGGGAACGCTTCAGTACAGGGAGGGAATGCTTCAGTACAGGGAGGGACGCTGGGGTACAGGGAGGGAATGCTTCAGTACAGAGGGGGACGCTGGAGTACAGGGAGGGAATGCTGGAGTACAGGGGGACGCTGGAGTACAGGGAGGGAATGCTTCAGTACAGGGGGACGCTGGGGGTACAGGGAGGGAACGCTTCAGTACAGGGAGGGGACGCTGGAGTACAGGGAGGGAATGTGCAGGGGGGGGAATGCAGGGGAGGGACGCTGGGGTACAGGGAGGGAATGCTGCCAGTACAGTACACAGGGAGGGGGCGCTGGAGTACAGGGAGGGGGAATGCTGGAGTACAGGGAGGGGAATGCTTCAGTACACAGGGGGGGCGCTGGAGTACAGGGAGAGGATGCTGGAGTACAGGGGAGGGAATGCTTCAGTACACAGTGGGGGGCGCTGGAGTACAGGGAGGGAATGCTGGAGTACAGGGAGGGAATGCTTCAGTACAGGGAGGGAATGCAGTACAGGGGGGGGCGCTGGAGGCACAGGGAGGGACGCTGGAGTACAGGGAGGGAATGCTGGAGTACAGGGGGGAACGCTGGAGTACAGGGAGGGAATGCTGGAGTACAGGGAGGGAATGCTGGAGTACAGGGAGGGAATGCTGGAGTACAGGGAGGGAATGCTGGAGTACAGGGAGGGAATGCTGGAGTACAGGGAGGGAATGCTGGAGTACATGGAGGGAATGCTGGAGTACATGGAGGGAGGAATGCGCTGGAGTACAGTGAGGGAATGCTGGAGTACAGGGAGGGAATGCTGGGTACACATGGAGGAATGGCTGGAGTACATGGAGGGAACGCTGGAGTACACAGAGGGAATGCTGGAGTACATGGAGGAAGCGCTGGAGCACAGGGAGGGAATGCTGGAGTACAGGGAGGAATGCTGGAGTACATGGAGGGAATGCTGGAGTACAGGGAGGGAATGCTGGAGTACATGGAGGGAATGCTGGAGTACAGGGAGGGAATGCTGGAGTACAGGGAGGGAATGCTGGAGTACAGTGGAGGGAATGCTGGAGTACAGGGAGGGAATGCTGGAGTACACAGAGGAGGGAATGCTGGAGTACAGGGAGGGAATGCTGGAGTACAGGGAGGGAATGCTGGAGTACACGGAGGGAATGCTGGAGTACACATGGAGGGAATGCTGGAGTACAGGGGAGGGAATGCTGGAGTACAGGGAGGGAATGCTGGAGTACAGAGAGGGAACGCTGGAGTACAGGGAGGGAATGCTGGAGTACATGGAGGGAATGCTGGAGTACAGGGAGGGAATGCTGGAGTACAGGGAGGGAATGCTGGAGTACAGGGAGGGAATGCTGGAGTACAGGGAGGGAATGCTGGAGTACAGATAGGGAACACTGGAGTACAGGGAGGGAATGCTGGAGTACAGGAGGGGAATGAATGCTGGAGTACAGATAGGGAACACTGGAGTACAGGAGGGAATGCTGGAGTACATGGAGGGAATGCTGGAGTACACGGAGGGAATGCTGGAGTACAGGGAGGGAACACTGGAGTACAGGGAGGGAATGCTGGAGTACAGGGAGGGAATGCTGGAGTACAGATAGGGAACACTGGAGTACAGGGAGGGAATGCTGGAGTACAGGGAGGGAATGCTGGAGTACACGGAGGGAATGCTGGAGTACAGATAGGGAACACTGGAGTACAGGGAGGGAATGCTGGAGTACAGGGAGGGAATGCTGGAGTACAGATAGGGAACACTGGAGTACAGGATGGGTACTGGAGTACAGGGAGGGAATGCTGGAGTACAGGGAGGGAATGCTGGAGTACACGGAGGGAATGCTGGAGTACAGGGAGGGAATGCTTCAGTACAGGGGAACCAGTACAGGGGGCACTTGAGTACAGGGAAGTGATGCTTCAGCAAAGGGGAGACCGCTGGAGTACAGGGAGGCAATGCTTTAGTACAGTGGGGAACGCCTGAATACAAGGAAAGACTGCTTCAGAACAGGGAGGCCGCTGGAGTACAGGGACGGAACGTCGAAGTACAGGGAAGGAACTAGGGCTGCAACAATGTATCGAGCTATCGATGGAGTAGAAACGAAAAACTATCGATAGTTTAGTAATTGACTTCTGTTGATAAATGCGCAGGAAGTACCAGATTCGTTCACTTTAATTTAGAGTTATTTCTCCGTACCTGTTACCTCTTTAACAAACTTGATCAGGGTTTCAAGTTTCTTGTCAGTTATTATAAGAGACTGAAACTACTTCAGCTTGTGTATATTTCATATACAAACTATGCATTCATTTGGTAAATGACTTCAAATGAGACAATTCAAAGAGAGAAAAACAACTATTGCAATAGTTGGTCGCCATAGACTATCGCTATCGCAATAGCTCTTTCCCCTTCAATGTTCACCCCTAGAAAGAACACTTCAGTACAGGAGAGAACGCTGGCGGAACGCTGGAGTACAGGGAGGGAATGCTTTAGTACAGAAGAGACCAAGTTAGAGAGCCTGACTCCCGAACCCGTTAGTCGGCTCTTACGACAAGCAAAGGTTGACACACCCAGGTCTTCACGGGTGGTCTGATCAACCATATAGTTTGATGCTCTAAACTGACTAATGGGAGGACTCCACCTCTAAACCACTCCACTCCTCTATCTCCCCTCCACACACGTACACAGAGAGAGAGAGAGAGAGAGAGAGAGAGAGAGAGAGAGAGAGAGAGAGAGAGAGAGAGAGAGAGAGAGAGAGAGAGAGAGAGAGAGACAGTGACGCACGCACACACACACAGGAACACGCACGCACGCATACACACACAGAAACACGCACACGCGCACACACACGCACGCACACACACACACATCAATTATAATGTGAATTTCCATAAACGCCCCTGTATATTCAAGGCGTCAATAGGAATACAGATGTACATATTATGTCGACGTTGAGCTGCGAAAGATCTTGTGTGCATAAGGTAGTTTTGACCAGCACACATATCTGATCTCTACTTTTATAAACTACATTAACAGTTTAGACTCACTAGTGTAAATGTAGTAAATGTCAAGCCACTGGATTTTTACAAAATATTCCATACTGTTTAAAACTATTTACTATTTACAGTCAACTGTTCTAAAAAGAATTTTAACGTTGAAAAGATTAATTGATTCCATACTCTGAATTCTTAACAAAACTTTACAGTAAAACTCGATATTTATTCTTTTCAGCAATTTGATGCATGATCCTCGTGCAATTCATCAGTCTGAGTAAACTATTCTTCAATATTATACTGATATAGCAGTGTAACGGTTAATGCTGAACCTAGTTTTACCTACACTGGCAATTCATCTGCATAAGGTTTGCAGTTAGTTCCCCAAGTTCGTAAAGAAATTCATCTTCGATGTACTTAACCATGTATATAGTGAATGCTTGAAGTGAGTCTAAACTTTTGATGGATAGTATATATCTGTTGCTTTTGCTACTGAAGAAATCGCTTGCTTATGCACTATAGATCTGAAGCTCCACCAAAATTCAGACTGAGCTGTGCATCTGCAATTTATCTTTTGACTCGCTTTAGCTTTACCAATATATAATTGCGCCTTTAATTTCAATATTTTCAGTCTTCTGGCAAAAACTATTCATAATTACTTAATTTGAAAATAAAAACGGACAGTATTTTAAAATACCATTTCAATCACGTAAATGTTGTTTTTTTTCAATGCTCATCACAAAAATACAATGTGATCAAATGTACAATATCCGCTAAGCTGTACTTCCTGTAATATGCTATATTTTTCTGCTAACGTCATGAAGAATGACACGTGAGTCTGTAAATATCACAATAATCATCGAGGTGAATGATACACTACAATCTCACTACACATTTTGCAAACTTGTTATCTTTAGACTTTTAGACTTGCGTAACGCGAATACCGTATCGACTTTCTTAGAAATATAATTAATTAAACCGATGTAGTTATGACTACTTCAAAATCCCATTTAACTCGATATATCTACTATCAGCTATTATAGTAAAATAAATGTTGGCTTGCAAATACAATAGTAAAAACAATTCGCCATTTCACGTATTTCCGTATCGTTGACTAATGTTGAAGTATGAGGTCTGGATATATTTTCGGTTCGAGAAAGCCTAAAAATACCCCACACATAAAAAACCGTATTGTAGTAACGTTGAGTAGGTGTCTGTTCTTGTAGCTAATTTGTATTCCCAGTCTTACAATGAGATCCTGTTGTATCTATTTCTGCTTCATTAATACCATTTAAGGTTGTATCAACCGCGATAGATTCTATTTAGATCCATTTATTTTTCTACTTTACAATGATAATATGATCTCCAGCGCTAACCCACACAGTAAATCATATTAACAAATTGTCTGCGCTGATCATTGTGAGCGTGGGAAGTCGGTTCCTAGTAGTAGAGACTCGCTGTCAGATACATATGACGTCACGCTTGCAGCGTGACATTTGAAGTCTACAATCTCGTTTCTTGAAAAGCCATAGGTCGTGAGAGAATATTAAGAAGACAGTGTTGATCTTGTAGGCGATAAATATATATTATTGGTATAAAAATAGCAATGCTAGTGGAATGCGTATTTAAGAAAGTGTGTAAGCGCAACAGGTGGTTTGACGTCATAACAATTATAACGACGTCACATGAGAATTATGACGTAGATGGCGAGTTGTGTGTCCAACGTGGTGTTATTTTTAATCGAACTATAATAACCTTTGCTTAACGCTAACGGTCAAAGTAGAATAAAAGTCAGGACATATTCGAGAGATAACGGATATAACAGGAAATATTTGTCTAAATCAGAAAATGCCAGAGGTAGTGATTCCATTTTTGAAACGTATTAGGTTGTAATCGTGGGACAAAACTGGGAAGTGCAATTGTCTTAAAGTTTAACCTAATAATCATAATTAAATCAATAATGTTAATTCGCGTATTAAAACAGTCAGCGAAGCTTTATAAATGTTTAATACATTTCAAATCTTAAACAGGTGAAGATATCACTCGAGTTCTGTTTACTTATCGCTTATGTAAACAGAAGCTATTTTTAACTTCACGTCAGCAGAGTTCAGACTAACATAGTAATTTCGGAGATAAATCTTCAAATAGGATACAAGAAGAATATTGTGAAATTGTTGCCATCTCCCGGATCTAGAAATCCACTCCTATCGGCAGTGATTCAGTTGGAAACGACCGTTCAGCGGTTTCTGTTGGGCTCGACAGTGTTGTGATCACGGATAAGTGCTGAGTCAGCCCATAGCTCGGTCACTGAGTGCTTGCTGAATCATCAACACGGTACGCGAGCGCGCCAAACACTGGCATAGGTTCATCTAGTGAACTACGTAATTTCACAGTTATCGTAAACCAAGGAACCAGAGACTTCTTCATTGTTTCTACAGGGGAATTGTACCATTTTCTGCCGAGAGAGAGAGCAAAGGAACAGGTTTTGACTCCTATTGTGGACGGAATATGAGCAAAAAGGTACGTGAGTCGAGGCAAAGTCCGTTACTCGCATTGTAAGCGTGGCCCGTCTTTGTTTACGTCCTGTGTCGGTAACACCACTTATTGCGCACATAGCAATTTCTTCTCATACATAACATAAAGATCTAATTTTTGGATATACATGAACTGTTTTGTCATTACCTATCGACTGAAATAAGTATGGATCTTGTAATATCAATATTTCAGCCAAATCCCTCGTGGCTTGTGTTTTTGTTTTGTGTTGTGACCTGCCTCGTGCAACTATGGCATGTGTGTTGCGCATTCATCACTTACCACGATCTGTTCAATGGGCTTTCCTTTGTTACAAACATGATTCTCAGACACTTTATTTATCGAAAATTGTATCTATAAATGATTGTTTGATAGGTGATGAACATATTTTAGCCAGGAACAGCCGAATAACGTCAGGATTTGTCGGTCATACGATGTATGTCATTGTGGACCGAGTTGTTTACATGGAGGACGGGTTAGGTCCTTCTCAATGAATTCAGATTGTGCAATATCCTTGTCTCAGAAACGATATCTAGCTACATATTTTGACCATATTATTTTATTTTCAACTCATTTTATTCAACGTTGTGATGTGTATAGTGGTAAATTACGAATTTAAACATCGTATGGTTGGAATGTTTTCAAGCAACGCATATCTGACCTCAATAACAAAGGGTTTGGTCACATGACCGTTCTCAAACAAAAGATTCCTTTCGTGGAGGAAATTCTCGTGTCAGCAAGATCGGAATTCCTCGGTAGACATCATTCACAGTTCAGATTGTATAAGATGAAAGTAGATGTATTTGATTTTAATGACAAATAAACATGGTTGTCAGTACTGTGTAATAGCGCTTGCGTGGTATTTTTAGCCATGTAGTAATCAGTTCATTTCTGCACTTTCAGACTTATTTTTAGCACCTGTAGTTCTTTGTTTATATTCATCAATAATTCTAGGAGTGGTTTGAACCTAGAGACACTGTCATGTTTCTAGACGGTGCTTAGAGTTAATTGCAGACACAATAATTGATTTATATTGTCATTTGTTCACTTGATGACTTTTTGGCCTAGTGACAAATAATTATCCAGACAATGAAGTCATGGAGTGGAGAGGAAAGAGTTGAAGGAGCTGAGGCAGACCTTTCATTGGTGTTTTTGTTCATTAATATGTATCATTCCGCCATTATAGTTAAATAATCACAAGGAGAATTGGGACAGTGAAATCATGATTTAAGTGTGAATCTTTTTGTTATTCTCTCCCATCAATATCAGTTGATTTTCAAGGATTCAAGATCGATTTATATAATCGTAAAAAGTTACTGGAAGTTTAGAACAATAAATAATTTATGCCCAATAGTATTAAATGAGTCCCATCTGAGAAATTATTTTTTTAAATTAAACATTTTTTAAACATATCTGAAAAAGCTAAAACTGTAAGACTTCAAATGTCATTTAACATTGGCTTGATATTTATATGAAATGAAGATTTAGTATTTACTATGCTCATGATTCTAGAACTCATATAAATATTTAAATTGTTGCAGGTCAGATGCTCAGGTATTTCATGCATATATAGTGTGTATTGCAAAGTATTTAACTTTCACTGCAATTATTTGAAAATGAAATTTATCAATGTGCTAAATAATTAAGACATCACATTCTTGTGCCTTTAGCAAGATATTATTAAGACATCACCTTCTTTCATAAATAAAATACTTTCATTTTTCAAATTTCAAGAGACTGAGAACAGATGTACCCAGATAAATATTAACATATTTTTGTTATTGAATAATTATTTTGTCATAAACATTATAACGTAAAATATATCATTAAGTCATTTCTCAGATATGTAATAGACCACATTGTCATGACAACAACTCAATCTAGGCACTGATTGCCATCTGTCAAATGTTTCTCTCTGTCTCAGCAGGGAATTATGGAACAGATGCATGCAAAATATATACCAGACAATACTTAAAGTAAATATAACAACCGAGGTTGTTGTGTGATGTTAAAAACAATAGTTACTAATAGGCCTTTAAACTAAAATTAATTTTTGACTTTTTCATTCACTTAGTGTGCTGATCTTTGTGTACTAGTTCAATGTAACCATGATCCCAGTATCTCATTTCAGCTCAGGCTTTGAATTTTTTAACATATGTTATATTGGGGATTACACATTCTTGACAAAGTACA
Organism: Haliotis rubra; assembly: GCF_003918875.1. Lineage (NCBI taxonomy): Eukaryota > Metazoa > Mollusca > Gastropoda > Lepetellida > Haliotidae > Haliotis > Haliotis rubra. Next base: position 122,109 of record NW_025766880.1, read on the forward strand.
GATTTTAGTACTTTTGTTGGGTTGAGTCCCATCCGGGATTCGAACCAACACCTTCAAAGTCAGGCACCTAATTGCCAGCACACAAAGTCAGACGCCAAACCCGCTCGGCCAGAGCAGCTTACTAAGAAAGTGTAGTTCCAAATAGAACATATATTACATTTGACCACTTTCTGAATGACATTGTGTGTTTGAATATTTTGTTGTTGTAACAGTTTGGTGGCAGGGCGTGGTGTAGAGAGAGTTGTCAACAACATGTACCTGTAAACACTGCAGCTGGGATGCAAATGTGTAAAGCCCCCCCCAAAACCATTGTGCTGTCAAGAATGAAAGGAAGAAAAGGCCACACTTCAGTGCTTTCATTTATGTAACTTTGATGTTTAATTTAAAATGAAGATATTGAGTTTTTAAACATTTAATATTGTCTAATGAAACTTTGCATATCAATCTAACACATGCAGAACTGGTATTCTTTTATGTTTGTGTATTTCTGTACAAAACATACACGTATTGTGTTTCCTCGTCAACAACTGCACATACACTCAGATTTGTGTAGCATGAAGAGACAAATCATTTCCATATCATAACTTGGAATCTTTTTGATCTCTTTGTATGAAATATTGCTTTCGAATCAAAGACGTGCTGAACTGGTGCCTTTTGATGTTTTAATACTTTTGGAAAAGAAGTTTTGTGTGTGTTACCTTATTTTACTTAGTGAATACTGGCTGCAGTGGGTACATTCCTCAGAAACTACAGAAGATATATGAATAAAGTTAGCATGCTTATCTATAGATGGTATCTATAGGATACCTGTCAAGACTGAGTTAAATATGGATGCCATTATTTGTTCTGTGGGAGTTACTCCATGTATAGTCACTTCTAAATATACAAATGAATACATTTTGAAACAAGTGATTAGTTTGTATAGTATTCCTGATTTATCTTTTAAGACATTTTGAAAGTATTTCTATGTTTTTTTAATTATGTGTAGTGGTGTGAAAAGCATCAACCTACATTCATGGAGTGTGTGAGTATATGACTGACTGCCAATTATCATGTTGCCTGGTGTATAGGTTGCCATGGTTGCATGTACATAAATTAATCATTACAAATTGAATGTCATCTATTGAGATGAAATATTCAACTAATGATTTTGCCATCTTGAATATCAAATACAATACATATTGTTATGTTTGGCTAACTTGTAAAGCTCTAAGGGGAAAAAACTCACTTATATCTCAGAATGTCATAAACCTTTTATCCGAATTCTGTGAGGACAGTAGAAAAGTGGAGTGTTTTTAAGTGATCTTCAACTATTTACCATAACAGATAAAGTGGCATGAAACAAAAAGATATTTATATACAGCAAGCTTTATTATGTTGCTTATTGAAATCCTTACCATGGCTAATAAAGCAGTATATTGTGTGGAGGTCTGCATGTATATGACCTGCATCAGCCAGGAACAGCTTCATCATGTTTATTGGCAATCTCCCCGGCCAGATGACAACTGCGACATATCCCTGTTTAGCTGGTTTAAAAACATAAATCAATGTAACAATCCTAACTTTTAATATTTTTTAGACTTTTTGGATATTTTTATAATTTGTATCGTGTGTATTGGCTATTTCAAACATTATATTTAATTTTCTCTGTTGTTGAAGGACCTCTCTCTATATGTTCTTCATGTACTGTTTTTAATAACCTTTCAGCTTACAGTCTCAAATGTCATGACGTCAAGTTATTAGAGAACATGGGGACATAGGAACAATTTTCGATTTCTCTTCATAAGGGACCGTTCATAAATTATGGCTAGGGGGGGTGATGATGATTTTAAGGGAGGGTCTTGGGAGGTAGAGGGGTCAGGGGGGTCATCAGTTTTGTACACATGTTCTAGGGGGGTTCAACAATTTTGTACATAAAATTATTTAAAATTATGCTTTAAAACTATGGGAAGGGCCCCCCCTCCCCTTCCCATATTTTTAAAGCATAATTTTAAAATATTTTTATGTACAAACTTGTTTTTGGTCATTGATTTTGTACACGACATGTAGGGGGGTCACTTACTTAGTACATAATTATTATTATTTTTTTTTTTTTGGGTGGGGTGGGGGGTGTCATTCACATTGTAAATGCTTCTCCATAAAAATCATCATCACCCCCCCTAGCCATAAATTATGAACGGTCACTAAGAATGAAACGTGATTTTCATGTATGTGTAAGGTATTTACATTAAGAAGGAAGTGATATCTGTGGATGAGTCATGTCACCCATATAGCTCCGCCCACATGAGCTGTGACATGTTCAGTCTATTGAAAGATAAAAATACTGCTGTGTGTTAGTTTGTAAATGTGATGTATATTTGTCGCTGATATAGTAGAACCCTTTAAGTCCTGTATAATTTAATCATGTTAGTCATTTTCTTCATAATGCCTGTGGGTGTGGTTCTCTTGTTTCCTTATTTGAAACTTTACTTCAGTTGTTAGCAGGTAATCTGAACATTTTCAGTTTCTAGTTTAGTCACTAGCTCAAGTTTTCCCCTTAATGGATTTTTCCTGGAAATTTGACTAAACAGATTATAGCGGGTTTGTGTATACAGAGCAAGTTTGTTTTGACAGAGGATTGTACAGAGTTATTTTTCTTTGTCGTGAGTTTATTGGGTTTGTTTTATGACCATGGATTTCAGATTATTTATTAGATTTCTGTTTTATTCAGAAGTTTGTTGATGCGTTATTTGTTATTTTTTTGAAACATGGTAACAATTCTTGAAGCCTTCTGTAAAACATAATGATAGTTTTTTTACATACTTGGATAAATTAATATCATATTAATAACAATATATTCTGTATTGTAAAAGATTTCACTTCAGATGAGGGGCGGTGGGGTTGCCTAGTGGTTAAGGTGTTCGCTCGTCACGCTGAAGACCCGGGTTCGATTCCCCACATGGGTACAATGTGTTAAGCCCATTTCTGGTGTCCCCCGCCGTGATATTGCTGGAATATTGCTAACAGCGGCGTAAAACCAAACTCACTCACTCACTCACTTCAGATGAACTGAACAGAAATCATTCTTTAGTTGCAACAGGTATATGGAATGTGTAAAGTATACAAGTATGAATTCTTCTCTTTGAAGTAAAAACTATTGATTGTATTAAGCTGTGGAGTGTACTGGAAATTTACAAGTACTGTTTCAACTTTAAATCAGGACCTTCATACAGTGATTATTATCTATGAATATATGTTGATGCAAAATGCAGCAATAATACAAATAGAAATGAATTCATATAATTCAGTTTTAATCAGTGAAAGTTATGAATGCCCACTGCACATATATTCACATGTACTTAGGTGTTAGGATCAAACATGGCAACTAATGTTATTTAATGCTTCTAGAAGTAATTGCTGTAAATATGGTACTGTCCTGCTGAGGTACTTTTGTGAACTTGAAGATAATTTTATTTTTAAAACTGATTAAGCCTTGACATAAAACGGATAGTTTAATCAGCAGGGATTGTCGTTTAGTCCTGGTGGGTGTGCGTTTTGGTGTAGAGAAATGACCCAAACAGTGAGCTGTTCAACATGGCTGTTTCCTGGGAACATGGGACATGAAATCACATAAGGCTAAGGTACAGTGATAACGTATCACTAAAGGGAGGTAACTGATTCACATTATTGTCAAGTCAGCATATCTTAGCAGGGCACCTGGTTTATTTTGTCGACTCAGCATACCTGTGATGTGGAACATTTCACTGTACAATCCCTGTCGAGTGGGAAAGCTAGGTCACCTTACAATGGGAGCGTTGTTAACGCTATGGAGGCCATGTCCTATGACGCTGGAGATTAGTTAATATATCAGCTTGAACGATAACTGGGTCAACTGGTCATTTAAAGTACAATGTAGATAAGTGGTACTAGGTTTTAGAGACATATGACAGTGTAATTTGTCCTTTTTCTGGAATGTTCAAAAATTTGAATACAGGTGTGCTGAGTCAGCATAAATGATAATTTTACTGCCCAAAAACCCAATATCTATTAAAACACTGATCCTATACGAGATTATGTTACTGTGAATTATGTAGAAAGCTGCGTGAAGTAGCCTAGATTTTCTTCTTCAAGGGATGCATTGTCATGAGTCTGAGCGAGACAAGTTATCAGATGGTTCTAGTAGAATGTTTGCCTTGATACTAGCACAGCTAAAAGTGGTTTAACATCTTTAAAGGTCACAAGGAGAAGGTGCTTTGAAGGTCTTATAAACCTGTCCCAAAGAAAAAGGCTTCGTAACAAGCGTTGCATGTTAAATTTTAACAATTTTACTGCTGGTTCTCTTTCAAGTATTCTTTGTTTGCTTTCAAAGCAGTGTCGGGAAGACTAATATTCGAAGGAGGATCAGGTATTGCAGGTGTGTGTCACAGCTGGTTGTGCCATTACCAGGATCGTATTGATTACAATGCAAAAGTAACACTGTATTCATCTTATTGAGCATTCGGCCCCACAAAACTCATCCTATATGTTGTAGTAACAGACCTTATTCTATAACACACATACCCCATTATTAATATTAAATATACATTCATAGCTGTACTTTACTACACGTTTTATGTACACATTTGAAGGTACCATTTTTTCTCAATATCTTCACTGTTTCCAAGATTCCAGTCCAGTTAAGGTCAGGTTGGGCTGACAACAGTTAGGGCTTTTTATGACAAACAGTTACAGCTATTTATGACAAGAATCAGTTGTTCTGTCAATAAGTGTGTAGTCTATCTCTTAAACCCTTGAGATTGAATTAAATATAATCCTACTCAAGAAGAATGATTTGGAAAGTGTAGACTGCCTCAGGTGACCAGAACTTTTTGATTTGTTATGTAGATAAATCTATTTTAGAATCTGTTTTAATTAGCTAACTGTATTTCAGGGACTAGATGTCAGCCTAGTGAGTGTGCATCATCATGCTGTGGCTGTTCAGGCTTTCAAAGACTTGGTTGTCTGGTTTGATCATTTTTCATGCCAATGCGACATGGCTATAATTTGGGTGACATCATTGAGAAACAATATTCTTGCTTGTATTCTAGCTTGCTCAGTGCTTCTATTTACTGGTCCGACACTTGGCATGGAGGTGATAAAATTAGGACTGGTTGGTGTATGTCACGGGTCAGGTAGCCATGTTAGGTCATCTATATTGGTTTTATATTCTCGTCTCCAGCTGCAGCTAAAGAATGTGAGAGAGAACAATTAAATGAACTATACAAATAAAAAATTTAATGTTTTTCAATTTTGTAACTCAGTTTTTTGTAATTTTAAAATAAGATCACCTTTAATAATATTTCTTGATGTAGATCAAGTGGCTCTGGTTTGGAAAATGTTTGAAAAAAGAGTAGATGAACAATTTGTTAATAACTGTGGGTGAAGAAAGATCAATCCCATCAGTTCATTTTTGAATATACAAGGGTAAGAGTGTTTTTTTCACAATTTCACAACGTCAGGGAGAAATAAAAAAAATGTTTTTATTATTTCACATTGAAATGAAAATTCACAGCATCGTAAGAAAAATATGGTGGACGGTTAAACTGAGGCATGGTGGTCAGTCCTATTGTTGTGTGTGTAGGTGGAATCTTGCTTCAGGCAAAACTTGTCATTAGTTACAGGGGTAAGTACTGATTTACCTACCATGAAATGTAATGTTGGGTAGATACATTGAGGAATACAAACTTAAATCAATGATTCTGAGAAAGAGTGCTTTACAATAGAAGTGTTTTTTATTTGTAATTTTGATACCCAGACTGAATCCTGGAAATAAGAAAATGCAAAGGCCTTAAGATAATTTCAATCCAAGACAAATGGTGTTATCAACAATAATAAATGTCAAGTGTTCTAATAATAAATAGCTCGTGACTTGTATGTGGCTTATCAGCAGTTGATCATGAGACCAGCAACTGGAAGGCAGGAATTTACCAACACACTAGTAGTGACACATCATCTGCTGGGCTAGGCAAGGAGCCGTGGTGGGATGTGAGGGGTGGACGTGGTGGGATGTGAGGGGTGGACGTGGTGGGATGTGAGGGTGGGCGTGGTGGGATGTGGTGGGATGTGAGGGGTGGACGTGGGGTGGTGGGATGTGAGTGGATGGGTGAGGGGTGGGCGTGGTGGGATGTGAGGGTGGACGTGGTGGGATGTGAGGGTGGGCGTGGTGGGATGTGAGGGGTGGGCGTGGTGGTGGGATGTGAGGGTGGGCGTGGTGGGATGTGAGGGGTGGGCGTGGTGGGATGTGAGGGGTGGACGGCGTGGTGGGATGTGTGGATGTGAGGGTGGGCGTGGTGGATGTGAGGGGTGGGACGTGGTGGGATGTGAGGGGTGGGCGTGGTGGTGGGATGTGAGGGGTTGGGCGTGGTGGGATGTGAGGGACGTGGTGGGATGTGAGGGGTGGACGTGGTGGGATGTGAGGTGGGATGGAAGGGGAGGACGTGGGATGTGAGGGGTGGGCATGGGGGACATGTGAGGAGGACATGGAGATGGGTGATGGAGGACATGGGGACATGGGACATGGAGGACATGGGGATGGGTGAGGACATGGGGACATTGAGGACATGGGGATGGTGATGGAGGACATGGGGATGTGGTGATGGAGGACATGGAGATGGGAGACACATGGAGAGTGGTGATGGAGGACATGGACATGGAGTGGTGATGGAGGACATGGGGTGGAGGATGGAGGGACATGGAGATGGGAGGATGGAGGACATGGAGATGGGGATGATGGAGGACATGGATGGAGGATGGGAGTGGTGATGGAGGACATGGAGAAGGTGGATGGAGGATGGATGGAGTGATGGAGGACATGGATGGAGGACATGGAGTGGATGGATGGACATGGGGAGTGATGATGGAGTGGACATGGGATGGACATGGATGGAGGACATGGAGTGGATGGTGGATGGAGGGTGGTGGGGATGGAGGACATGGTGATGGGGGGATGGAGGACATGGATGGGAGATGGAGGACATGGGGATGGTGGATGGAGGACATGGGGAGTGAGTGATGGAGGACATGGAGATGGGGGTGGATGGAGGACATGGGAGATGGAGGACATGGGGAGGAGTGATGGAGGACATGGGGATGGGTGATGGAGGACATGGGGATGGAGGTGATGGATGGAGTGGACATGGGGATGGGTGGGATGGAGGACATGGGGGATGAGGGAGTGTGGTGATGGACATGGGGATGGAGTGATGGAGGAGGACATGGATGGTGGATGGAGGACATGGGGGATGGAGGATGGGAGTGGACATGGAGAGACAGGACAGGGAGATGGGTGATGGAGGACATGGGGATGAGTGATGGAGGACATGGAGGGAGTGGGATGGAGGACATGGGGGAGGATGGAGGATGGAGGACATGGATGGGATGGAGTGGATGGAGGACATGGAGAGACATGGGAGAGGACATGGATGGTGGACATGGAGTGGTGATGGTGGACATGGAGATGGAGGACACATGGGGATGGGTGAAGGACATGGAGAGGAGGACATGGGGAGGATGGAGGACATGGGGAGGCACATGGAGGATGGGTGATGGAGGACATGGGGATGAGACAGAGGAGACATGATGGAGGACATGGATGGACATGGACATGGAGACAGAGGAGACAGAGGACATGGAGATGGGTGATACAGGAGATAGATGAGAAGATATGCCTGACTGGCAGGCAAGCAAGCACGGAGACCTGTATGAGTAATTTGGATGAATGCTGGCTTGATCAATGTTTAATCACATTGTGATGAGGTCATCCCAGTCTTTGTTGAAGGGGAAGCTGTTCATGCTGCTGTGGGATCTGATGTATTTCTGAAAGAGTTTCCCTTGTGATGGACACTTTAAACATTTACCCTTCATGAGATGTATGTCTGAAAATGGCAACAACAAGTGTTTTTATAGCAATAACCATGAATAAGTTCTATCTCCGGGAAATCTTGTTGAACAGAAACGGCTGCTAATATACACTGAAGTAAGAAAGTAAACAGGGAAGAAAAAAATATTCTCATTACTTCTGGCTTTGTTAAATGTCGTGACATTCACATAATACCCTTCCCCATACCTGAACAAACACCTTTCAACAGTTGGAGGTTAATTAAACTGGCCTGTTTACCATGGATCTCTCACAAGAAAAGTTGTCTTTGTAATCATCAGTGTAATTGTGATGAGTCATCAAAAAGTGATTCAACATGTTCAAAAGTTTCAAAAAAGCGATTCTTGATTCTCTGTATATGGATTTATCTAGACCTGTGAATGACATGATACTTTGTCCCTCATTTGCAGGATTAATGTTGACAGAAATTCCCGAATTTTAAGATATTGTCCCAGTCAGGTAGATACAGGAATAGTTAATGAAATGAATTATATTTCATTAAAAAACAGGAGCAATAAAAAAGGAAGGGGCTTAAATTCTCAGCTTTATTGAGTTTTAATATATAAGAACTGTAATGTTTTCGCCCAGTTTGCTTGTAACATAGTTAGCAATCCTTGATAAATCCCTGCCTTATCAGTTGTTTTTTTCTGACGTATATATTCTTTTAAAAAAATATTGACCATTTTCAAAGGATTTTGATCGTGTACTTACTCAATTCTCATAACTCAAGCTACGTGGCATGTTTATGTTGGAAAAGGTCCTGTACACTTGTTAATACCACTTGTCACAAGCCATCTTACATAATGCATCATGTTACAAGAGATTGTAAAATTAACCAGGGCGTGGCAGAAACTCAAGCCTGTATGTTTGTTTTCTTGGTTATATAACCCCACCAATGACAGATATGTTTCAAGTAGATATCGAGTGCTTCAGCTGTTATGCAGGATGACATCACATACCTACGTGGTATACAGAGTGGCTTACAGGGAACAGGACATATTAAAGGGAGATAGTTGGGACTGCATGTTTTTGTTGGGGATTTTTTTGGGGGGAGAGATGGGGTATTTTTGTCACTAAGTCGCTTGTTGTTAAAGAGGCTCTTTTCGGCATTTTATAGTGCCCTACTCAGGTTGTTTTGTGCCATGTGTTATAGACTAGAGATTCCTAAGTACTATGGCTAAAAAATTGTTTTATAACCTGTAGAATCTGTACTTTCATGAAAAGGTGAGTGAGTGAGTTGGGTTTTGTACCGCTTTTAAGCAATATTCCAGCAAAATCACGAGGAGGACACCAGGAATGGGCTTCACACATTCTACCCATGTGGGGAATCGAACCCGGGTCTTCAGCGTGACGAGTGAACGCTTTAACCGCTTGGCTACCCCATCGCTCCTTCATGACTTCAAAGGCTATGATATTAATATCTGGCATAAGCTAATGGGCGAGTAAACATTGTCCTTCACACTGTGATTCACTGGTTTGTCCGGTCCTTTAACTTTGGTTTAAGACATCTTCCCACCCACTGCTGTAGCGACACTTCAGCGAGGAATGCAGTGTCTTGTATTTGGATAATTTATGGTATGTACAGGCCTGGTTAGGATTCTATAAACAAATCAAGGAGATATTCAAACATTTTAGTATCGAGGTCAGCTTCATTTGAGACCCTGAATCTCTTCCATAAAGCAATCATGGTGTTAAGATGATAATAAAATATCCATATAATGATATGTAAGGCTTATCCCCCCTCAGGAATATGGTTTGGTGTTGCCTGTTAGCTCAGGTAAACATCCACTGTGGAAGCCACGTTCCTCACGGGTTAAGCTTACAACATATTTACTTCCAAGTTGTTCATTGACCAAGATATAAAACAAATAAAATGGGACGTTTGTTACATATTCCCTAGGGCTGGGACAATTCGCCGATGCATCGATGCATCGCGATACATTTAAGTTTGATACAGTTATCGTATCGTGGACTGGTAAATCGATACAAAACGATACACAACTTTTTTTCAAAACAGTATTATCTTAAACATGTTACAGTTCTTATTTAGAGAAAAATGCGCAAGTATGATAGAGTTACTTGTTTGTTTATTCCAATAGTGTTATTGTTAAACACAAATACATTGAAATAAATCATTTTAGATCTTGATACCGTGTCATTCTTTCAAGGTGTATGTATCGTGATACATATCGTATTGCAGGTAAAATATCGCGATATGTATCGTATTGTGACATAGTGTATCGTCCCAGCCCTAAGATTCCCCTGCTCATTATCTCTCATTTCTGGTGTCCCCCACCGTGATATTGTTGGAATGTTGCTAACAGCGGCATAAAACTAAACTCACTCACTCACTCTCTTGCCTGTGTGTACACTCACTCACACACAGACAGACAGATACTAATGATACGTGAGAATTATGTGTTCATCTTTTCTTTTTTTGTGTGTAACATTTCTGCCAGGGATTTTCAGGGGAAAAAATGAAATACAAATTAAAAAAAATGCGTTTCCCCTTAGAGTTCCTTCCATTAACCCTGATATTGTCAAAACTTAAGTTCCTAGGTTTATAATACATTCTAGCAGCAAATCTCAATGACCTCCTAATCCCGCAAAAACACTGTACTAGTTATGAATCTGTATCCAGCTAATTCAGGAAACAGTATTGCGCTCATACACATTGATGACTGCCCTACTTTCATTCCTGTGAACATCTGAAGGCTGTGGTAGGTTAGAGGTGTCTTATATAGTGACAAGGACATAACGTGACCATCGCTTGCTGGGATGCAACACAGGAAACTGTCTTTCCGTTTTGCCAAGTAAGCATGATTTGCGAAGGTTCAGGAAGCTGCGTCATCTGATGGTGTGGTATAAACCCCTCTTGTCACTAATTCCATCAATTCAGTCTAACGAGATAATTGTGCCTATAGTTGTAAATGTATATAGATTCATGCAAGACAATGATGGCGTTTACTCCCTTAGACATGGTAAATATGGTGATCTTTTACTTCTTTGTCTTCATGGTGTGGGTAATTGGAAATAATAGGTATGTTTATAGTAGTGTACAGTTTACTTACCTAATGTTTGTTTTGATGCTTCCAGGGGTGTGGGGTAGCCCAGTGGTTAAAGCGTTCCCTCGTCAAGCACCCGGGTTCCACTGTCCACTTGGGTACAATGTGTGAAGCCCATTTCTGGTGTCTCTCGCTGTGATATTGCTGGAATATTGCAAAAAAAAATGGCGTAAAACTAAACTCACTCACTCACTCATTTGATACTTCCATGGCCTAGAGGATATAATTGAACTGGTTTGATGCCTGACCAGGTCTTGCCATATAACTTTTAAGGATGGTACCTGTTGTTTCCCTGCCTAGCACTAAGCATTAAGAGGATATTATTTAAAATGAACATGTCAGCTTGAGGTCAGTTTACTGTGTCACCGTTTCCCCATTTCAACTATCCTGATCTGTTTTGTACTACTACTACCACGACTTATAATAATAATGGATTTCTGTGGCGCCTGGAATCCAACTCAAAGCTGTTCAATGGCGCATCACAACTTGAAAAATCTATTTATTGAGAGTTTCATAAAGGCCCCCCAAAATATTTCTATCTTATGATTCAATTTAATTAGAAATATGTTGAAAAATTGTTGACCTCCAATGTAGCCAGTTTTTAAGAATTATTTATGGAAGCAGAGATTATTGACTGTTATTGAACCATAAATACTAAATCATGATAAATTATTACCTGCTGCTTTACAGCTGAGCAGCCTTGTGCTAAAACTCCTACAACATCTGCATGCTTAGACGTCGGATATCGTGACATGTATCAATAGTGGTTAGCTGTGTGGTTTATATAGGAGAAGATGTTTACAAGTGTTTTTTTATGAGTGATAGTTTGGTTTAGCTTTTCCTTGAACGTTATTCTAGTTATATCAGGTTGTGTCAGTTTTATATGATAGGAAAGCCCCAGGTGATTGAGGTCTCCAGTGTTAACCACCTGGGTGAAATCTATGTGCGTGGGTAGGGGGCTTGTTAACCTGGAACCGTAAACAGGGCAGACAGTGATGTGAACCCTCAGCATGGGTTTCTATAGGACACAATGTTATTTATGTCTGAGAGTAGTGTTATGAACTGGGATATTTTGAAAACAATATTGTGGCTCATGAAAAACGTTTTTCTGGGATTTTACACTGCATTAGTGCATTTTGAATCTTTCTTCTGTTCCTTGTGGTAGGTCCATAGATAAGTCTGTTGAAAGTAATTTTCATAAATAACCCTGACTCTATTTACTTGCTTACTTCTACTGTAGACATGTTTGTTTCTGTTTCAGATATTTTTATCCCAGATAAAATCCGAAGAGCAGGCCTCTGCTGCAGCCAACCGCTTGAGTGACGATGAGCTTGTTGGACTGTCTGTGAAGGAGCTGAATCGGTTGCTGAAGGGGCTCAGCAGGGATGATGTGGTGAAGCTGAAGCAGCGTCGTCGCACGCTCAAGAATCGGGGGTATGCCGCCAACTGCCGCGTGAAACGCATCTCCCAGAAGGAGGAGCTGGAAACAGAGAAGGAGGGCCTGAAAGCTGAGGTCGATCGGCTGCAGCGGGAGAATGACGTTGTCAAAATGGAACTGACTGCTCTCCGGTCGAAATACGATGCTCTGTCAAACTTTGCGGACCACCATCGCATCAAGGTTCTGCCCCATCCAATCGTTGTGACCACTTCTTCCAACGAGACAATCATGGTGAAGGCGGAACCGATCCAAGGGCTACGGCCCTGTTCAGCATCATAGCAGGCGTCTGGTAGATTCTATGGCTTCCCACTGCAGCGAGAGCCACCTAGCTGATGAGACTCGTAACACTGCATAGTATGAACACTTGCATCTCTATGTTCAGGATGCCACTGTCGTCAGAGATGGTCGTCTATGCTGCTTGCCATCTAGTAATGAGGATGTAATCCTTTTGCAGAGCGAAAGAAATTCCCGATTGCCTTAAAGAGACTTGTTGACAGATTGTCAAACGAATATTGTAAATACGCTATGATAAGATATTTTGTCAGTGTATATGCATTCATATCTTCATTCAAAGTTGATTGGGACTTTGAAATCTGTTTTGTTCAAGCATAGTACTTTTACATTGGTTGTCATTCCATATCTTTACAGATCATTTCATTCAGATGCGATTTTTTTGAGTTGCATAGCTCTGCACACTGACTATATTTGCAGATTTTAGAAGTATCATTTTGATTTATCATATTTTCATCGTATAAAGGTCCCAATAGTGTTATCCATTCTTCAACCAAGTCTGAAGCCTTGCGATGCAACTTTAGTATTCATAAGTTCTCATCGAAACATCACATTCTCAAGCAATTTTATCAAAATTGGCCAAGTATTACTAGACTTACTCATTCCCATCGAAGTTCATAATTAGACTTAATTTATTGCAACATGATTCAAAAACGTTCCTACATTGGAAGAACCAATGCATTTTGTTGATGTTGGTTTAATATTATGTGTGGAATTAGTATGTGATCAATACCACATATCTTTTCTACATGATGACTGAAAAGTGCTACACAGAACCTGGTAAAAATATGCATAATCAAATTTATTTATGATGGATCATGCAGAACCAAGAGATACCCCTTTGAAAGTTCTTTCAGATTTGTATGTTTTTGTTTAGAAGATAAATTAGAAGGGTATAAACATCAACATCTTCATCTTCATCATCAAGAATGAAACGTTTCCCATTTTGTGTAGCCAATAATTCAATGAATTGAAAAGCAATCATTTTGATATTAATTTTTGTGACACTTTTCATTGTATATTGCTCATTATTGCTTCAATCAAAAGGTCGAAGTACGACGGAAGCCCATGTAAAATGGACCGAAAAATAATATGTACAGGAGTAGTTTGAGGAGGGATGAACTATTGAGTGAACAAGACACTCTGTGTTGTTGAGAAATGTTGTGGTTTTTTAGACCATGTATGACACGCTCACTGTAATATGTGCCCCTTGAGTTTCATTGTGTTAAGTCATCTCGATCCCCTAGGGATTCCAAAGTTCATTAGGAACACAAGATGAAGCTGCTTCTCTTGAAGCAGTGTATTCTGACATGTATCATGACTTCATATAAGTCAGTCTGATATTCACTTTCCTTGATGTGTAATTTTCTTATTTTGCAAATTGATACCCTTTCAAGAAAGAAATGTTTCACTGAGAAAGTAAACAAGTGCTTGTTGTCAAAATGCTGTGTACAGACTCAGCTGCTTCTGTGGGTTGGTTACAGCATGGCCTTCAATAACAAAGGCCATGTCTACTCAATGCATGGACAGCAGAAATGGTTAAGTACACGCAACCTTCACCTAGGAAACTGAATTTTGCGAACTTGAATGCCAGTCTCTGGCTCCCCCCTAAGACATGCCCACTCCTTCAGTTGTGACTTACATTTATAGACCACCACCCCTGTAAGGCTTTGTTACACCCTATGTTTGCTACACACACAGTTAACAGTCATGGTATGTCTCCAGAAAGAAATAAGAAACGTTTTAGAAGCCGATTTTGTTCATTAGGCAAAATGATGTTTGGAATATGTTAGCTTTGCATGGCCTTGAAAGTGCCTTGTCCTCTCCATCCAGACTGTAACAGTCTGTAACGGTCGTGGGGCACCTATTGCATGAGTGTGGAGGATTGTTGTACTAACTTACAGTTGTGAAACAAAGAATATATTACTTAACTCAATCACACACAGATACTTAAGCCAGAAACTCAAACATGTTGGTCCACCACCTTGTTCCAAAGAGATTCAGGACTACTTTTGAAGTTGAATGAGTTGATCACTTTCAGCACTGAGCTGATGTGCTGGTGGTGATGTAAGCGTGTAACAATTGGAGTGATTAGACCAGCGTGTTTCATCATGCAGTAACCCACCAGATGTATCGGTGTCCTCGTTAGCACCTTCTTACTAAAACATCAGTTCAACCATCGTTGTGATGACAGACACAACAGATCACTAGACACGGAATCTCTTGCTCAGTATGCTTGGATGCTGTGAAGTTGGATGCCAAAATGATATAACTCCATCCGATTCCTGTTTATGTATCAGACAATTTTTGTAAAAACAGTTTGATATTTACACTGAAAATGTTTGGTTTTGAAGATTGAATTGTTTTACAACCAAGAACGAAATGTTATGTTCTAAGCAAATATGGCTGATATTATTTTTCTGTCAATGATTGTTTGAAGAATACCCAGCATGATTTGAATCAGTTCAGCAATAGGACTGCTGTGTGAAAGGGAGCAACCATTTGATCTTCTGGGGAGGAAGTACAGATTTTGTAAATTGGTGCCATATTCTATTCTGTATTTTGTAAAATCAATTGAGAATTCATTTTTGTGGGATTATATTGTTTGATCTGTCTAAATTTCATGTACTTTATTTTATTCCTTCGAGCTTAACTTAATAATTGAATATATTCTGAGAAATTTCAACCTCACCCCCCACTCAAAGAGATTAAATGGTAGGTCCCTAGTATGTGAAGTAATATGATTGGTTGACAGTGTCAACCTTTTTTAATTCACATGGGCACTTCTTGTAATAATGTAATATGTATAAACCTTGAAATGGGCACAGTGTATATTTTCATTTTGTTTCTGTTGAGGAATGGCTTTGTGTTTTGGAAGAGTGGTTTGTCAATGAGTCTTGAGACATCCCTTTCTGTATTTTCATGCAAATCCCGATTCAGACATACATACTTATGTCGTTCTGACTTGTGTATTTTAAACTAATGTATTTTGAACCTATCTTAGGTTGATATTTTTTTAATCATTTTTAGAGGGCATAGTGTGCAGTTTATGTTTCAGAATAAGAGCATTCCAGTTTGTCTACTTGTTTTACTGATGTTTAAATCTCCAATCGGAACATGTTGTGTTGCCAACAGTGAATTTTGTCAGCTGTGTGATCAATGGCTGCCGTACCTTTAATGTAATGTTTCCACCTTCTTTAGCTTCAAGAATAAAATGGATTTACAGAATAAGAAAACAAAATTGGCCAGTGATGGTGGTATGGTTGGAAAAACATCTCACCTGTCAACAACAGGGAAGCAAACAAGTAAAAGTTAATTAGTTTAAGTTTTGGTTTTCCCCCCAGGTTATCTTTGATTGAGTGTGTCGGAGAAAAATGTCAAAACATTATTGTAGTATTATGAATTTAATATTAACTGGCAATTTTATTACAGTTTGTTAAAATAGTGAAAGGGGACATGCTGATTTGTAAAACAAGGACTTATACTGGTCTGCTCTTGTGACGTAATAAAAAACATTGACACATGTTCTCAAAGTGTGCCGATGGTTAATGAATTATAGATAGGTAATGTATGTTAAGTGTATATGATATCAGGTTTAGATACTTAAGGATTGTTCACCGTGTTATCAGGTAGGTTGACAAAGTGTTACACGTGCCAGTAGCAGGGTGTTTGGGGTTCAATAAGCTAGGCTAACATTGTGGGATGTTCACAAGTGATAAACTCATTAAGCCTAGGACAACCTGCTACTGACACATGTAACAAATGTATAATTATGATTTCACAATTTACAAATAGTTATTTAGAATTAAATATTTGGGAGCCTGCCATTGGGCTCCCTATGTGGTAAGTTGAAGTGCGAACAGTTGCAGGTTGGATGTAACCAGCAGGTTACTTACGTGAATCATTAACACATCATAGTATTCACACAGACCGGCCAGCTGACTTGTGTACATTTTCATGAGATATCAACGGTCTTGTGAGATTGATACATTCTTTAGGAAATACGATATTTCATATTTTGAGAACATTTTGTTCCAAGCAAGTACTATGTGCCTTGTATATGCTGGTTTAGTGAAAATAAGGAAAAGACTGTTTCCAAGGTTAAGTTGACAGACTTTATGCATGTGTGTTAGCCATGTTATTTGTTCTGGGACTGCAGTGCTATAGGGGTAGGGTTATCAATGGATTAAGCAGAGTCAGCACAGTGTGTGATGTTGGTCTTACCTTGGGGTAGGGGTCACATGCACAGGGCGTGATGTTGGTCTTACCAGTATGGGGTAGGGGTGAGATGCACAGAGGGTGTTTTGGGGGGGGCGGTAGGTGCACATTCAGCACAGAGTGTGTGTGATGTGTGTTTTACCTAGGGTAGGGCTGAGGCAAGAATGAGGTACTTAGAGAGCATACCAGGGTCTGTTTGGTGTGTGACCCTATATTGGGCAGGTGCTTGACTAGCTGATTCACAGTGTGGTTTAGAGAAGCTTGTGTTAGATGAGACCTGGGTGCACATGCCTTCTCTATAGGGGTGGGGCAGGAATGTGTGTGATCTATTAGGGAGGGGGTACCAGTTATTATCCTGCACCATGTAGGATTCATTCAGGGTAATGCTGAAGAGATTCAACACTGAATGTATCCTGTGTGAAAGAATTGACACCTTTGGGAAACCAGTTTCTATTGGGAAATGCTAAAGCTTAATTTGCCAAAATGTTAAATCTTGAGATAAGTTTTTGTGATGAAAGTTGTAGTCACTGTCATGTGTATAGTGTTCAAGGCTAGGGTTGAGAGGCTTGGTGGAGGTGAGGAATGAGCTCCGAGTATGACGTATCGCTTCTACCCAGGGAAAATGAGGCAGGGAGTGGACTTTCATTTCAATGGATCAAGATTACACTGGCTTTCAACAAAATTGTAACTAGTGACAATCTTTGTCAGATATGATCGTGTATAAATACCAGTTATCAAAACCAGGCGGGAATATTCTGTCATGGTTTCTAGACTGTTGGAGGTCATTAAAAAGTGAAGAAATATATGAATATTCAAATCAAAAAGGTAATGTTTTGGCTGTCTATTTGAGTCATATTGTAGGTTTGAAGTGAATTGTCAATTGCCAGTTTTCTTGTTCAGCAGTATGTAGCTATTCCTAGGGTGCAGCCTGTATGCTTTGTTGGTTGTATAGAAAGTATTCTGATTTATTTATTTGTGTGCATTGCGGGTAAAGCTTGAGACGTTCTCAGTCTGCATAAAGTCAAAACGTTCAATAAAATATCATGTTTACCCAAAGGCAGCTCAGTGTATGTGGAATGATTGCAAAGGGTGAGCTATGATTGTTGCCATTGTTCGTCTTTCTTGTGTGTATTTTTTTTTTTTTTAAATTTGTGAATTTATTGCCGTGGATTAGTGTCAAAATTATTTATTGGTCATTTCAAGATTTGGAACATTTTGCATCATTTTCAGTATATCACCCCATCCACCTTCCATCGAAATCATATTCCATTGTGAGTGAGTAACCCTCAAAGAAGGTTCTCGGTTGATCACCAGACCAGACAAATGTAAATATCGTAGAGGAATATTTATGATATCTCGCAAGAGAGTTTGAATGTTTATGTTTGAAGCATTCCACAGAAGGCTACCTGAGAGGTGGACACACTATTTTTCATCATGTTTTCATATATATTTTTATTGTGTACCTGTACAAGTACATGCATGATTGAGACACGTGGGAGTCCGGCAGTGTTGTGTGGGCAATGGCAGGTTTTCTACTAAGTATAATGAGCTGCTGGCTGTGTTGACTCGAAGCATTTCTGGGTTGGCACTGCAGTTTGGTTGTATATATCAAATGATTACATGCTATCTTAGTACCAGACACAGGACAACGGGCTCGGCACATAGCAACTCTGGGAGGCTTCACAGGGAAATAGGAGCATCGCTTATGACTTTTCACAGTATATGATTTGATCTTCAAGTTTTGAATATCTTACCAAACAAATAGCGTATTCAATGCTTATATATTGATTTTCTGGACCTAAATTTCATTTAAAGGTTAATATTTGATATATTTTGTAACATGCATTGAGAATTTAAAAAATTGAGAAATGTTTTGTTTTTCCAAATTTATAACCTCTGAGTAATTTGTGAAGTCTCTCATTGGATTAGTTAAATGTAGTTTAGATCCATTTGTCACAAGAACATACCCACCAACTAACCAACCATTGTATCATGTAGACACCGGGCTATTGCATCATGTTGGGGGAGTGTTTCAGTATGGCTGGTTCCACGATGACATTCATGTCTCCCACTTCATCGGGTAGCAGAGCTTCGTTAGGTCAGTCTGGTACTAAAGTGGCAACAGTGTTTTATGGCCCTTGGAAATCAGCATATATTTGACTTCTTTTGTTTGACATTACCAGGGCTTACTTGGTTTGATGTCATCTCATCAATGTATTTGCCAAAACTGGGTGACACTAACTGTCACATCTTAAACATTTTATGTTGTTTGACAAATCCAGGCTGCTCAAAGAGGCATTATATTTTGGGATGAATTGTCAATTAGGAAAATGGGAAAAAGCTGTGTTATAAGTTAAGTGTTAATAACTATATGTTAAGATGATAAAAAAGTATCGACTGTACTTGATATGCTCACAAGCAGTCTGGATTTCTAGGCTTCAATTTCAACCTGCATAAAAGAACACTTTGGTTTCATGTGGAAGACTCAACAAATCACGGTTTATATGTTTCTTAAGCTGATGCTCTGAGTACAAAAAATATTTGTATGACTAGTTACTAAGTCTCCCAGAACTCTTTCACTAAAACCAGGGTGTTCATACATTAGCACCCGAAGTCAACTTCCTATATTAACTGTAGGCCTAAAGATGCACCAACATTTTGCCATATGGTTCTTGAAAATTTAGGGTTGACATGTTTCAAACTAATAAAGTTAAACTATTTCTTCAAATTTAATTTAAAATTAAAACTGAATGGTGAAACCATTTTTAGTGTAGAGGTATTTGATGCTGGTGAGTCTGTGAACCCTGTCATCTTTATCTGTTCCAATACACCTGACACCCCATTGAATGGGTCAGAAGGATGAAAGGCCAGTTAACACCACGAAAAATTATTCAAGAATGGATTACGTCTTTCTTCACAAATAAAAAATAGTTCAGTTTTTACATGGGAAATGTTGGCATCTCTAGGCCTGGTCTGTTCGCTTTAGCCAGTGTCTGTATAACCAAGTACTTCCAATACGGAGGTTGCTATCAAATGTAATCAGACCATATTTAACGTGTGTCTTTTTTGTAAAATTGTGTTTGTACTTCATCATATGGGTTTGTCTTTTCTACGGAGCAACTGATAGTTGTCACAGTGCTATTTATTGTCGGATGGGCAGCATTATTTGGTTGAGATGAAGCCATGTTTATCCTGATGAAATGATCGAAGGGATCTTTTCGTCAATCTTTGTTCAGTAATAGAGATGCGGTCCGAGTTCTTTGACCTTGAAAATTTTATAATACTGACACTTTATTTACATTATTTGCATATACTCTGCAATGATTTTTTAAAGTAAATAATGTATTTATATATTTTATTCATGTTATCATTTTGGGAGAAAAACTGAAATGGCGTAATAAGAGAACATTCTTTTCCAATTGAATGGACGTGCATCGAATGTTTATAAATATATTTATGTATTTATCTTTTTGTTAATGTGTGGATAAACATGGTTTCAATACATCAGTGGTTATTGATGTGCATGTTTGAAATGGATCTTTGTGTACAGAGGACAACTCTGACTGGTTTAAACCCAATTACTGGAAAGTTTCAAATGAAAATATTCAGCATTTACCTCATATTTTTATTAAGTGAAGGTACAGATTTGAAAAACATAATAATTTCTGTATTAAATTACGGCTTGTTGTATTATTGAAATATTCTTCAGATCAGGTAGTTCCAAAATGGAACTGTTAATTTCAAAACTGAAAATGTTCCGTTTAGAAGTAAATGTTTAGTAATTGGGAATATCAGTTGCTTTAAAGACAACTTGTCATTGTTGATATCATCTGAGTTTGTATTTATTTTACACCTATTCCTTTAAAACATTATTTAAATTTTAATACCATGAAAACAAAACATTTGACATCTGTTTTGGTTATGTGAACCATTGTTACCAATTTTATTAAATTTCAAAAATTTGATATTAGGGTTAAATGAATTGTGAGAGGTCTCTATTTGCTATTTGAAGTTCACATTTTAGGCATGTTAATAGGTCTAAAGTAAATATTTGTAAATGTTTCATTGGTGTTCTCAGAATAAAAGAAATAAAATTAAAACTTGCTATGTTGTCAGATTTTCTTCTCAAGGAAGATTACAGCATTGAGAATACTTAAAGGGCTGGGTATGCACATTTTGGCAGATCTGAGGGTTTGCTTTGCTGTATCCAAACGAACAAAATGAGCCATTTAGAGCTCAATTCCTGCTGTCTTCCCAACATGTGGTACTGTTGCATTATCTTCAAGAACCCAGCAACCAGTGCTGGAAGTGAAAAGCAACAACATGCTTATTCACTTGGTTGATTGCTGCCATGTTGATGAAATATTTGTCATGCACTGTTGCTCATGTATGACACTTGCTTATGGCTGGAACATTGCCAAGTGCTTCATTTATCAAGCAATTGAACATTACATAACAGAAAATGAACATGAACAAACAACAAACAAACATGAATCAGAACCAAGTAACAGTTGAGCCCATCTTTCATGTGTTGACTGATCACTGCTTCCACATCAACAACACTGGGTAATACGAGGAATACCACTTCCGAACTAGGGGTTTGTGAAAAGGTGAGCACATCCTGCACACACACACACACACACACACACACACACACACACACACACACACACACACACACACACACACACACACACACACACACACACACACACACACACACACACACAGACAGTCAGACCAATCACATTTACAAATAGTACAACGAAATCAGCTGCCTGATACAAAATAAATTATCATGACAGATGATCAGGAGGCAGGACTCAGAAGCTCTCAAACATTTTGTCATGCCCAGTTCATTGTACTCAGCTCTCTTATGAGAAATGCTTACTGAATACGAGATGCATGGAGATTTGTCAACTATCGATGAAAAGTGTATCAACTACAGAAGTATACATTGTACAACCCTTTTTTTTAATTTGAGCTATGTGTGAACTACAGAAGAATACAGCCATTCTTTTAGTTGAACTGTATGTGTCTTGCTGCAGAAACATACAACACATTGTCAAAAAGTTTGTACAGATTGTTGGCGAGAATGATAGCATGCCGATTTAAAGAGGGCTCCACCCTGATCCTGTGTGGAAAAACACTCTGAGAACATGACATTCCTCAGTGGTGGGTGTGCATGCCTGTGTCTCTACTGACCAAAGACAGCTCTATCAAGAATAATTTATTATAACATCTGCTGGTTTGGTGTCATTTTTACATTTTATACAAATGTATATAACTTTCCAGCACTTGCCCTGGAGCACCATGTCATTAAGGAATGTAGGGAGTATCTACTACAAGATAATATATTTTACATGTACATCGATATACTTATACAGATATACATGCATATCGATCTAGAATCTGGGGCTTGTCGGGGATTAACTATTTGGGGGTCACACACTATCCGAACTCGATTTACTGCGTCTGCATTATGCTATTCTTAGAGCTGACACTTAAAAATTCCTTAGCGCTGCCGTCAGGTGGCGCTCTTGCCTGTGGTACATTCCAATCGTCACAACTCGCATCTTTCCGTAAGAGCTTTCACGTGATGGTTACGGAAAGGCGCGAGTGGTGACGAATGTCGTGGCCAACCAGTTACGGAAGGGGGCGAGTGGTGACGAAGGTTATGGAGAGAGGTGATAAATAGACAAACTCGTACCAGTCATCAAGATCCGGGACAAGGCTCGAAAAGACATAGTGGTAATGAATGTCATTCGGCTGGACCTGCAGGAAATTTCGATGGCTCCCTTTCGGTTTGTTCCGGAAAGTTACGGAAAGGGGCGAGTGGTGACGAATGGAAGTAGTTTTGAGACGTGAACCTGGTTCCCGGCTTCATTTCCGCGTCGTCAATTTGCGCCAAACGCATGCAACAAATACCTTGGACCTCTCAAAATAGAAAAAGCATAACAGTGTAAAATCTCAATTTTACTGTGTTTACATTTCAAACAAGTAGAGTTTTCTAAGGGCAACGTTCGTTCTCACACCTAACCTATTGTTTTTATTGTATTTGGACATTTTGTATGGAACAATCAAAACAAATATTTATCATATATATTACTTGACGTTTGCCTCGGTGTTGGTGCATCGAGTCACAAGTTTTCTTGTTGCAAATCCATAGCTCGATCTACTGGAAACAGTTCGTCATATATATTAAGCAAATCATTAAATATCTTATGCAAACATACACTATAAAAATCCATTTTATGAGTTATTGCCGACTGTGTGCCAATGTTATCACACCTACCCACTAAAAAGAATACATAATACATGTGTGTCTTTTAATACGAAGGCGTTCACAACCACTGCATGTCTGTGACGGTCTCTGCGATGTGAGAGACGGGCCCCAGCTTACGAACAGTTGGAGAATGGAATTTTTACTGGGAACCTGACTAAATGAGTGAGTAAAGAGCTAACATTGCTGCGCCAAGCAACAACGGAACCAGTTTA
Organism: Haliotis rubra; assembly: GCF_003918875.1. Classification (NCBI taxonomy): domain Eukaryota; kingdom Metazoa; phylum Mollusca; class Gastropoda; order Lepetellida; family Haliotidae; genus Haliotis; species Haliotis rubra. The sequence goes on from NW_025766880.1 coordinate 145,513, forward strand.
CGCTTTTTAGATGCGGTTATTTCCCCTGGATAGTAACTAGATGGCGCTTGTATAAAGGTTTCATCCTTCTTCGCTCTAGGTTATTTCCGTTCTATTCTTACATATAATGCTTAGACTGGGACCCAGTTGTGTTTACAATCGGAACATCGCTCATTCAGCAGTTGTATAGTTCTTCATCACGTCGTCGTTTAATTGCGGATTTGCACGACCTCTACCGAATGTTCTACTGCAGGAAATTATTGAGAAATTTGGCGCCATTTACTGATACATGAACATTTGAATATTATCGGTTTATAGAAGTTCACAAGCAACCCACAGTACGTAGTAATGTTGCAGCACCTACAGATGATTATTTCAAACCCCAAGTTGATTCTGAGTTATCATGGTTAATATGAGAGTGTAAGATGGGGTTAATATACACAAGCCCTGTAGACCTAGTTCCGAAACAAAATTTCAAAATGTCCAAAGTCTATGCGTGTTCGTACCCAGTCCATACCCGAATTTTTTAAGAGTGATGTCAAACGATAAAAGTCACTAATAACCACTATCTTGAAGTATGTATTGGTATCAGCTGGTTTCATGAAGAAAATATAGATAAAAAAACCAAAACACAAATCTGGGAAAAGTATGTAAATTGTAAACAAATAGTTGTATAGTCGGTGGAAAATGTACAGCAAAAACGATTATTCAGGCATAATCGTGTTTTCATCGAGTTGTTGATAAGCAAGCATTATTAGAGAAAGGTGAAAAAAAGTAATCAGATCATCAGTACAGTGTGATTCCTTTTATTAGGTGAATAGCAAACATGATCAGATGATCTACTGAAGTGAAAATTGTAATGGAAGAGCCGTTTCTTTTGATTTTGATGTTGTATTCACACATTGTTTATGTCTCTATCATTTGGATAACCTTTCTAAACAGGTTAGATTCTGGGAATATACTGCTGCTTATTTGTAGAAGCATGTATTTGTCCACTTGTGATTTCAGTTAAAAAATACCCATCCGAGCAACCTATCAGGGGTGGAAGTAACTGTAAAATTGCTGGTGTACTTCGGTACATTGGCACATGTAAAATCACTTGCCCTGATAATTTTTCCTCTATACCGGTCAATTTTTTTGTTGATTTTTTAAATAAGCAACATAATTAACATTGGAGGTGGGGTGAGGTGAAATTGGGTTTAACATTGTGCTTGAGAATATTTCGCTCATATGACGACGTGCATGCGTGTGTATGTGCGGCTGCTTGTACTAGCCCAGACTGAAGCTGGTTTTATAGTGCTAGCCCACTGAGATACCATATGCCGCAGTGAAGCATGAATATCCCACTCAGACACATTATACTGACTCCGAGCCAACCAGTCCTTGTTGTACCCATTAATGCCGAGCGCCAGGCAGGGACCAACAAGTACCATATTTTAACATCTTTTGGTATGACGCGGTAGGGGATCAAACCCGCGACCTTCCGCTCTCCGGGCGGACCCTCTAACCACTACACCACGGATGCAGTCAATTAACATTGGAAAGTCAACTGGACACCGGTACAGCATAATATATTGCTTGCCCAACAGAAAAAAACCACTGGACTGGGACGTCGGGCAATGGGTTATTTCCACCCCTGCCTATGCCTCATTGCTTGACCTTGAATCCCTGTTGTATGGCTTGATGCTCATGATGTCAATCACTTGATGGTTGATGTAGATTCAGTTCTTTAAGGATTACCTTCATACAGCTTCTGTAGGGCTCACTGCAGTGTTCCACCTAGTCCATCTGAAGCAAGATTGACAATATTTCATTTCTTCTGTATGTTTGTGAACCAGGATAACAAATAGTTAAAGAACATACCCTAGCCAAAATCAGAATACAGAAAAATGACTGATTCTGAGTCAATTCCACATTCCAGTGTTTTCTTGATTGGAACTGTCATACTGTTGACTTGTTTGAGTGGCATTTAGAAGTTGGTGTGATGAATGATGGGGAGAGTTCTATGGATATACAACTTCTTTAATATAATATGAGTGACGTTTGGTGTAGCTACTAATACCGTTATCAAGCATATTTTACTTGATAACGGTGTTAGCAGCTACACCGAAACGTTGCTCATGTTATATTGAAGAAGTTGTAATTCCATAGAACTCTCCTTGTTGTTTGTCATACTGTTTGTCATACATTTGATTGCATTATGTAAGAAACAAGCATTTATACATTGATGAAGCTTTCTCGGTGCACAGTATTACCTAGATCAGGTGAATAGGAACTTCAACATAAGGGGTTTCAATTTTGGGTTGAGAAATTATGGATGTATCTGCTGTTTAGGGTGAAGGGTTTCTGTATTTTGACTTTTGTTTAAGGTACAGTTCCGTTCACAGAAACTTACCTGGGGTACATCATCTAAAGTGTGTGGTCTGTTTGTGTAGGTATGGAGGAAGGTGTGTGTGGTTTCTGTCGGCGCAAGGATGCTGAAGACGTATGCGGGATGCTGCACTCTGAAATAACAGATGAAGGGTGGATTGTTGCTCATCACAGGTGCATGGTCAGTAGGCATACAATGTCTTGAATTATAACACTGTCATATATACTAGGGCTGGGACGATACATATGTCACGATATGATACATACTGCGATATTTTACCTGCGATGCGATACGTATCACGATACATACACCTTGAAAGAATGACATGGTATCAAGATCTAAAATGAATTATTTCAAGGTATTTGTGTTTAACAATAACACTATTGTAATAAACAAACAAGTAACTCCATCATACTTGCATATTTTTCTCTAAATAAGTACTGTAACATGTTTAAGATAATACTGTTTTGAAAAAAAGTTGTGTATCGATACACCAGTCCACGATACGATATCTGTATCAAACTTAAATGTATCGCCATGCATCGGTGAATCGTCTCAGCCCTAAAATATACTCTTTGAAACGAATAAGGGAACACATGAAAGTATAAGTGTTCCTTTATATATTTCCAGAATTTCACTCACAGTGTAATACGTACCTTGTGAAGAAACCTGGACAAGAATAAATTAACACTTGTACTTTCATGTGTTCCCTTATTCGTTTCTTTGAGTATATATGACCGTCAGTTACTGACAGTCAGTATACTTCATAAGTCTTAGGTATGAAATTTAATTAAATATTTACAAATTGTTGTGGGAGACATTTCCAGCTTTTTTCTTCTTTGTGAAATCCATTTGTTGACATTTTTGCTGTTCAATTATATTGTGTGAATTATATGGTGTGCTTTATGAGAACAAGTGTCTTGTTACCTGTGAATATCCGGGATAGAATTGATCTTCAGTAACCCATGCTTGTTGTAAAAGACAACTAACAGGATCGCTGGTCTCGCTGACTTGGTTTGCACACGTCATTGTATCCCAATTGCGTAGATCGATGCTCATGCTGTTGAACACTGGATTGTCTGGTCCAGACTCACTTATTTGCAGACCGCCGCCATATACTGATATAGATGGAATGTTGCTGAGAGCGGTGTTAAACAACAAACCAAACAAGTTAAATATCATTACTATGATTATTCAGAGCATTATCATTATAGAATGTAACTTGAATGGGATGTTTGTTTGTATTTTCAGCAATATTCCGCCCTTCTAACGCAGTATAAATTCAACCACTTTGGAGGCTTCAAGATTGACAAAGTTATGGATGAATACAGACGTGGGAAGCAGACAGTGAGTGTCTCCATGAACATAATGAATATTACAACCGCCATTACAATTTTTGTGGAGAAATCTTCTGATTATTTTCTGATTAAAAAAATTAAAAATACTCATGCTTATGTCAAGACTCAATAATCCATGATCAGAGAAAGTTTACAGTGGAAAAGTACATTATTCTGTATGTTTATATTATATAAATAATAAACATGGTGCATGGAACCTTGATGATGTCATGTTCTGCTTCCCCAGTAGGTCAGTGGACTGTTTGCCATGCATTCAGACCAGTTCAACTCCCGACGGGTTCAGACCGTTCACACTGTGGTACATGCTGTTTCTGTTGCAGAAATGTTTTGTTTGTGGGTGTGGCAAGGCCAGCAAGAAAAAGAAGAAGGGACCTCGAGGGGCCACAGCGGGATGTGCCGTTAGGTCTTGCAGACGTTCTTTCCATTACTACTGCGCCAAGAAGTCTCCCAACGTTGTCACAAAGAGGCTCGTTGTTCATATCAAGTCTAAAAGGGGAGAAAACTGTGCTCTACAGGTGAGGATCAAAGTTACTTTGATCAAGCCTTACCATTAGGCCTAAAAAAAAAAAAACTTGTTGTTCCGATTTTCCGACCGACCCTAAATATTCCCGCCGAGCCTAATTTATTTTCTGACACATGAGTAATGTAAAAACCAAAACCCCTACCTACCTACCCTAGTACTGAAATGTAGGAAATCGGAACCACAACATTTATTTTTTTTGGCCTTATCTACATTGTGTAAGTTTTCAAGCGTTAAACATTTTATGTCCTTAAGGATCAGTAAGGTGGCCCAATTGTCTGAGTCTGTGCTCATTTGTGAAGTCTGCTAGTTCAGTCATTAGTGATGTGAAATGTTAGAAGCCCTAATAGTCTTTGTATTTCTGTTTATAGTAATGTATACAAGACAAGGACAGGTTATATGATGATTGGTGTTGGGTTTAAATCCCAGATTCAGTGTCACAATGTGGGTAACATGACAGTAAGTCTTGTTGGATCTTTTTACCAGAGGTTCAGATAAGCTGCGTGTCTGCGTAAATTAAGCAAATATTTATGTGAAAACTCAATTCCTATTAAGTCTATTGTGTAAAAGTATGCTTGAAGTTTTGTAAATACTCAAAAAAGAATTGTCTTACATGCGTACATACCAAAATAGATGAAATAGCTAAGGTATATTGAGAGGTTCTATTTCAGCACATGAACTTGGCAACTTGCAGTCTTTCATTTCTCATATTACAGATGACATATAAATAACAAACATGAAAACAAAATTTTACACTGTATTATAGTAATGGAAAATAGCAAAATACCCAATTGAGTTTGAGTGAGGTGGGTACAATTTTTTTGGTTACTCAAAGGAAAATTAGGATGCCGAATTGAGATAAACACAAGCGAGTACATAACTCAATGACCCATAAAGTTACCTGTAGCTCTGTTTAAACATACTTTGTACTTATTCACAATAAAGTTCATTTACCATGCACAAACACACACAGGGACTATAGTAATAGTAACGGTTCTTGATGGAGTACATTTTTTGTATGTGATTTCAAAACTGTTAACATAAAACATATGCATCATTTACGTTCAAACATTTTACAAACAGTTCATTCCAATTAGCCATGATGAGATAATGCCCTGTTTTCAGTCAGAAACAACTGTTGCAGTTTCAAGTGGGTGTGAGTAAGAGGCCAAGAATGGGATCCAGTCGTTAGGATCCGTGATATGCTTGTTACAAACAAAATGTGAAATATGTCATATTCAGATCTCTTTGTTTAAATATTTTCATTAGTGTATAGTGAACTAAGATCACGAGGGAATATTTTGTGTTTCAGAGTGTTCTGCTGTAAAGAACATGAAGATCAATACAGGAGGAATTTGAAACATTGTGAGTTACTCCTCTTTGATTCCCTTTATTGTTGCATTACACCTTTCTCCAATACCATGTATGGACTGTTGGAAACGTTTACTACTTGTAACTAAACATTATAGATGCTGCTCCAGTGAAAGCAATTTCTTGTGTATACGGTGTTAAAGCGTTGGCTCGTCACGCCGAAGACCCGGGTTCGATTACCCACATAAGTGAGGTGAGGTGAGGTGAAATTGGGTTTAACGTCATGCTTGAGAATATTTCGCTCATATGACGACGCGCATGCATGTGTATGTGGAGGTGCGGCTGCTTGTACTAGCCCAGACTGAAGCTGGTTTTATAGTGCTAGCTCACTGAGATACCATGCCGCAGTGAAGCATGGATACCTCACTCAGACACATTATACTGACTCCGAGCCGACCAGTCCTTGATGTACCCATTAATGCCGAGAGCCAGGCAGGGACCAACAAGTACCATATTTTAATGTCTTTTGATATGACACGGTCGGGGATCGAACCCGCGACCTTCCGCTCTCCGGACCCACATAAGTACAATGTGTGAAGCCCATTTCTGGTGTCCCCTGCCGTGATATTGCTGGAGTATTGCTAAAAGCGGCGTAAAACCATAGTCACTCACTCATTGAAGTACTACATTCCACCATCACATGTGCTTGCATATGTCCACTTCGCTCTGTGTGATTGCTGTTTTTAACAAACATGTCAAAATACAGCCTGGTTGCACTGAGAGACAAACCAATGAGTGATCTGACCAAAGAGTGATCTGACCAATGAGCGATGGTGTCATGTGGCATGCCATGACTTTGCAGTCTCTGTTCAGTTTGGTTTCAATGGGAGAGAAACCAACAAGTGACCTGAGCAGTGAGGGGTGATGTCATTTGACATGTATTGTCGTCTCTATACAGTCCGGTTTCAGGGAGAAGGAACCCAGCGTTTACTGACTAAAGACCAGTGATGTTCTGTGACAGATCACATAACATTGTGGACTCCCAACTAACCATTGTTTCTGTGTCAGGCTGTGGTAATGTTTGTACAAGGTACATGCATCATGGAGTCGTCATTAAGCTTTAGTGAGTTATATCCAGCCTCATTTCATACCCTTGTAATGGACATTGGCCACCTATATACCACAAGTTGGACATAAGTATTCTGGATGATGGAGGATTATATAGTGTTCATACCACCCTGTAACATGGCATGTGTTAAAAGCCATAGGCGTGAACCTACACTGATATCGACAAAATGACTGGCTGGAATTATCACAATGTATTCAGAAAATGTGCACTCTTGTGCACTTTAGCTTCAAGAAACTTAACTTCAATTATACTGTGCTAGAGTCACTAATTCGTCCAAAATGTAACCATTTATTCTCATCTCTACCAGATCCCGCAGATATTATCCCGTTTTCAAAAAAGGTGTTTCACATTCATTTGGTAAGGTAAACCCAACAAAGTCAACACAAGTCAGATTGTTTGTGAAACATCAGATGGAGGAATAAAATGCCCCCCAATACAAGAATTGTGATGTCCCAAAAATATCAGTGTTGAGTCAAGCTTCAGTTTCACAAAATCGATTTCACATGTCCATATTTTTATTTAATATACCTAATTCAGGACCCTATGATGTATTCGAAATTATTTGCAGGACATTAAGACTTCCACCAGAATAACTAATGCATGGTACAAAGACCTTATTTGGGCCAGGTGGAAATTCATAGATAGCATCCACGTGTAGAATATAACTGACATGGCCACCCTAGCACAATACATATGGTCTAACGAGAACATAAAAATAAGAAATACCTCTATATTTCATAAGGAATGGTTTTTAATGGGATACATTTCATGAATGATCTTGATAATATGTACAATTCATGTCATTCGAAACCTTTAAAACTGTCTAAACCTTCTTTCCAACTTACACAGGACTTATGACCTATCTTTTTGCAACTTACTAGGGGTGGGTATTGCACAGAATTTTCATATTGAGATATATTGCCATGCGAAAGCATATATTGCGATATGTATTGCAATATATTGCATGAAGTATTTTTAAACAAGAACTACTTATAATCGAGTTAATGCTTGATTTATAGAGCAAAAACACAACAAAATCACTAGGCTTGATGAAGCTTTAATAACAACTTTGAATCATGATGAAATAAAAATGTGAATATTATTTGGCACAAATGAAACAAGGAAAAATCCGAAGATTTCAGAGTGTTACGAAGTTTTACGAATACAAGTCAAAATACCGGTTTTCAATCAGCGTATCGCAGTACATATTGTTTTCATGTCTGAACTGGTAAATACTGGTAAATACTGGTTGACCGGTCATATTGCTCAGCTCTACAGCTTACTGCATACTGCTTGGAATGAGGACAAGATTTGTCAGAAATTATAGACATGACATGAATGAATATTAGCATGCTTTTCTTAGAAGTATCCATTAGACTGAGGTAGAAAAGTGGTGCCATTAACTAGTTTTTCAAGAGTTAGTTCCCTTGCTAACATTTTAGGTTTTGTGCAAGCATTTTGTTACGTCCCTTCACCCATGTTATTTTACTTCTGTATCATGCCTGGGCAGGTTTCTTCTGAAACTACTGATGTCACTTGCATGAGACCTCTCACGATTGTGTTGAGTTTGAACTTAAATAAAGCATGACAGCATGAAAAGTGAGGTACAAGGTAAGCAGCCAGAGTTACCCCTCTTGGCTGTAGGGGGCCCTGTAGGGGTGGTCTCACTAGACAAAAACAAGTTTTTTGTTTTGTAACATATTTTATTGAAATATTGTTACAACTGTCGTAGGTAATTAAAATGGACATTTTAATGCTTTTATGTACCCTAAGGAGGACTTTCTTCAAAGAATTCATAACCTCTACAGGTTTGTGCAAATTTATTTAGGGGAAAGGGGCATTGGGGGTATATTAATTTTGACACAACATGTCACTGGATTGAAGTTAATTATTACTTCGTGTCTCGTCTTCGGCTGACAAGAATTGGATAATAAAGTGAGAATATAGAAAGAACAATAAGTTTAACATCTGTGTATTTAGTCATAGACTTTTTAAAAGTTTTATGAAGCTTAATATTTAAAAGATAAACAATCATACAGATAATTGTTGATAAATTTTTTTAAAAACAATGCAAGAAATGATTTATTAAAAGAATAAAAAAGATATGACAACATTGCGATGTTAGAAGAGTGAAAACAACATGATATCGAAATGAAGGCAAATCTGGTTCTTTATTTTGATTTTTTTTGTTGAAAAAAATGGGCATGTGTGAAAACAACCAGTGAAAAGTATGCCTAGGTTGCCTTGGGGTAGGAAAGTAAGATTCTTTATGGATAACAACTTCTTTTATTATATATGATGCGACGTTTCGGTATGGATTCTTATACCGTTGTCAAGAGTTGTCACTCTTGCTTGACAACGGTATAAGAATCCAGAATCTTTTATTATATATGATGCGATGTTTCGGTATGGATTCTTATACCGTTGTCAAGAGTTGTCACTCTTGCTTAATATAATAAAAGAAGTTGTTATCCATAAAGAATCTTACTTTCTTATTAGTCCCCAACTTCTAAATGCCAATCAAACAGATCATCTGCCTTGGGGTAATTGAACTTTAAACAAAAACCCCTGATGACATCAAGCCCCCTAGAGCCTCCCTTCTCAGGGCTCTGTAGGACTGTTTATGACTTACATACACACCCTAATTACTTATTTCTGTATAAACAAACAAAAATCCAATGCGCCCTATGGAAGGAAGGGTACAAAGGTTCCACAGGGCTCTGCAGTTTGCTGTGCAGAGTTTAGTCCTTGACAGTGGTTTGAATCCTACTTTACCCCGACACTGTTTGTAGGTTTCAGCACCGGACCCTAGCTCCCATCCTCGATATATATGGGGGAGATACATCGGAACGTATACCGTGGAGATAATTGAGGATGCCTTGCTCTTAGCTTTCACCAAAGGCCTAAACATTAAAAACCCACATATTTCGTGCTGCTGATAATGGTGCAAGAATCTGTATCAAAACATCACACTCACAAAATATAAGAAGTTGTTATCCAGAAAGTTGTCAATATTTTGAGCTGTCCTCTGACTTTAAGCTAACTTGCAGGGTATTGGACTATAGAATGCTCAAAGCGGTGTTAAACCAAACTCACTTAACACTCACATGACGTGGGCTAGTGATGACACTGTTTTCTTGTTTGGTTATAATCTAGATCAGTTAGGTAGCCTAATGGTTAAAGCAATGAATCACTCTGCCAAAGAACTGGTTCGATTATCAGGATCATTTCTGTGTCCCCTCCAGTTTTGGATGTAATATTGCTAAAACAATTTTAGACCCTAATCTTCCTTTTCTCATGCTTGCTTGTTGACTCGTAGCATTAACAAACTCCTAAACTTGGGATGATTGTGATACGAAAATATGCCCGAGAGACAGGTGTACCTTTATGCATGGACCGCCTGCGTGGTGTAGTGGTTAGAGCGTCCGCCCAGAGAGAGGAAGGTTGCCGGTGGGATCCCCTACCGCGTCATACCAAAAGACGTTAAAATATGGTACTTGTTGGTCCCTGCCTGGCGCTCGGCATTAATGGGTACAACAAGGACTGGTTGGCTCGGAGTCAGTATAATGTGTCTGAGTGGGGTATTCATGTTTCACTGCGGCATGGTATCTCAGTGGGCTAGCACTATAAAAACAGCCTCAGTCTGGGCTAGTACAAGCAGCCGCACATACACATACACACGCATGCCCGTCGTCATATGAGCGAAATATTCTCAAGCACGACGTTAAACCCAATTTCACCTCACCTTCACCTCACCTTTATGCATGTACCTTTATGCCAGACACATTCTCTCACGATCTGAAAACTTAATATATTGATTCACTGCCTCTACTCTCAGTTGCCTCTACCAACATTAGTTGATTTCATTATCACTTTCAGACCTTTCCTCTACATCCACCAACAACAACAACAGCGATGATGCTAGTGATTTTGAAGGGGATCCTGATTTTGACAAAGAGTACCAAGAGTTCGACTATGATGCACTTTCTCAAAACACAAATACAACATTTGTTCAGATCAGTGACACAGACTCACCAGTCAAACGTCGCACAAAGGAGAAACACGTCCCGGATGAATCAGGAGACAAGTCAATGTTCTCATCAGGTAGTAACGACATTGACAGCATCAGCGACGACGACGACGACCACAACAACAATGGAGTCCTGTCAGATGAAGTCGAAACACAACAGAAAAGAAAAGCTGACAATACATTGGTCAGTTCTACCTCTGCTAAGAAGTCAAAAACAGGTTCTCTAAATGGTAATTTACCTGAACTCTCTATTGAATGTGTTAAGATTGATTCTCCTGAGTCAAAAAATGATCAAACAATAAAAATGCCAAGTTCGTCAGTTAGAAAAAGTGCTTTAAGCTTGAAGAAAAATGGTGGAAAGAAGTTAATAGTGAAAATAACCAACCTTGGTGGTAAAGACAAACATGAGGCCAAGGTGGCAATAGATGATCACATGGTGGACCACAAGGGAGATCACAGTGGGGATCAGAATACGAGCAGCGAGGGGACTTCCACAACAGCTCCACCTACTTCCAGTGGGACCAGTCGGGATGGTAAGTCATTGTGTAGATACGCTGTGTGTCTTTGTGGCAGGTGAAGGCGGGAAGGTAGAGCTACCCTCCCTTTTTCATAATCTGGGGTGATGGGGCCATTCTTTTTGTGAAAATACATTATGTGTGAAAATACTGAAAAAAATCATTGTTTTCGTATCCTGACTCATGATCTTTTGCTTATCTCCCTTTCCCTTGCGAATGGTAGTGGAACACTTGAATCCCTTGAAGTTCCCGAAGCAGACGTAAAAATACACTCACCCATGAGTTACCTCCATTTGCCCTTTCCCGCGCAAACAGTCATGTGACCAGCCTTACTTGTCACTCTCTCCCTTTTCGCCCTAGTGGATGATTGGGCGAGCACTGGAGTCCCGTCTACGGCATTATATTCTTTTTATTTAGGTCCTATTCTTCAAAATTACGCTGTGTATGGATTTGGCAATAACTTCTATGTATTATATGTAAAGAATTTGTAAAAATTATTTGAATTTGTGTCATAATTTCATTGTTATTTAACTTTGTTTACATTTCATGAAATCTTGCAGTGTTTGCAAGCACAGGTTATCCGTGTCTGATCCTCACCCCCAATGCCTTTCATGCATAAAACCATGTTCTTCCAGCTTGCGTTGTACTTATTGTGTTGATTTATCAAATCTACAATTTAATCAATAATTGTCTTACATCTATAGACGTGCCATGGATCGGGTGAGGAAGTCATTGCATACGGATGATAAAACAGGAAATCAGCCTGCAAACCATATGTTGATTGCTATTGTGCAGATTCATAATATTGGTGCTATGTTGAGTACGTTGCAGGGGCAGTCTGCTGGTACGGGGGCCAAGAAGAGATCGGCTACAACGTAGTTGACTCCAACTCAAGCCAAGAAAAAGAAGTCATCTTTTTCTACGTCGCAGAAGAAAGCATCTGTTACCAGATCGAAGGGTAAATCTACGCGGCCTAGTAAGTCAATGCATCAGAAATCCTTCAACGAAGAGATACTACCTCCACATGAAGTAGACGTCTTTTGATGATCCCCGGTTACTTCTACCCGAAGTACCGGACTACCACCTACCTCTCAACGCAGTTAAGTCGAGGCACACAACTCATCAGCGTTTGCGAACGCTTCTTCTACACCGCAGCAGCTTCAATCAACGCAGAACTTGATCCGGGTGAATTTATGAGACAATTCACCAACCAGATGATGGCCATGATGGAACGTAGGTTCAAGGAAGAAGCGAAGGCTCGGCGAAGCCTCTCATCTACTGACATCGTGCGCACACCTATGGACTCTGCGCGAACCTACTCCTCACAGAACTACGTCTCGACTACGTTGGCGAATGTACACCTTTGCGAAGGTCTCCACAGTCGGACGACTCTGTCATCTTGGAGGAGGATAGAAGACATGAGATGCCTACTCATCTGCAAACCTTCAACGTTCGAGAACATCGAAGGATCCATCTCCTACATCTAGCCGCTCTAGATGGAGATCTCATAGCTCTCACAGACGTTCGCGCAGTCACTCAAGGTTCGCGAAGGGATACATCTAGCGACAGAGGTTCGCAAAGAGAAGGCTCACATCCCAGAGGTTCGCGAAGAGATGATTCTACAGATAGAGGTTCGCGAAGAGAGGACTCTCAAGATAGACGTTCGCAAAGGGAGGAATCTCCAGACAGAGGTTCGCGAAGGGATGATGGAGGATAAACGATTGTTATTTTGGAAGTTGTCTCTGATAAAAGTCGGTATGAGTACCTGTCCCCTGCTATGCTACACTGGAACCAGCCTTGCTATAAATAGACAACGCTTCGATGTATGCTGATCAACACAGATCGCCTGCGTATATAAGGGGAAGAATGATGTTTCATCACTGCAATCAGAGGTTAGCACTTCCAATGGAACGTCCTACCGTTTGGAATATCATCGGCACTGATTATTCATACGAAAAACCAAGTCTATCAGCACCTATCTGCAGCATCGAGGTCTACACAGTGCCGGTTATCTGGAGGACGGCATGTCCAGGTTCTTCAAAGTACCAATCAACTCAGACAGACAAAATCAAACGGAGCACTTTAAAAAAAGATCGCAAAATGGGGGGGCTACGGATGATTGATATTAAAACCTTTGTTAACACCATGAAATTATCTACACTCAAACTATACTTAAAAAAACCAAATCCTGGTGACCCATGCAATTTTCCTTTTAAGCATATGCTAAAATATGCAGCAAATTTTCAGAATATAGTAGCAGTTGATAATCCTTTTTGGAAAGACGTATTAAAGACATGGAAATAATATTGTATCAAAAATACCATAGATGCATTTTCACACTTGTAGAAAGAATTTAAGAGATGTGAAACTGTTAGATTTTCAATATTAATTTTCTGCGGAATTCTTTATACCAAAAAAGTACTTTTTAGAATGAATCTGATGGACAATACAATATGTTCTTTGTGTAATGATTCTGTTGAAAGCTTATGCCATGTATATTGGGAATGTGATGAAACCAAAGCTTTCTGGAAGAAACTTGAACAGTGAGACAAAATCTTTGATCTGGTTTGGCTTTTTAGGTAAGAACCCATTACTGAACCACATAATCGTATCTGCGAAGAGATATATTTACACTTGCTCTTTGACAAAAACAATTCCAAAAGTTGATAATTACTTAAGGATATTGAAAGACATATTTACCACTGAATCATTCATCTCCAGAAGAAATAATAATGTTGAAAGCTTTTTAGGCAAATGGTTTCCTCTCATGCCTGAATTTAACCCTGAATGACTATTAAACAAAAACATATCAGTAACATGGACATTCAATGTACTTAGTGTACTATATCGCTATTGAGCCCACTAGCTGCTATGTACACATATTCCTCTATATGCTTGCACTCATCATGTTTTTGTACTCATCACATTGGGAACAATATAGACAAAACAAACTCAGACAGCAGCTGAACTTCACAATAAAGTTGCTGACGCAACTAGGATGGCTAGTGAACCTGATGAAGTTGGAGTTAGAATCAAACAAGATCTTCAATTGCTGGGAATAAGAATTATCACAACACAGAATGGAATTGTGGCCCCAGAAGATCATTGGGTCAAGATACAAGCTATGATTCCACAAGCAGTCATCTCTCCATTAACACTACGAACATGGCAAAGTCCACTCAGTCTACTAACCTCGGCGCAGGACTTGACTCGCACAGGAAGGTTACAACTAAGGCCGCTGCAACGGTTCCTGACAAAACATCTGGACAGTGTCGACCCTATCTTGCTGTCTTAAGAGGTACCAACTTTGGTGGACCCACAGGTCGAACGTCTGCGGAGGGACCTATTTACAAGAGCCGGCCTTCGACACATCTCTATGTAGACACATCGATACAAGGTTGGGGTGCACATTTCAACAATCAAGTTGCATCAGGGAGGTGGTCCAAAATAGAGCAGCATTTTCACATCAATCTGCTTGAGATGAAAGCCGTGATCAACGCCTTACAACTATGGTCGAGCTCGCTGAACAACAAAATGCTGATGGTCCATACGGACAACTCTACAGTGGCATTCTCCGTAAATCGGTAAGGATCTACAAGATCACCAAGCCTACTACAGCACACATTCCAGTTGTTCCACATCACGGAGGAGGCAAACATCTGGATAAAGGCGTGTCACATACCCGGAGCCAAGAACGTGCTTGCAGACGCTCTCGCCCGACCACTGCACCCGTCACCTACGGAATGGATGCTCCATCCAGAAGCATTTCGGCTCATCATAAGGGAAATAGAATCCCCTTGCATAGACCTGTTTGCCACGAAGTTAAACAAACAACTACAGAGGTTTGTCTCACCAGTTCCAGATCCTCAAGCCTGGGCAACAGATGCACTGAACATATCATGGGAAGGACTAATCCCTTATGCGTTTCCACCCCCGATATTACTACCGAAAGTACTGTTGAAGATCAAACAGACACAGGTGGTACAACTGACCTTGGTCGAGCCATACTGGCCTAATAGAAGATCTCGGAAGTCCAACAATCAAGTTACCAGATTGGCCAAACCTACTCATACATCCGCACACCAAGCAAGTCCACGGAAACCCAACACTGTTCCAGCTACACATGTGGACCGTATCAAAACATGTTTGAAGAAAAGAGGATACTCCGCCAGGGCAGCCAAGGCAGTAACGGCAGTAACACTAGCGTTACGCAGATCGACTCGTAACCTGTATGATGACAAGTGGCTGAAGTTTGAGACTTATGCAAGGCGGAGAGGCTTCATTGCAATGAAAGCTACTCATCCGCAAGTGGCGGAATACCTGTGTCATCTTAGACAGACTAGACATCTGAAAGGTTGGACACTATCTACATACCTCGCTGCCATCAGTACAGAGATTACCATGAAAACAGGCATCAAGTTGAGGAAAGTACCAGAATTACTTGCTCTGCTGAGATCTTTTAAACTGGAGGACCAGCAAAAGAAGTTCAGAGCTCCGGCCTGGGATCTGAATGTAATTCTACGTCATCTTACAAGTGATGCCTACGAACCTCTAGATCAGACTACCTTCGAGCTGCTGACACAGAAGACTCTGTTCCTGCTTGCGCTAGCCACGGCAGCTCGGATATCAGAGATACATGCGCTGGACTTTGATCGAACCAGTTTTGACATGGGGCAACATGCTGCAGTTCATCTAGGACTTAGATGGGACTTCATTGCCAAGAACCAACTACCTGGTCAGCCAGATAGACAGTTCCACGTACTGGCGTCAACATTGGCTCTGCACGGAAATTGCTCTATATCAGCAATTATGGAGGGCTGCTGTTGGAAGTTGGATACGGTGTTTGTCAACCACTACCTCCGAGACATTGCCACTGAAGACGTCTAAGGCATTCACCAATTCGGGCCTCTCGTTGTAGCACAGCAACTAACGGTTCCTCAAAGGTGCTGAGTTGGAAAATCTCACCCTTTATCACGTTGACTTGTTGATAACTTTTACAAAGGAAAAGTATTAGTTTGAAAGTCCATGCACACAGTCTAGGACAGACTAGCATGAGTGATTAAAGATCCTGTACGGGTAAAGATCTTACCTGTACGTGAAGGGGTCGCAACTAATTTTTGATAAAGATCTTATCATAATCTATGGGTTGTTATAAGATATCTAGTAATAAGAAGATACTAGTTTATCTGAAGCCACATGAATCAAGATCATTCAACTTGTCTGAGACTGACGTAAGACAAGAAAGTGGTCCCCCCCCCGAGTTATAACGGAAGTTGGAAGAATAAGATCACGGAAATGCCGTTTCTTCGAGAAGATAAGAAGTTCCCATGGGGGATACAGGACGTATCTAAGGACAGCTGATGGATCCACTAAAGAAGTGGCTTGACCCACCACCAATCCGTCGGATTCTATAAGCAAAAAATCATGAGTCAGGATAAGAAAAAATATCTAATTTTTCAAGTAAAATTGATATTTTTATACTTTTCCTGACTCATGACGAGAAGCCCTCCCCGCTGGAAACACTTCGGATTTCACAGCAAATCCAAGTGCTTGGGCAGAAAAATCAGGAGAGAGTGACAAGTAAGGCTGGTCACATGACTGTTTGCGCAGGAAAGGGGAAAAGGGAGGTAATTCGTGGGTGAGTGTATTTTTACGTCCGCTCCGGGAACTTCAAGGGATTCAAGTGTTCCACTACCATTCGCAAGGGAAAAGGAGATAAGCAAAAGATCATGAATCAGGATAAGTATAAAAACATCAATTTTACTTGAAAAATGACATTTTGTGTAATAAATCAAGTTTCACACATACAGATGTTTCACTGCATGTCTTGGACATAATGGTAATTTCTATCATGTTGAAAATTGCGGGATCTGCTAATGAAGAAGAAGACTCCTGTTAATGAGTAATGGTTCACTGAAATGGATTTAGGTGATTGGGGTTGCTCATAGTGATCTTATCAAAATGGACCCTTTGGAATGTTTTTTTCACACAATTTTAAGAATTTTTGATAACAGTTACCTCAAGTGGGCGTGGTGGTGGGGTAGCCTAGTGGAAGACCCGGGTTTGATTCCCCACATGGGTAAAATGTGTGAAGCCAATTTCTGGTGTCTCTCTCCCTCCCTCCCAGGTGATATTGCTGGAATGTTGCTAAAAGCGGCGTAATACTGAACTCACTCACTCAAGTGGGCTGACTTCACATCCGCAGATGCGAAGGATATGTTACAACCAACTGTTGTGATATCTGTTGCAGCTTATGCCATATGCATTGTTGGGGAGAAAAAGTCAACCTTGAAGATACGGCAGCAACTTGAGAAACAAGTCAGCAAGAAGTTGGACGTCAAGACCAGCAACATTTTCATCTGGCAGGACCTTAGCCATACTCCTTCGCTCACCAAACAGAGCATGGTCTGTTTCATCCAGGACTTGACAGAGCGCTTCTTGTGAGTAAAGCTTGTTTGCTCTCATGCTCGTAAGAGTGATGTGATAAGACAGCTGTTTATAACATAAAGCCATTCAAATGAGTTTTGAGAATTCATGCTGAGTTATGGGTCAGAATCAAGTTTAGATATTTTACACTGGGTAATGGATGCTGGAGAAACTGAAACACAACCATGTTGTCATTGTAAGACTTGGTCATGGTTCCATCTTTGCCAGCATCATAGATGTGAAAAGATGGTGCTTGTTGTTACCTGCATAATATAAGGCCTGGTCCACTTGGAGCGGGATATCCGTGGTAAACTATGTCCCAATTGTGTAGATCAATGTTCATGCTGTTGATCCCTGGATTGTCTGGTCCAGACTTCGATTATTTACAGATTGACGCCATATAGCTGGAATATTGCTGAGTGCGGCATAAAACTAAACTCACTCACCCATTGGTATGTGTGATCGTCCTCACCTGAGCATGTCTGTTTCAGCAGAGTTGACTTGAATGGCTAGGGAGAAATCTAGCCTTTGATATACCTAGTGGACATTCTTGTTCTGTTATACGAAATTTTTAAATGTCTGGCACCTGCATCACATCAGGTTTTCCCCCCACTTGTAGCTCACTGGCCTGATCTGCATCCTCACTCATCTTTTTGGAAAACCTGTTTCAGAAAGCAGGACGTGCCCGAGGTGACGCGGTTGCTGTTTGATAACAAGTACCTGGAGGGAAAGGACAAGAAACTGTACCAGGTGCAGGGGGGCTTCCTGCAACGTCTGAACAACCAGGACATCATCAACCAAACTCAGGAGCTAGCCTGGTCCAGCATCACAACCCAGATCTCCAAAATGGGGCACAATGGAGGCGTCTTTAAGCCTGATGGCAAGAGAACTCTTGTGTTGCTGCTGAACGATTTCATTGATAAGGATGGGAGTATGCGCGAGAAACTGGGTGTTCCGCCAGATCAGGAACAGCCTGACATGGTGACATGGACATCGGCTACTGTGGTTACCAAAACAACCAATGAAGACACACAGAAGCGAAGACTTGAGGTGCAAACAATTCTTCGCTGGTTGTCGGAGAAGTATGACAACATTGGGCATGTATTTGTTCATCCCCAGGAAGATATTCTGATAATGCAATCAGAAGAGAATTATGGTATCAATGACATCATTGACCACTTACAGTCGTCCAAATCAGAGACTTCACATCATGCGGCTGTTATGATCTTCAGGCAGATTGACGCCGCTGTGGTCAACTTCCAGGCATATTGTCGGAAAGCCTTCCATAAGGTTCTGCCGTTCTGTCTGAAATCAGGAGTGGGTCTTGCAGTCCTCATCGACATACGCTCACTCTCCACTGCAAGCATACATCAGCAGATTGGGGACGTGTTTGTAGATGAGGAAGGAAGAAATGTTCCAGTGACTATAAGAAGTGTCTTTGACCCATCGTCCATCCCTGTGTCATTTGTTGTGATCGAAGTTGACGCAGACAAGCTGAAGGTACAAAGTAGGTTCCATTGATTAAAGTAACATAAAGGGACAGTCCACATCAAGTAGATTCATAGCCAAAACAGTACAGATATCACAAGTACAGTTGAGCATCGTTGTGTTGAACTCTGATAACTCGATATCTCGGTTGTCTCGATATAACATCTCGGTCCCGGCAAAATCCTTCATTATATATCATTATTCAAGCTCTTTTAACTCGATACGGATGTCTTGATATTTCGATATTATTTCATGGTCCCAACAAGCAAAATTACCCTTTTAACTCGATATTTGCAAAGAAATTCGATATTCACCTACCTTTCATGGGCAGATATCGCTCTGAACTGAGGTTGTTTCCACACGTTTACACACGGTGCGGCATGAGTCAAAGGGATGCGGTAGTGTAAACTAATTATGGTTAATTGAGTGGAAGGTGTCACTTGTTTGTTATCTAATTAGGATTAATTAAAAAAGAATTAATTAGGAAGTACTCACTGTTGTGACTAAACACTACTGATAGCGGATTATATTTTCGAATCAAAACATACTGAAAAACGTTTTGTGTTCTTTCATAGGGATATGTGATGATATGCCCTGGTCGGATGTCTCAAAGTTCGGATATCTTGATAATTTTTCTTGGTCCCATGAATATCGAGACAACGGTGCTTGACTGTAACTCATTTATGCATGGCATTAGATCGAGTGTTATTTTGCACATTTACCTAGTTATCTATTTCCATTATAAACATACCATGGCATATGTCCCTTGAAATATGACATCACTGGAGCCAATTGATAATGAATGACGTGAATAACCTTAACAGACCAGGTGTAGGTTCAGGTGTGTGGTTCTTGTGTCTCGATGTGTACCTCTCACTAGTCTCAGCAGCGTTTGAAATACCTGCCTGCCCGACTGCCCGGGACGGTTATTATCAACACGGACTGCCAGGTTCTCAAATTCACCATTCCCCGCAGTCAGGTTAAAATTTAGACATGTACTGGTATGTGAAGATATTTTGTGGGCAGGTAAGTTTTGGTCAGGGCTGGCAAGTTTTACATCTAACCAGCCCTGTGGTCTGACTGATATGTTTGGGAGTTTCATACCCTGGTCTCAGTGTTACGTTGTGACGATGTCGCGGTTTCAAACACGGACACACTGTTAACAACGTGCTACAACTTTCATATTTTTTTTCATAGAGATCGTCCTTGGGGTACATATATGCATTTTCTGCAGCTGAAAATGTCATGTGACAGTTGTATCAATGTTTTAATAAAAATATTGTACAATAAATACAATCTTTTTTATTTATTATACAGCCCCCACCACGTGGAGTTAGCCCCCTGCTATGCATGCGCAGCCAACCAGGTAAGCACCTAGGCCCGTATCACCATTCCTTCTGCTGTCACTCTAGCGTTCACACGTTTTTCCAAAGAGTAACAAGCTGATTTACTTCTTGTCGGAAGAATGTCGGAGACTTCAACTACTGTATGTATGGTCTTTATTCGTTCTTGAGAAACGTTTTCTGGACTATGCAGTCAGTTATTTCTCATTTATGTGACTTTGTATTAAACTTTTACGCTAGCTTTCCTGTGGTTTAAGCACGTGATGCTATTCCATGGGGGGAAGGTTAGTGTGCCAAGTGGTTGAAATATTGCATTATTTACCAAGTATTTCATGTCGCGCTGTCGCATTCACGTAATTTTCAATGTTTTGTACGTGTATATTTATGCTGTTGTGTTACGCTGTTAGCTACATGCTTGCGTGTTTGCTTTCAGGCGTTTACGAGGTGTACTGCCTGCCGGCAAAATATCCCTCGTTCAGATAAGCATGATAAATGCTTATGCTCACTTTAAACTTCTTTGCTGATATCTCAGGTCTTGAGATTAACTATGATAAGTCTCAGGTAATATGGATAGGGGCAAGAAAGAACAGTTCAATCAGATACTTACCTTGTTTGAACATACAATGGAATCCAGAATATTTTAAGCTCCTGGGTGTAATATTTTCAACAGATTTAAATGTTATGGATGGAAAGAATTCTGAAAATAAATTATTTGAGATTCAGTTAATTATCAACAGGTGGATGAAAAGAATAATTACACCACTTGGTAGAATTGCTATTATAAAATCATTACTGGTTTCAAAATTGAATTATTTCTTTCTTACCCTCCCAAACCCCCCAGGAAACTTCCTGCATGAATTAAATAAAGTACTATTTAAATTTCTCTGGAGTGGTAAACCTGATAAGATCAAAAGAGTGGTTTCTTGTAAGCCTGTTAAAGAGGTGAACTTGGTATGGTTGAAGCTTGTTCTTATGTTAGTTCTTTAAAATTGTCTTGGATGAGAAAGTTGTTGGATATTGGCTATGAATCCAAATGGAAATATTTGTACTGTGCTTCCTCCCCCAAAATGAAAAATTCAGCTGTATTTGGTAATTCTTTTCCATGTACACTCTATAAAGATATTAAGAATGAATTTTGGCTTGATTGTATTTCTGCTTTTAACAAGTTTGCTCATAAGATTCAACCATGTTCATTTGATGAATTCATCACAGAACCAATCTATTATAACAAGCACTTAAAAATTGGTAAAGAAGTTATTTTTTGTTCTGCTTTGGTTAGAGAGAGGTGTTAGTCAGATTCGTGATTTTATCAATTTAGACGGAACATATCGTACTCTCGAGGAATTTCAGAACACTTTGGAACTTGACATAAATTTTCTCCCTTATAATGGTCTTATCATGGCTATTAAAAGTTATCAAACTAATTTAAAGATAATGAAACCTACTTCTTTTGAGCAGTTAGATGGTAATACAGTTAATCAAAAAATGATGTCTGTTAAGAGGGGTGCCAAGTGTTATTACTATGTTTTGACTGCATATCTGATGTAAACTTAAAATTCATGAATGAAGGGGAGGATTGTATGCTTGAATGGGAAAAAATATTTTTAAAGACTACAAGGGATACTAAACTTCAATGGTTTCAGTTCAGGCTTATACATGGCATTCTATCAACTAATTCATTTCTATTTAAGATCAAATTAGCTGAAAGCAACTGATGTACCTTTTGGCAATGTGAGGTTGAAACAATCTCCCACTTGTTTTGGTATTGTGAACATGTGCAAGCTTTTTGGAAATGTTTTCTAGAATTATTGAATGATAAATGTCAACATTTTCACAACATGAAATTGGACCTGCAACTTACTGTGTTTGGAATGAGAACAAATGTATATACTGATGATGTGTTTGATTTAATATTGTTGTTAGCTAAGTTCTTCATATATAAATGTAAGATATTAAAAACTACTCTTAGTTTTAAACATTTTAGACATTATTTACAAGATAGGTATTTTATTGAAAAGAATATGTCCTTCAGTAAAAGTGAACAAGATAAGTTTTATAAAAAGTGGATGTTATATCATGATTTTGCAAATATTAAATGATTTTCTGAATTCTTTCTTCTTGTTCCCTAATGAAAAATATAGGCTGAATGGACTTGAACTTAAACTTACTGTAAATATTTGAAGCTTGTAAGTGTGATTGGTGAGTGAATGTGTTGTTGGTGTCTGGTGTTGTTGTTTTGTGCTATCCACCATAAGTGTCGGCCATCTACCACTGTTGAAGCGAGGCCGGCCAGAGTTCACCGGCATAAGGCGCACTCCGGCGCGGTCATGTCCGGTCAAGGCGGTTATACTGCGTGATGAAGTTCAGGCTGTGCTGGACAAGACCGCAATAGAGCGCATACCACCGGGCAAGGAACAGGCGGGTTTTTATTCCACGTACTTCCTCATTCTGAAGAAGGATGGCGGGTTCCGTCTCACTCTCAACCTCAAGGGGTTGAATCGCATGTTAGAGGTTCCATCCTTCAAGATGGAGACACTTCGCCAGTGATCACTCCTCTGGCGATTGGCCTCTGGTTCTCTTACGCGGGTTCCAATTACCAATGCATCCATCCCTTCAGCATATCCACTGTGCCCAGGGTGTTCACCAAGCTCATGTTAGTGCCGGCTACCCTTGCAAGGTCGCAAGGAAGGCGTTGTTACCCTTACCTAGATGACTGGTTGCTCAGCGCTCTAACTCAGCCAACGAGCCTAGATTCTACCCACACGGTGATAGATATTCTAGTTTGACTAGGGTGGATCATCAACCTCAAGAAATCCGACCTGGTACCCACCCAGGACTTGGGTCTTGTCTCTTTGTCGCCCGACTGGGTCACCAGAGTACGGGAGATGCTGTCTTCATTCCTCTCCCAGCCCCAGGCACCAGCGCGGACTTGGCTCCGTCTACTGGGTCATATGACGGCAACTATCTCTGTCGTGTGGCGTGGTTGTTGAGGATGCGCCCTATACAGCAAGCTTTGGTGAGTCTGTGGGCTCACTCGGAGGATCTGGAGAAGTGTCTCACAGTCCCCGAGTGGTTGTCTCCTCACCTTCAGTGGTGGACCAATGTCGGGAATCTCTCCAAGGGGGTCCCTTTGGAAATCTCGACGCCAGCTCTTACAGTTCAAACCAATCATGGGCGTCCCTCACGTGGCTGAAGTCCGGTGTCCAGACCGAGGCCGCCTTCACTTCATTGTCTTAGAACTGAGAGCTGTGTGGTTGGTTTTCGAGCGCTCCCGGGAGCATGTTCAGGGCCAGGTGGTTCGTCTTCAGTTGGACAACCGTACGGCCATGACGTACATCCTGAAGCAAGGCGTCAAGGTGTCCCTAGTGCTCCTTCAGGAGACGTGGGAATGTCTCCTCTGGTGCGACCAGTGCGACGGTCAGGTGATCCCTGTTTATCTCCTGGGGCTGGAGAACGTGCGAGCAGACGCTTTCTCTCGCCGGATCCTGGCCCCGCATGAGTGGATGCTCGACCGGAAGATATTCGGAGTTATCTCCCAGTTGTACGGATTGTTCCAGGTGGATCTGTTTGCGTCTGGTGAGACGAATCAGATACCCGTGTTCTGCTCTCGAATACCGGACCAGAGGGCGTTGGCTTCCGACGCCTTCCTGCTGAATTGGACGGGCAAGGTGCTGTCGGTGTTTCTGCCTCTACCACTCATTCCCCGGGTCCTCTCCCAGCTGTCCACCCAGCCAGCTCGGCTACTTGTGCCACTGCCAGTGCTATGGCCGTCACAGAGCTGGTTTCCGGTAATTCTCAGAACGGTGCAATCCAATCCAAGAATCAGTGGGTGGCTTGGCCTCTGTCATGTCTAGCCTCGAATAACGTGGAATTCCTGCAGCAGTTGCAGACACAATTCTGGCTTCGAGGCGGGATTCGACAAACTTTCTTTTAATATGAGGATAGGTGGTCCCGCTATGCGCGCTGGTGTTCAGATAGGGGCATTGCAGATCCTTTTTTTGCGGATTTAGTCCGAGTATTGGAGTTTCTGCAAGCTTGTTTGGAAGAAGGCTTGACGGCTTCGACCATTCGTGGCTACTCCACCACTATTTCCACTTTCCACACCCCTGTCGATGGTGCTCTTCTGGGGCAGCACCCTCTTCTACAGCGCTTCTTAGCTGGCATGGATCGGGTTCGACATGCTGTCAGGCGTACCAGCCCACCTTGGGATTTGTCAATCGTACTAGATTGCTGTCCGGTCCTAAGTTCTCATGTCTATCGGCTATTTCCATTCAGCTGTTAACATGGAAGGCCGTATTTCTGGTGGCGGTAACATCTGGGTGAAGGGTTGGCAACTTACATGCTATGTCGGCAGACCTGGCGCTGACTGTGTTCCATCCAGATCGTTTCAGTATTCGCCTCCTGGATACTTACTGTCCGAAGATTGATCACGCTTTCCATGTGACAGCTCCTATCGAACTTCCTACTCTTACCAAGCCTTCCACATCGGGGACCTCTGCAATGAGCACTCACCCGTTGGATGTCCGTAAGACCCTCAAGGACCCATCTATTCTGCTGTTACGGTGGCGGGAAGGCTGGGATGCCGGCTAGCAAACAGACCCTATGACGCTGGCTTGTATTGGTCATTTGTAGTGCTTGTCAGGATAAGGGCAAGCCTCCCCCTGAGGGGTTGAAGGCTCACTCTGTCAGGGCAGTAGCCACTTCAAAGGCTTTTGCATCGTCACTGCCCCTTGAAGAGATATGCTCTGCCTCTATTTGGAGCAGGCTTAGCACTTTTATCAGGCACTATCAGCTCGATACACATTCTTGTGATCGAACGCGTTTTGGCCGTTCTGTTTTCTCCAGTGGACAGTGTCCTGCCACCCTGACCGAGTGAGTCTTGGTTATCTGGACAGTTGACACTGTTTTCAATTGTGTATAATTGATATATCCACTGTAATCATATCTACTTTCTCTCATGAGATTATATTTATGGGTTGTGAGTTGGTTTTCCCCCTTATGGTGCTCTTGTATAGATTTCACAATGTGGGCGGGTTTTTTACTTTCGCACAGTGTGCGAAATGTTTTGCTTAACTTGTGAGGTCGGGTCTCAGTACTGTCCTCCCTGTCGGTTACCCTCCCATCATGCCTCTCGCGGAAACTTCAGGACACATGACAGGTGAGTGTTGTGGCGTCAGTTACTTTCTTCCTAATGATCGCTATTTATGTGTACTTTGACAGAATTCCCTCCTCCCTGGCCTCCAGTCTTTGGGAGTCTGAGTTAATGCATATATGTACCCCAAGGACGATCTCTATGAAAAAGAATTAGTTAAACCTGTAGAGGTTTGCAATTCTTTGAAGAGAATCGTCCTTGGGGTAGGGCCACCCACCTCCCCGCAATTCTCTTCACTGATTTATTTAGCAGAAAGAATGGTGATACGGGCCTAGGTGCTTACCTGGTTGGCTGCGCATGCGTAGCAGGGGGGTAACTCCACGTGGTGGGGGCCGTATAATAAATAAAAAAGATTGTATTTATTGTACAATATTTTTATTAAAACATTGATACAACTGTCACATGACATTTTCAGCCGCGGAAAATGCATATATGTACCCCAAGGACGATTCTCTTCAAAGAATTGGAAACCTCTACAGGTTTAGCTAATTTCAGTATACAGGGTAAACAAATTTCATGATCCAGCTTGAGTCATTTGTTTTTCCAGCAGTGTTTACTTTCAGCAAATCCAATATGTATATGCACAAGATCTACCTAGCCATAGATGAATATGCTGGCATTCTAAGTTTGTTATTGTTCTACAAAAATCTCAGAGTATACAATCCCCTCTTCAACCCTCACTTTGATGTGGAAAAGATATCCAATACATCATGAACATTGCAGTTCGAATTCTGTGGGAAATTCCATTTTCTGGGATATCATCCACTCATGTTAGGGCCGGCAAAATTACTGAAAACAATGCATCGTAAATGTTGCCATTTTTTTACATTAGTACATCTATTCACAACGGTGGTTACAGTCCGTTTGAGACAAAATGATACCGATGAATTGCAATCTAACACAAAAACAAATAGACGTAAAAGAATCAAACCAATGCGGACTGCAATAAAAACAACAGACCAACTCTAGAAAAAATTGCATAGTTTCTGTCACAAAAATAAAAACGTTTAAGAAAGTGTCATAATTTATTTGTGTTTTCCAAGTTTGTTACAAGGGTGCTGTGGCAACTAAAGGAACAGCAGGAAAAGGATAGAATATCCATGGGAATGGTATCGTAACAACAGTTACTATTAATGAAATTGGAATAGATTTAGTTACATGATTTGGTACAGTCAACACAAGTTATTATAGTTTCTGTCAAGCAGTTGTGTTATGCTCTAAGGGGGGTAACTCTGGACTGTTTAACTCCGAAAACAAAAGCCTGTAATCTGTAAAGTAGTTTATGGTGGATTGTGGTCTTTGTGTTGAAAATGTTTCACTAAAAGCAGATAAAACAATGAAACTGCTTACTGTTGATGTACACTACTATTAGTTTAACAACAAATTGCATCAATGTTTAGTAAGGCAGCGAGTGCTTCTGCACTGTTTGTTGTCTCAGCATATGAATCTACATGCCCTGCATCTCTTTCAGAAAGCCATGTAAGCACTCCTGTGAAGCAGCCCCCAAAACGAAGTCAATACCCAAAGGACCTGCAGAAACCTTCAACATCTGGTGTCAAACGCAAGTCCCTAAAGACCAGGAAATAGAACCCTTTGCAGACAAATAAGGAAATTCTTTTCTTTTCTTTTGCATTGAAGAAAAATATTTGTTATATTTTAAAGGATATTATTTTCTTGAATTGTTATTTTAACACTGCATTCATGCAATAATGTAAACTAAACATTAATATCTCTTCCTCTTTCTCTTCTTCAAGATCCTGTTATCGGTGAAATCCAAGTCACCTTCACAAAGCCACAGTAGTCGTAAAACTGTATTGGCACAGGAAATGTTTCATACCGAATTCTTACTGATATTTGTTGTTGATGTTGGGCTAAATATTGCCTCGAACCAGGTAAACATAGATTTAAATGCCTCAGGTTCACTTGGCCAAGGTTCATGGTACAGTACAACCAGAAATTATTGAGAATTTAAAGATTGTAATTTTTTATATATTTTTCACTCATTACTCACGTATCAATGTGAATATTAGCAGAACATAACTCCAGATTCAAAGACATGTGAACAGTTAGTATTTTGTCAAGTCACCATGGGCAGCAATGCAGGCTTCAATGCGGCGGGGCATACTACTGATCAAAGAAGTTAGAAAGTCGTGGTCCATGTTGTCCCAATTTCAGACCACCTCTTCTTTCATTTCAGCAATATTTGTCAGATTTTTCTTATTGACACTTTCCTTCATAAGGCCCCAAACATTTTCTATTGGATTTAGGTCAGGGTTATAGCTTGGCCAATCTAATAATGTCATATTTTGGGTCCGAAACCAGGCCTGTGAATGCTTTGAACAATGTTTTGGGTCGTTGTCCTGATGGAAAATCAAAAAAATTCCATAGAACACGTGAGCAGATGGAAGTAAATGTCCCTCGAGAATATCTGTGTACCGCTCACTGTTCATATTCCCTTCAAATACACAGAGGGGCGTTGCCCCTAACACAGATATGCCACCCCACACGTTAAATTTCGGACTGTACTTTGGGTGCTGATACAAAGGTTTTTCAGTTTGTTTGGTCCAGAATTTCAGTGTATTAGGCAACAGCCACACAGAACTTTCATCTGAGAGAAAATCACATTGTCCCAGTTAAAATTTCTATGCTGTAAGCACCAGTTCAACCTTCGCGGCTTTTTTGTTCAGGTTTCATGATCGGTGATGGAATTCCTCGATTTTATTGCCAACCCATTGCATGCAGCTCAGTTCTAATTGTCTCCTTACAGACAGCCACAGTTCCTCTATCAATCATATCCAGCCTTAAGTTTTCTAAACTTAGAAACAAGAATACCAAGCCGCCTCCTGTCACCGACAGTCAATTTTCTGGGCCTACCTGCGCCTCCCTGGTGCTCAATGCCATATCCATTTGCAATATTTTTCAAAACACGATAAACAGTGGACAAAGGGATGCCTGTTCTACTTGAAATCACTTTGGCTGATCTGATGTCCTTGTTATAATACTCTAAAATCAAATTCCTCTTCTCTAAATCATCCATACTGAGGATCACTGAAAATGTTGTCTGCTAGCAAGTAAACAAAGGGGGACAACTTTTCACAAACTAATGAAAAAGGATTAAGGGAGTTGTCTCTCTTGAATGAAACCAAGCACTTGATAGCTGGTCAAGGTTGTTTATACTAGAAATCCAATTAAACATATTCCTAAAATTCTCAATAAGTTCTGGTCATACTATAAAACCAAGTGAACCCTCCTGATCTGACTCTGTACCTTGCTGGTCTGTCAGGATAGACATGGCCACTGGTCCCTTAACCTGAGACAAGCAGAGGGACTAGTTGTTATTTTATGAAATGGAGTGCTGACTAGCTAGTATTGATCAGTGGTGTCAGCTTTTGTTTGTCTGTGCAAGTCCAGCTAAATGTAAGACTGTCAAAGTTTTGTTATGATAAATTCTAAAGCATAATTGTTGTACAGGGTATATTCTATTATACAATCTAGTCAGTAATGATGTATTCTTCTATAGAACCAATGTTGATTCTGAACTAAAATGTCATCAGTTTGCCATATAATGAAGATGTTTGTTAAACAAGTTCATAATCTTTCAAAATGACAAGTACTGAATTGCTCAATTTTGTGGAATTAAAAAGGCAAGTGAGAATGGGCTGCCATCATTCAAACTAGCGTAGACATGACCATGGGGGCGATGGGGTAGCCTAATGGTTAAAGCGTTGACTCGTCACGCCGAAGACCCGGGTTCGAATCCCCACATGGGTACAATGTGTGAAGCCCATTTCTGGTGTCCCCCGCCTTGATGTTGCTGGAATATTGCTAAAAGCGGCCTAAAACCAAACTCAGTCAGTCAGTCAGACATGACCGTGATGACTGAATTCAAGATCGTCATTATTGGCTTTTCACAATGCAAGATTGTTAGGGGTTTGTATTGTTTGCTAACAAATTTTGTAATCTGCCCATATTTGACTATTTTTCATCAGTACAATGTTTAGATATGTGGGGCACTGTGAATGTGTCATTTGTCTTATCAAGTATTAAACAACATTATGTATCTTTCTGGCGTTTTGTACTTGAGAAAGAGACTGTTGATGTATTTCGTAAGTGAAACAAGTGATGGATCTGGTGATGTCACTTCTAACGTGAAGGTAAGGTAGCAAGTCGTAATGTTATGATAGAATAAAGGTATGAAACTCTGGATACTTGAGGATCCTCTTGAAACTGAATATAAAACAACTTCAGCTTCCTTGTGTTGCTCTAGAGTTGATAGCAGTTTTAAAACAAGTATAGTTTTTATTATCCATCGCCGCGCGTTTAGTGCGGGCGGGGATATAATATTGACGTATGCATCGCATTTACGAATTGGAATATCTTAAGAACCGTTCACTAGATTCTTTTAATATTTGGTACTTAGGTTCATCACAGTATAAGAAAGGTCCAAGTCAGATTTGGTGACCTTGACCTTCATTTCAAGGTCACAAGGGGACTTTAACGTTTTACCTGCATGTTAAGCTATCTCAAGAACTGTTCCCTGGATTTTCTTCATATTCAACCCAAAGCTTTATCTAGGGAAGGCGCAGGGCCCAGTCGATTTTGGTGACCTTCACTTAATTTTCAAGGTCACAGACACTTTGAAGATTTCAGCATATTAACCTACATGTTATCCTTGTCAGCGAGATACCTCAAGAACCATTCTCTGGAGTTTCTTCATATTTGAAACCAAGCTTCATTCAGGGAAGGCGCAGGGCCCAGTCGATTTTGGTGACCTTCACTTAATTTTCAAGGTCACAGAGACACTTTGAAGATTTCAGCATGTTAAATTGCATGTTAAGATAGTCAGCAAGATACCGCAAATAATATTCACTGGATTTTCTTCATATTTGACACCAAGCTTCATCTAGGGAAGGCCCAGGGCCCAGTCAATTTTGATGACCTTCACATAATTTTTAGGGTCACGACGACACTTTGAAGATTTCAGCATGTTAACCTGAATTTTCAGCAAGATATTTTAAGAACGGTTCACTGGATTTTCTTCATAGACTTTCAAGACTTCCCTTGAATGTTTTTCAATAAGCAATTTCTTTGGTGATAATACTTGTTGTGTTTAAGAATTAGAATGATGAACTTCCAGATTACACTATTGTTTGAGTATCTGTTTTGTGATGGACAGATAAATTTGTATTTAGGGATGTAAAAGGAATGTGCTTCAAAGATTTTAGGTTGTTTCCTTTTCAGGTGTGGCACTTTTCCGCTGACACAGATTTCCACTCATTTTTTTTCAAATTGATGAATTATGTAAATAGTCTGAAATTTGCAATTACAAGTATTCTATTTCTTGAGCAGATCTTGAAAGCTGTATAAAAGGTCTGCAGCAGACATGGTGCATAGATAGATGTAGTTGTGAACTGGTGCCATTTGATATATTCCTGACAAGTATTTACCATTTTGGGGTATAACAATGACTTTCTGTTGTTTTGTTTTTCTGACTGTTCATCATGTTTCATGAAATGTTGTCATACAATACCTTGTTTAATTTCAGCCATGTGTACTTATTTATAGCGTTAGGTTTCCTACTCTTCAAGTGTGGAATGACTACATTTTATTGGATTTAAACTGGCCTTGTTTACAGAATGATGTAATGAGGACATTGAAGGTAGTGTGATTTTATATTGATAATCGTTTACCATGAAGATATTTTTGTTTACGACAGTAACTCCCTGAAAGACAGTGTGTGTATGTTTGTACATGTGTGCCTGTGTGTGTTTGTGTGTGTGTGTGTGTTTGCCTGTGTGTCCTGAAAACCTATTGTATATTATTTGTGGTGTCTGTTTTTGTTAATCATACTGCTGTAGATGTTAAAAGTAGTATTTTCCTCATATTTTAATAGGTTGTCAATAGTATTGACTTTGCCTGCCACAGATAATGTTGACATGTACAACAGAAAATGTTAATGATGGAATATGTGTCAAACTAGAAACAAAAATGTATAAAAGTTTGGACTGATGCAGATCAGGTTTCCCAAGCACAGTCACTCATGAAATCCTGCCCCATACAGTGTGCAGTTCTAGCCACAAGTCTGAGCCCAAGTGAAATGTCTTTCTGTCTAGTGGGCCCATATTACAGTGGTAGAAGGGTTGTCTCAGAAAGCTGAATATCCTGAATGTTCCCCAGTGGCAAGGCTTCAGTAATGTTATGGGAGCTACACATCAGGAGTCCAATCACATTCAAATCTGATCATGGTGATACAACGGTGAAGCTGTATAGAACACTACAATCTGATCATGGTGATACAACAGGTGAAGCTGTATAGAACACTACAATCTGATCATGGTGATACAACGGTGAAGCTGTATAGAACACTACAATCTGATCATGGTGATACAACGGTGAAGCTGTATAGAACACTACAATCTGATCATGGTGATACAACTGTGAAGCTGTATAGAACACTACAATCTGATCATGGTGATACAACTGTGAAGCTGTATAGAACACTACAATCTGATCCTGGTGATACAACGGTGAAGCTGTATAGAACACTACAATCTGATCATGGTGATACAACGGTGAAGCTGTATAGAACACTACAATCTGATCATGGTGATACAACGGTGAAGCTGTATAGAACACTACAATCTGATCATGGTGATACAACGGTGAAGCTGTATAGAACACTACAATCTGATCATGGTGATACAACTGTGAAGCTGTATAGAACACTACAATCTGATCATGGTGATACAACTGTGAAGCTGTATAGAACACTACAATCTGATCATGGTGATACAACGGTGAAGCTGTATAGAACACTACAATCTGATCATGGTGATACAACTCATGGTGAAGCTGTATAGAACACTACAATCTGATCATGGTGATACAACGGTGAAGCTGTATAGAACACTACAATCTGATCATGGTGATACAACGGTGAAGCTGTATAGAACACTACAATCTGATCATGGTGATACAACGGTGAAGCTGTATAGAACACTACAATCTGATCATGGTGATACAACGGTGAAGCTGTATAGAACACTACAATCTGATCATGGTGATACAACTGTGAAGCTGTATAGAACACTACAATCTGATTTTCTTGCCATTGGATTGGACATACACGTTTAAAAAACAATGGGGAGCCTGAACTTTGAATTTGGTTAGGAAGTATAAGCATTAACAAACCTTTCAAAGACAGACATGTTATGAACGCACCACCATTTCTCTTTATCACCACCCCAAAAACACAACGCATGGGATGCACATCCACAACCCAGTAGCCACATACATGTACATGGGGTGTCATTCTTTACTTTGAAGGTTTTCAGGAATGTTGATAAACCACTGTAGACCATAATTTTGAGAATCATCTTGCATCACACAGTTAGTGTTTGTTTTTAGACGTTTTGTTTTTTTGTTTGAAAATGAAATTCGTACACATGCAAATTTCACGTCATACACCAATCATCTTTCAAGAGCGATTATGTACAAACAACTATGGTCATAAGGAAGTGCAAGTGGTGATGCCCTCTCAAAACATTCATTATCATCATATCAACATTGACTCTGATATATCTCCCAATTTTTTTAATCGCAAAGTTTTATAAATGAAATTCCCATACTTTTTTAAAGGGTATATTTTAATGAAATTATGATTTAACATGATTCAACCACAGAGTGAGGATATTCAACCTGTAAAATAAAAGACATTGTGTATTCATATTGGTAAATTGATGTTTTTGCTCTTATGACTGGAGTAACTACCAGTAAACTTTGTGAGATGTAACATCTGGCGACACTGGAGGAATGTTCTTGTTCACCGAGCTGATTTCTCTGCAGAAGTGATTTTGTTGCACCGATACTTCATTGTCACTTACAGGTACAAGTGATGGTTCAGTGGTAGCACATGTATGGGGCATGTCATTTCTAACAGTGCTTCACTCACTCTAAATATTGGAGCTATTGGTAGTGCAGAGATGCCGACCACTCCGATTTTGGAGGTGTTACTCTGATTTTTAAATACAAAATTCACTCTCCGATTTGTCTATAAAAAAACTCTGATTTTTCAGAAAATACAAATATGTTTGTAACTTTAGAATGTTTGAAAGAATTTTAGTAAATAGCCATTTAAATATGATCATTTGAGTTAAGTATCATCAGGTTAAGTAAGACCAGAAATTGCATATTTCCAGGCTAAATCTAAACATTTTCATAGGGGAGGCCCCCCAGACCCCAGCTGTCAAAAGGGCCCCGAGCCCCATCTCACACTCGCCCCCAACTCGCACCTTCAGGGCTCGGGAAGAGCCGTTCTTTCCCAGACTGGGAAAATAAGTGTTTTCAGTGTTTTCACCATGGCTTTATTGTAAACTCCTCACAATGTAAATAAATCTATACATGTTAATATTACAGAGAGTTTTTCCTGTTTCTGCATTATTGTTATTCAGTTCTTCAGTGTTATCTCCCTTGTTAAATCTGTTCATGCTTGAAATTGTTATGTTGAAACATACATTGTTGATATATTGAGAATAGTTCTACAGGGATGGAAATAACCACAGAAGTCTATTAGGCTGCAAAGTACATGGAATTAACCCACCAAAATGTTTGATGTTCTACTCACCTTCAGGACACCATTGACAGAAAGGGTCCAAGTTAGGGCTGTTGCTAATGAAAGTGTTTAGTGATTTTACAGCTAAAAATTTGTCTTCCAAGCTGATTAGACTCAGAATACATTGGTTCTGGTTTCTTTGACCAGAAGATTTTACAAAGTTGCCATGTTTAAGGAATACTACAGAATTAATTTGGAACCAATGTCAGTATCTACAAGTGTCAAAAGTTAATTATCCAGACAAATCCAGGTAATGACATACATAGCAATATACATGTATTTAATATGTGACACTGCCAAATGTGGATGGTAATATGAACTTGCACTACTTATATGTGTGCAAGATATTTCCATAAAAAAACACCCCTTTTAATACCTCTAGGTGTTGCTTAGATCACCATAGCTAAGAACACTTCTCTGATCGTGAATATCAGCTGAAGTAATGTATTGTTTTCTTTAAATGTTAACTATGTGGAGAAAGCCATGAATATTTCCATATGTAAATGCCACATGAACCATCCTAAAGTGTCCAGTGATTTATATGTTCATTCTGCTTTGATGATTGCCAAGATATTTAATGAAGTTTTGTGGCAAATGTATCCTGGTCCAGTATGTTTTCTTGTAATAGAATGGAGATTTCATACACTAGAAAAGCGATGAAAAACTTGGAAAGACATAATATAGAGCAACGTTCTTAAACACAGACAGCATGTTTAGTAGCATGATGTGATTTCATTATGTATTTTGTGGTATTGTAAATACTTAACTGTAAATGTCTTCCTCACTCCCACCTTAGAGAAACAATGCATATCTGGCAATCTTTCTTAGTGCAGAATGTGGATATTCAAAGGACTCTTTGTGCTATGCTATGTTAGAATTGTCAGTATGTGAAAACTAGTATTAGTTAACAAGTATTTTTAGCTCATCTTACTGTGCGACATAAAATAATTGACACTAAATATTTGTTTGTTTTCCATGATCCACATTTGTACAAGCCTACATTTCACCTGATGGTGTGACGTCCGCAATCTATGAAAACAAATTTTATGGGTTGCCCCACTGTCTAATGTGCCAAAATTTGATGTGTGGAGTTGAGTCTCTTGGGCACACCAGGATCCAGTGATTGAGGGATTCAAGCCCAGTCTCCCCAATTACATTCACAGGAATGAACACTGAAGTGCAAGTGTACATACACATTTACACACATATATGAATTTGAAAGGTGAAAGGTTTTCTTAAGAATAATCTCATCAAACATGAAAATTCAGTATTCCCCTGATTTTTGGCAATGCACTCCCTTGCTGGTCTGAAACCCAGTTTGTTTGATAGCCGACTATAACTGGCATCTGGTAATAAATGGTGCTGGCTGGAGAACTAAAAGTTAGAGTATCGTTTCAATTCAATATTGTGTGCAATATTTATTGGTTTGAGAACATGGTTAAATTGTAATAATAAAAAAGATAATTATGATACATGTATCCATAATATTTCGTAACACTGGCACCTGTGAAGGTCCGGGTTAGAATAAACCTTCAGTAACCCATGCTTGTCATAAGAGGCGACTAACAGGATCGAGTGGTCAGGCTCGCTGGCTTGGTTGACACGTCATCGGTTCCCACTGGATTGTCTGGTCCAGACTCGATTATTTACAGACCGCCACCATATAGCTGGAATATTGCTGAGTGCGGCGTAAAACTAAACTCACTCACTCACATAACACTGGGATGTCATAATTAGCTTTTCTGTTTGTCTGTAATCCGTTTTTGTCTGGTTACTGGAGTTGTAAAGCAGTATCTGAATCAGAATAATGTATTAACCTGGCCCACAAGATCCCCTCTTTTGTCTTCCACTGAATAAGTCGGATAAAAAGGTGTGATATATACATCATCCGAATCCTCTAACAACGCTGCAGGAACTTTGCCAGAGCTTCTGTAACTGGATTTACAACAACTGGCCCAAGATACACTCAAGCCATTGAGCATAAATGCACACATACAAATGGCTAGAGTTTACTGTGAGATTTTGTTCATGATCTACCATGCAAAGCACCTATTGAAGACTTCTTGTGTCAACAAACATTTAGCCAAGTGCTCACGTTTCAACAGTTGCATGTCATCCAGAAGGTGCCACAAATGCAATCAAAACAGAACAGCTTGAATCTGTTCAATAAGGCCAGACCAATTTTATTTCTTGTTTTACGGATCCGCCTGTCATATTTTTTCAAGAATAAGAAAAAAAATAATGTAAAACCTAAACAAGAAAAATGTAAACCTACAAGAAAAATGTTTTTTAGCTGTTTTTTGCCCCATATACACTTAATAAATTGCCAAAAGTAAAATACTTTGAGTATTTAGAAGGAATATTACTTGGACTGGTGATTTTATTTTTATTTTTGTTCCCTCCAAAAATCCGTAAAACAAGAAATAAAATTGGTCTGGCCTAATCTTCAGAATGAGTTATGGTCCTGAGACCGGTCAATTAGTAAACTAACTTTTCAAATTGTAGATGATTTTATTGTTCTTCATTTACAAATACGCTTCATGTGAGACACAGGGAATATGTACATGCATAGGCCTGGGTTTGTAGGAAGGATCTAGTTCCGGGTCTTTGTGTACAACTGGATCACTTCACAGTGCTGGACTCCAGCTCACTTTGGAAGACGTCCTGGTTTATCCTCCATGATAGTCCCAAGGGGTGGTGCCGATGGGTTCATTGCCAGACCGCTGTAGGCAGGTGGATCTTGAGAGGGGCTGTGGGGAATGAAACCAGGTGGAGACACTGGCATTGTCATGGGGGTGTGGGGTGCTGGGTAGGAAGCGCCTATCTGCACTGGACTGTGTGGAGGCACCTGGTGAGGGTTCATCTGTTGATTGTTGTAGGGGGAAGACATTCCCGGCTGGTAGTGAGTCATTCCGGAGGACACGCCCATCTGCACTGAACCATGTTGTGTGGA
This sequence comes from Haliotis rubra, assembly GCF_003918875.1. Lineage (NCBI taxonomy): Eukaryota > Metazoa > Mollusca > Gastropoda > Lepetellida > Haliotidae > Haliotis > Haliotis rubra. The sequence goes on from NW_025766880.1 coordinate 182,699, forward strand.
TTGGGCTGGTGAGACTACTGTGTTGGCAGATTGGTAGGAAAAGCCTGTTTGGATGGTGCTTATCTGCTGGCGTGGATCAACAGCTACTGAAGGCCTTTCTGCCTGAAAACAAATCTGCATGTATTAGCAGTCTGACAGCCTGCAAAGTTTGAACTTTAAATGCAAACATTGACAAGGTAAACATACCCATTACAAAAAGATTACAGCCAGACAGTAGCATTACCTTTTTCTTAAATGATTTGCAAACACAAATGGTAATTCCACATAGTGTGAAAATCACACCGAAGGCAATCAAGAAGTAGATCCACCATGGCAGAAGAGAGCAGTCATCCCATTCATCAGACTCGTCTCCACAGTTGTCACGTGTGTTACACACCAGGTCCTCACTGATACAGCGGTCATTCTCGCAGAGGAAATAGCCATCATCACAGTTGGAATTGAAAAACGCAAACTGGTTTGCTGTAACAAGCGATGAACTGTGTCACTTAGGTGCATGCAATCCAAACACATGGAAAAATGCAAAGCAACATCCAATATTTTTCATGGTATCGACATGTTCCCATTGACCATAGCAAAGAAATTCGTCCAAACCTCAAGTTAACTTACTATTTGGTTAGCTGACACTCAAGGAACACTTACATGGCAAATCTAAATCCAAAACAACAAATAAACTGCTGATTTAGTCAGAAGCAAACATGGGAACAAATTGACTCATTTTGTAGTGCTCATAATTGTGGTTGTATAACCTTAACAAGTGCAGTCATTTTCAAGATTCTGGCATACAATTCACATGAACTCACAGAAGTACCAACAACTGAGTACAATGTCAGTATCTTGTGTAACCTCCATATGCGGTGGGGTGGTGGGGTAGCTTTGTGGTTAAAGCGTTCACTCGTCACGCTGAAGACCCAGGCTCCATTTCCCACATGGGTACAATATGTGAAGCCCATTTCTGGATTCCCCCGCTGTATATTGCTGGTATATTGCTAAAAGCGGCGTAAAACTAGATTCACTCACTCAATAAGCTGCAATAACAACCTTGACCCCCCTCCTCAATCTTCGAGTAAGTAAAATGGAAGGCATTTATTGTATTAAATAGAAGTAAATGAGCCTGAAGATTATAATATAAACTCTTTACAACTGTGAATGTCAAATGATCCTTCATCTCATAAAAAACATGTTATTGCCTTGCATGTCCAATTGACATATACTGGACAAAAATAGTTAGGGATATATGTAAATTTTGAAATTATGAATAATTGTCTATTCATTGACACACTGATAAAATATCAATCATAAAAATACCAATATCCCTAACTTATTTTGTCCAGTATATTATTATTATAGAGGAATAGTACAATCACTATTCATTTGACGTTTATTATTATGGAAATGTCATTTCTATTGTTTTCAGTCATGACTTAATATTACCCTTGCTCACTTCTGAAGTCATTGAGTATAAACACTTTATAAACACTTGTGTGTTTCAGTGACCAAATGCAAACCTGCCTCACATGGTATCGCATGGTATCACTGCACATTGACTGCTGGATTAACTGTGTGACAATATATAATCAGGCACAGTGACAGATTGGCCTTGACTGATTGAATATTTACAGATTTGTTGGCAAAGGATATAAACCTGATTGTTTTTGTGTTTCACCATTTGATGTTAATAACTGATTAACTGATATGGTTTTCCCTACAATATATAGATCAGAACTTCCATGAAGAATCTGTGATGACATGGGGAGCAGTTCCAATGAGTCAACTTTTTGCAGATTTGCGAAACAATCCTATTTATTCACCGTGTCATGGAGTTCGGGTGGCTCAGTCGTTTTAGTGCAGTCTTATACTTTAACCACAAGTCATGCTTTTGCACTGGAATCCAAGATTGGCCTTGATTATGTTAAGTTTGTCAGCACCACACTGTGCACATGGGTTGTACTGAAGTGGTGATGGTGTAAGACATGCATCACCCTGGGCTTATCTCCAACATAAACCTTAACAGCTGGTGGTACTGACACAAAATAAGTTACAAACATGCTATAACTATAGATACCAATGATGAATCTTTGAACTTACCCTGTTTGAACATCGTGACTATAACAGACATTCCCCCAGAGAGACGGGTTGTTCCACTCCTGAACAGGAGGATGCCTTTGTTACTTGGGGTTGTGGATACGGGGGTGTGCAAGAGGTCATTTATGTACCTGTCAATACCTGAAAATCAAGACTGAAAATCTCAGTAAAATATAAGTTAAAACCAAATATAACACAGAAAATGGACTTGGAAGTACCTATATTTAATTGAATGATTTTTCTCTTAAATGTTGTCAAAAGCCCTTATGACTACAACTACTACTACTACTACTACTACTACTACTACTACTACTACTACTACTACTACTACTATATTTGTCCACATTATGTTCATATGTAAACTTTCCTAGACATCTGTCTTCATTAGCAAATATCCTGTTTACAATGTCTTAAAGAGTCTAATTATAATAAGGATGGAGGATACATGATTGTATAGATCAGTTTCAGCAAAAGACAAAAGTAGATCTAGTGGTTTCGACCCTGTTTTCCGCAAAACCCTTATTGATGGATAATCAGTGTTTGGAGCATATTACGAACACAAACATACATTAATTTAGGAAAGGTGGCTTAAAGTTTCTGAGCCTAAGTATGAAGAATGCATAGCTAACCCTTGACTGCTTGCAAGTATCAAGAACAATACTTTTCGTATATACATGCTGCATTTGAACCAGTTAGTTGAATTACACACCAAGCCACCATATTTCACACAATGTCAACTGGCTTGTCCACTGGAAAGCAGTCCATCCATATTTTAGGAGGTGATGTTACCTTTGCAGGTGTTAAGAGGTGGGCAATGGAGTCCAAGAGGGAGAGTGAGCATCAAAGATCTATAAAACCATGATATGATATGATTATCAATAGTCATCAACCAACCAGATGTGATGTCGTTTTCAAGCAAACTGTGGTAAAACCATTACTTAAGAAAGGCAATCTGGATATCAATACACTCAAGAATTATAGACCTGTCTCCAACTTTTCCTTCCTCTCCAAGATCCTTGAACAAGCAGTTGATGTCAGACTCAGATCCTACCTCTCTTCTAATGATTCCCTTAACATATATATTAATCAGCCTATCATCCTAGGCACAGCACTGAGACCACCTTACTTCAGATTCTGAATGTCCTGGGATGCCATGCAGATTCAGGTAATGTGTCACTTCTCCTCTTTCTCAATCTCCCACCGGCGTTCGACATGGTCTACCATCAGAAGCTCCTCAGCTGTCTTCAGGACGATTATAACATTCAAGGGAATGCATTGGCCTTGTTCCATTCCATCTGAGCACTGGCAGTCAATCAGTTCTTGTCTCTGAAACCATGTCTGAGTTAACGATCCTAGAGACTAGTTGAGTGTTGTGTACACGAGGGTTCAGTCCTTGGGCCACTTCTTTTTGTGTTATACACAAACTCCTTGGAGAAGGTCATTGGTAACTTTGATGTGAATCATCATGTGTTTGCAGACGACCTCCAATTGATGGATTCCTTCAAACCAGAGGATGTACAAAAAGCCAGATCAAGAGTGAGTCAGTGCACGAAGGCAATTAGTTCATGGTTGATGACAAATGAGCTGAAGCTCAATAAAGACAAGATCAACTCTATGGATATCACGGTAGTCAATTCCGATATCCCAGTTTCATCTAGTGTCAAGAACCTAGGCGTTTATCTTGATCCTTGTCTCACCATGGAGCAACATGTGAACCATCTCTGTATAGTAGGCTACTTCCATCTCCACTCTATTGGTAACATCCGCCATCGTGTTAACCACAGATGCAGCTAAAGTTCTCATTCAGTAACTTGTTCTCTCCAGGATTTACTATGGCAATAGCCTACTATACTGTTTGGAATCTCTAATGATCTTCTCTTCAGACTTCAAAAACTTCCAAATTCCACTTGAGTGTCACTAAAACATCCAAATGGTCTCACATAACCCAATCCTCCATAGCCTGCATCGGCTGCCGGTTGAAGACAGAATTCAGTTTAAGATGCTCACTCTTGTTTTCCGCTGCAGACATGGCCTAGCTCCTCCTCCATTCAAATTTGCAGCACCAACCCTGTGGAACAGTTTTCCTTCTCCCATAAAAAAAGCTTCATCCTTAAAAGCATTCAAATTGGGACTAAAAACCTACCTCTTCAAAAATTTCTACAACCTATAACTGCCAAATATTCTGATGGTCAATTTGAAGAACTGTCATATTTTCCTCATCAACTCTAGTGACTCTTTTATATGTAGCGCTTTGAGCATGCCCTGGGTGGACTATGGCGCACAAGAAATATCCATTTATTATTATTATGTTTTACAGATTAAAGACAAAAAGGCAGCAGAGAGGGTTCAGGTGATCCTGGCACAGTCAGGCTGGTAAGGCTCATCATCAGCTCAGGGCCCTCGCCCCCTCTACATGCAGCCCAGACAGTGAATGGGACTTCTCCCAGGGAACACTGCCTAGTCAAACCCACCAAGAACTTTCCGGAGAATATGAAGGCTCCCCAACACTGCAGCATTCTGCATTACCCAGATTGTCAGAAGGGCTGTGCTCCTGGTGGAGAACCCGGGCACTCTCCTGATCTGCGCCAAGAGTTCAGGAGGTACCAAACCAAGGGCACTGAGAACAATGGGGAGCCTGACGACTGTGTACTTGGGATGCAAGCGAGACATTTAATATATATCATGCTTTTCCTGAATCTTGCCAATCACGTTGCTGTCAAAGGGGACAGAAAATTCAATGATATAAATAAACTCATTGGCTTTATCAAAAAGGACAAGATCAGGTTTGTTGGCAGGAATTTTTCTGAGGCTGTATATAGGCCTATTCCAGAGAAGTTTAAAGCTGTCGTTTTCCATGATACCCTGGACATGTTCAGGGTCGTACCATGGATGGACCTCGGAGTCAAAGCCACAGACATGGTGGAGACGGTAGTAAAAGCAACGAGCCATGCCATCATGTCGTTTAAGATATGCTGTTTGTGCCAAGGAAGGGCATCCATCGACAAGGTGTTGGACAGTCTCTGTAAATTCATTACATAGTCAACATTTCATATTGATATTTTCTTTAAGAATCAAATTTTGGCGATTACGAGTGGGAAGTGACTGGTCCTGAGCAGCAAACAGGAAGCCCTCAGTTTCACATTTAAAACCAGCCGACTTCATCCAGGCGAAGGAGTTGGTGGGATTGCTATTCTGTTCCACACACTGCATGTATACACGATGCAATGGCTTCTCAGAAAGCTTCTACACAAAAGACCGACTCTGGGCAGACTTGGTAAAGGACTTCACCTGGTTTACTCCCATCACTGTACTGTCAAGCAGTACAACGCCATCAGCAAAATCAACCTCAAATTTCAGATTTTGTCCAACAACCTTGGCATACTTAAAATAGCCGTGGAATTCCTTGCTTTCATCATGAGTCTTGACATGCATCACCAGAGGATCATCCGATAAATAAATATGTGCAAAAGTACACAGTAAAATTCTATCATGAAGAGCCTCCACATTAATCAAACCCCAGCCTCCAGAATTGATTGGCATGTATACACGGTTAACAGAGGAACGAGGGTGGTGGGCTCTGTTATCAGACATGATCCTTCTGGTCAGGCGGTCAAGACTCTGGCTGTCTTGTTTTAGTCCAATCAACTACTCCAAAGGAATAGGAAAGGACTGGCACAGCAAAAGTATTGGTGGCTTTGACCTTGTTTCGAGCATTTAGCTCTGAGCTCCAGATTTTCTTTAAGCGAGATTTATACTTGGCCCAAAGTTTTTCTTGAATCTGGGCATTTTGGAGCTTGTCTCGAACTTGCATTCCAGGATAGGTGTAGGCCTGATCTTCCACAAGATGCTCAATAACTCCTCCCACCTGTAACTTGACCGATCCATCATTAGTTACCTTGCCATGTTTCAAATGAAGAGCATTACATTTGTCGAGTCCAAATGTCAGGCCAATATCATTAGAAAAGGACTCGACAAGGGGAACCTGCTCTTTCAAATTGGTATCTCCTTTGGCAAGGAGCTCGATGTCATCCATGTAAAGGAGATGAGTAAGCGGTGTTGAGGATCTGTGCTGAGGAGGTCCGGGATGGTTACCCTCCTCTCTGTTGGGAGGTCAATACAACGAAGAGACTTCAGAATCCATTCGTGAGGGACAGAGTCGTATGCTTTTTTGTAGTCAATCCAGCACATGGAGAGGTTGCAGTGATATGTTTTAGCCTCTTCTTTGCAGAACCATGGAGGAACATCACCTGTGTCCACAAGAGAATTGAAACAGTGAAGTAATAGTTTGGACACAGGGGAACAGTTTCCAGTACCGGTTTCGAATGCCATCAGGCCCTGGAGCTGTATTAGATTTTGACTTTTTGATGACACTTTTCAGACAATCTGGTGAGATGTAGCAGACAAACGACCTAGTTACTTTCTCATGCATTGCATGGTGATAATCACTGACCCATGGTGCCTCCAGGTTACAGTCGCCGGGTACAGACCACAACTGTTTCCAGACCCTCAAAATATATCACGGACGGGGGACACCAGAAATGGGCTTCACACAGATCATGAAACTAAAAATTATACTTGAATCTAACATTCCGCCCTTAAATGTAGGACATTTAACGAAAACTAAATTATGCTAAGTCTTGAACACTTGAAATATGTTACTTCACACCCGTCACATTTAGGGTCTATAGAGTTATAGTTCTTGATATTCACAGTCCTTTAACAGTCCATTCACAGTCTGTCTTCACAGGCAGATTCCAACAAACACAGTTTGTAGATTGGCCTGATCAACACGGAATCCTTGGTCTTGACCTCCACAGTTCTCACTAAGCCGTCCCTCCTGGGTACACCTGAGTGACTCTGCCAGAGGCCACACATATCTAGGGACATTTTCATTCATGATCAGAACGGCGTCTCCGACTTTCAAGTTCACTGTTGATTGGAACCACTTTTGGCGGAGTTGCAGAGTAGGCAGATATTCTTTAAGCCATCTAGACCAGAACTGGTCTGAAAGTGACTGGATGTATCTCCAGCGCTTACAGTATCTGTCCTTCAGTGAAAATCTGCCTGGTGGTGCAGAATTTGCTGATCGCAGGAGTAAGATATGGTTAGGAGTCAGAGGTTCACTGTCTTTGTGATTGTCAGGATTTACAGTAATAGGTCTACTATTTACTATTGACTCTACCGCACAGCAAGGTTGATAGTCCTTCATCCTGTAAACTGTGTTGCTGATACAACAGAGCATTCAGTACTTTCGAACAGTCGGATCTGCCTCTCCCAGGCGCCACCCATGTGAGATGCTGCTGGGGGTTGAACATCCAGGTAATTTCCTTCTGAAGCATATGCTCCTGGATCACTTGTTGGTTCCAGTCTCTAATGGCTTCTTTTAACTCCTTTTCGGCTCCCGAAAGTTAGATCCGTTGTCAGAAGCGGATTAGCTCTGGAGCCCCTCTGAGAACCTGGAAGCGCTTGAAAGCATTAATGAAAGAATCCATTATTCATACTATCAAGCTTTTCCAAGTGGATAGCTCTGGTGTTCAAACAAGTGAATAAACACCCGTGTCGCTTTCACTTCACTCGTCCCTCGCTTTATCAAGAACGGGCGAAGCAATCTATCCCTACATGAGAAAAAGGAGGTTTTCCGGTGTAACTCTGTCTTTAGGAAGATCAGACATTTTCTGAATTGACTGCTTTCCTTGCAGTCTCCTACACTGGACACAGTCTCTTAAAGTTTTCTTGATTGTGCTTCTGGCATTTATTATCCAATACTTGGTCCTCACTTGGGCCAGAACATGTTCTGTACCGAATGTCCTAATTGTTTATGGCAGTTTAGGATAATGATTGTGACAATTGGATGTCCCCTTTGGTAGAATCATAGGATGTTGGGACTTGTCAGGGATAGGTGCGTTTTGTAACCTTCCACCGACACACAGGATACCGTCCTGATCGAGAAATGGCTCAAGTGGATGGATAGGACTTGATTTCTTCACAGGACGAGCATTCATGAGAAACTCTACTTCCACTGGAAATGCTGATCTTTGCACATACTTGATGATTGCCATTTCAGCATGCTTCATTTCAGAGACGCTCAGAGGTTCCAGTGAAAGCTTTGTCTTATGTTTCCTATTGACTTGTTTCTCATTGACTCTGTCCATGAGACACTTCTTGATCTCAAAATCCAGGCTACAGCCTTTTTCAGCCCGATACCACGAAGAGTAATTCTTCAGGAGTTGATCTGTACATAAGTCAACATTCTTTGACTTAGCGAAGTTCACCTTAGCTTTCTTGACTTCCAGCTGATCTGTGGATACACTCAATACTAGAGGTTGTTCTGGCCAGGTCTCTTTATTCTGCCATAGGAAGCTTGGTCCTTGAAGCCAACTTTTATGGTTCAGCATAGCAGCGGCATCTAGCCCACGGGAGGCTGCGTCAGCGGGATTTTGAGATGATTCAATATGTCTCCAGCATTCTGGTGATGAACCTTCTCGAATGGTAGTGACCCGATTGGCTACAAACACTTGGTACCTTTGGGACTCATTCTTGATGTAATGTAGGACTATCATACTGTCAGTCCAAAATACTGTCCTTTCTATCTTGATGCGCAATTCTCTGCTGAAAGCCTCATCTAATCTTATGGCGGAGAACAGCCGCACACAGTTCAAGGCGAGGGAATCGTAACACTTTTGATAGGAGCCAATCTAGACTTCGACATCAGGAATGAACACCATATTTGTTCTTCGGCATTCTTCATTCGGCTGGTATGCCACAGCTGCATATCCTACACTCGAAGCATCTGCAAAGATATGCAATTCAACAGAGAGTGCTTTGTCCGAAACCTTCTGGGGTCACACATCTTGGTATTGAAAATCCCTCGATGAGATTCAATTCTGATAACCATTTTGTCCATCTTTCATTGTGCTCTAGCTCTATTACAGCATCCCATCCCTTGCGGAGTCTACATTCATCTTGGAAGATCTGCTTTGCACTCAAGATCAATGGGGTGAGGAATCCCAGAGGATCGTTATATCGATGAGATGACACTTATCAGTCCTCTCTTGGTGAGAGTGGCTTGGACTTTGGAATGAACTTGAAATAGAGCTCATCTGTTTCAGTGTCCCACTTAATTCCAAGAGCCTTATCTTGTGGGAGATCACTCGTACAGAGATCCAGATCTTTCAAGTTCTTGGCTCGCTCTTCCATAGCGACATTGCTCAACACTGTTCTGCTATTGCTTAACCATTTGGTGAGTCGGAAGGATCCCCTTTGCAGGAGCTCACACAGATCCTTGATCAATTTGATTCCTTCCTGTTCAGATTGGACTGACTTTAGACAATCGTCAACATAGAAATTGTCCTTCACAGTCTGTATAACATCACTGTCAAAATCGTCAACATTGTCCAAGGCTACCTTCTGCAGTCGCGTAGTTAGCGCAGCTTGAACTCCATATTCCTCCAAACAGGTGTGAAGTCATTCTGTAGATCTCCCACTTCACCTCCTAATACTTGGTTTTCCACCACAGAAACCTCCAACGAGTCCGATGATGATCAGCCACCTTCACTCTGTGATACATTGATTCAATGTCACCTGCCAGAGCTATCTTGTGCTGCCTGAATCTCAGAAGCACACCGAGTAAGGAGTTAGTCAGGTCTGGCCCTTGATACACTGCTTTGTTCAAGCTTGCGTCCACAGTAGGAAGCTGAACAGTCGAACACTATCCTGAACTTACCAGGCTTCTTGTCACTGAGGACGACATGATGTTGGATATACCATGTGTACCCATTGTCAACGCTAATTTCTTCGTGTGGAACTCTTTCCGAATAGCCCTTCTGCAGCATATCATCAATACCTGCCTTGTAGCCTTGAGACAGTCCTTCGTCTCGCATTAACTTCCTGGTTAATGATTGTAGCCTTGATTCTGCTGCACTGTAGTTGTTCGGCAGTCTTGGTGGGTTTGACTTGAATGGAATTGGCAGTTTATAATGTTTGTCCTCCCTCTCAACTGTAGAGTCCCACAGCTTGATGACTTGTTTGTCTTGAAATGACAGCGCAATGTCATTTGTCATAACTTCACTTAGTTGCCAAAATCTCTCCACTTGTGTTTCAAGATTCTCTTATGCGAAGTTGACAGTGACATGCTTTTGTGAGCCTCTTAAGTAGGGGTCCATTTATAGCCCATCCTAGTTTGGTCCTGGTAGCATATGGTTGGTTAGCTTTACCAGTTCTGACCTCTAAGGGTATTAGTACAGTAGGATTGTCTTGTCCGATTAGTATTGTCACCTTTGCTAATGGTCCGTCAAGAATCAGAAAGTCAATCCCCCGAAAATGCTCCCAATCGTCAATGTCTCTCTGTGTGACAACACTTCCTTCCACTAAGCGGCATTTGTGGCAGCACAAACACATGTGACATGTCGACAGAATTCTTTCCCTCGGCGTCTGTCAGTTTCAAGGAGACAACTTTGCTTTGTGATTCACTATTTCTGTCAGTTAGTGTATTCAATGACAACAATGTTCTATTTCCTTTTAGACCCAGAGAATTGGCAAGTTCTTCTGAACAGAAACTATTTGTGCTTCCAGGATCAAGTAAGGCGAAAGTTCTGATATTGTTGTTGTTGTGACCTTAACACAGACTGGAACTATAGGTAAGGCTATTCTTTTTACCTCCGGCCCCATTAAGCGCCATACACGGATCCATTCACAAACATGTTCTCGTTCTTAGTCTGTTAAGCTTGATGGCAGATGACTTTCTAATTCTGTCGCATGAGACTTATTGGATGAAGGTTCACTTGACTTCCCATAAGTTCTTGAATGATCATGCAGCAAGTTAGAATGTTTCTTCCCTCTCCGCTTGCAACTGGTCACATCACAAAAATCTCTCTCTTGCAATCGGGTAATATGTGTCGGGGAGGAAAAACAGTTGAAGCATAGCTTATGCTTAATCACGAGCTCCAGCCGCTTTGGAACACTGAGTTTTTGGAAAGCGGACACTGGAATAACGGATGACTGCCCTGACAGCATTTGCATGATAACTGAACTTGTTTCACACAAGAGTTTTCAGTATCACCTTGAATTGCTTCAGCTAAAAAGTTGGATGATGACTTAAACTTGGATTCACGCCTTTAGCGTAGTCTTGTCAGTAGAGACATTCACATTAACCCGAATACTGGATCATCCAACTCCTCAGCCACATTCTCAATGAAATTGGCTAAGTGTTCAATCCCTGGATAAGACCCTGTGTGTCTCAACACACTCACTGCTTCTTTCCGCCAACTATTTTGAATATACACAGGCATCTTGTCAATAATTTTCCTCATTCGAGGGGTTGATTGTCAATTTCATTCAGCTTGCTCATAGCTGATAATGAAACAACACAACTTCTGATAGAGTCTGCAAACTTGGCGCATGCTCACACTATCATTAGGCTTTAGGTTGGGTACTCCTGTCACCTTGTCAATCCAAGCTTTAGCAATGATATGATGATTGCCGAATCGCTCGAGCAGGAGTTGTCTTGCCCCTTGTATATCCTTGATCTGGGTTCATTATCAGGCAACATTCCACAACCTCTCTTGCAGGTCCGTCCACAATACTGCACAAGATGATTTAACTTTGCACTTTCACTGATGGTGGTATGACCAATGCTATTGTTGAAAGATCTGATGAAAGTCCAGTATTTGGCGGATTACCATCAAATGTCATAATTTCCACCTTCCGGCAATTGCAGCATTTGCAGAGCATCATAAGTGTCCACACGAACTTGAGGAGTCTCATTAACCTTGCTTTGACCCATCCATGGTGGTGCATTGGGATTAAATTGATTGACAGGTTTCTTGTCGGGAATTTTCCTGTTCTGCACATCCTGAGGAGTATTGTCCTTATTTTCATAATGTACAGACTTTTGTACCCCACTTATTTCTTCTATGGCCTTTATTTCAGCCTCTGCGATGGCAAGTTCTGTTTCAATGTTGTGCTTTTCTTCATCCATTTCAATTTGTAATCTTTTCAGCTTTAATTCTTGAGATTTCCTCAAAGCTTGTTGCTTTACTTGTAGAGCTGCCTTCTTAGCTGCTATCTTAGATTTTGTAGAACTTGTGCTGCTTCCCACCTGACTGGCTGGGAGTCACCCGGTTTACCGCATCTTGGCGTCGTGCAACTTCTACTTTCACCTTATATAGTCTCTCAGAGATTTGCGATTTGTAGAATTCGAGCTTCTCACCTTCCTCTACAGTAGTGCATTCTTGAATCCGTCTCACTTTCCCAATAAGATTTTCATAAGTCTTTTCAACAGACTTCAGTGAATCTTCAATAACACTCATGTCAGAGTTTTTGTCTGCTAGGAGGTCATTTAGTTTATTTACTGTCCTTGTAAATGCAGCTTGCAAACCTGCCCTTTCCTTATTCAATTGAAGAACTCGCTCTGAATTCACCTCATCTTGATTCATGGTCACATTAGGCTCCTTATATGCCCTCAGCCAACTGTCTATTTCACTTGGTTCTTGATTCATATTGTCTTACTTGAATTCTAAAATTATACTTGAATCTAACACCTTTCATTGGCATCCATGGGAGGTCATTTATCATGCTCACCATCACCATTTGTTTTAAGTTGCCTGTAGAAGTGTTTTTCATTATTTCTAAAAAGTTTATTTTGTTTGATGAATTTATTTTTCTTTTCCCATTTTTTCTTTCTTTCAGTCCAAACCTTTATTTTTGCCTTAAGGGAATCGACAATTTGGAAAAGTATCTTTTCTTTCGTTGTTTTGTATTTCAGTTGTATTTCTGTTAGTTTCACTTGAAACCGGTTTTTCTTTGGTGTATTGTTCTCAGTATTGGATGTGTTTTCTTTGGAAACTGTGTGAAGTTCCTCCAAGGTTCGAGCGGCAGCATAGACACAACAATTAACTTCATGTAATGAAAGTTTCATAGAAATAATGTCATTTAATAAATTAATTTCATTTTTGGGAAAAGATTCAGTTGTTTGTTTAATTGGCCTCCATTTTTCTAAAGGTAAATCAGATATTTCATCATAAATAGAATGAAACAAAATATACACAGGATTTTTGGAAAGATCTGCAACTGAGGAAGAGGAAGAGTGAGGATCCGAAATTTTGGGGCCAATTGTCTCTATGCTGGAAGAGTTTCCATCAGAGAGAGGTTAACGCGGACGTCCATCAGAAGTTTTGGGTCTGCTGCCACTTGAGCATTCTGCTCATGCAAAGGTTCCTGACGGGCATTAGTTGTGGGTTGAACTGGCTCACGGGGCAAGAGATTTTTATAATATGAAATATCTACCAATCTATCTTTATCTGTTGATAAACAATTAATATCTACTTATCTTCAAATTAGTTATAAACCCATCAATCATAGTTAGGCTCAGAATATTTCAACTACCCTCATAAAAGTAATTGTGTGCAATCAATATGTTTAATAATAAATATTTTTATATTTCAGGACTCAGTTCCAGAAAACCATTCTAGAGCAATTGGACTGGTCAATGTCAGAGTATGGGATTTCATCATAGAGGTAAGACAGCTTTAATCTGATGATAAGAAGTTTCTCATGTCTGTCAGAAGGCATCCTTACAATCCAACATGTCTGACTCACCATATCACTCCCTGACAGAACTTGTCAGAGGTAGATACACATGGCGACTTCTACTTTTTGTCAATATCCATCACTTGTATAATTCAGATGTAAGCTGTTTAGGGTATGGAATCAACTCACCATAACTCCAACCTATGGCACGGCTGTATAAAGACAAGTAATGTGAAGAGGATGAAAAGTCGAGCCGTGTGAATTTGAACATTATCTGGAAACGTGGGTCTGCGACTATTTCTACTCGACAGTACATGTTGGCAGCAAAGCTGCTCTCATCTCTGGTCAGGCTAAACAAAAACTCATTTTCCTCCTCTGAACTAAATGAGACCGTGTGACCGCAGATATCTTCCATGTAATCTGAAACACACATATATAGAAAGACATGTGTGTAGACATCAATATCCTGGGGAGGTAAACACTTCATATAAAAAGACTGATTGATTGTTTGTGAAGAACTGCCATTTGGAATATACAGTCACTGTATGCACGACTCTTTTCAATTTAATAATTAATTTAGTTCCCTCGATTCATTTTTGCATTTCACTTTAAACTTAGATGTTAGTAGCAGCTACCTTAGAATTAGTTTTTATTCCTTGGTTTTCGAGGAACATAAATTGTGGCAAGATTTTATATACATTCACGCATTCTTAAAAACACTGCTTACACTTACAATGTATTTGGAATGGGATGCAAATATTTCATCCATACTCAGACGAAAATATCCTCTCCCTGTAATGTTCTATCTTCGAATTAAAAAGTGTGTAAGGCTTCACTGCAAACCTTCAGGTGGAGGTTTTGTCTTCTCCCACAGATCAAATAGAGAACTATAAAATCAAATCCAGCTACACTGTCGGAGATTTAAATTTCATTATTCAGTTTGTTCCCTAATCAGGATGTAAAAACACTCACAAGAAACGACATCATGTGACGCAGACCCACACCGAAGGCACCAAACCATTAGTGCTATGCCACAGCACACTTTCACGGCAGTCACAGAGTCCATCTTGGACACAGGGCAATACTTGGCCCAACACTTCACATAGCTACCACAACCGTTTGCTGGCGAAATGTCACTGGGTATGATGACCCTCGTTAAAGGGAAATAACTCTATTGACGCCACTAAGCTCCAGACAGCGATGTGACGAGCCTATCTTGTCACGCTTGTTATGGTATCTAAGGGCCTGTTCGATTATTGCGAAACTGGTTTTGGTTTCTGAAACTGGTTTCTCTTGTTATAAAGTAGCGTCTAGTTTCGGAGACATGGTTTCAAAGTGAAACTTGTTTCTAGTTTTATAAACGAGTGGATGGTTCCCCCATTCGGTTTTAAAATGGATAAAAAAAAGTCTCAGCTACTATATATATGGAACAAATTGGATGACAGCATTGCCGAATATAATATTTTTTGTCATTTTATCAGGGAATTAACAAATAATAAAGAAATGAGATGCTTTTTGAGGTAAATAGTGATTATAAGTTACAAGTTACATAAAACAGTCATGTTCAATAGAATGGGGTTTTAAATAATGTTTTCCTAGTTCTCAGTTGATTTTCATAATTATTTTTATTACAGAAGCTGCTGCTCTATTTTGCCACCAAGATCAGCTGAACTTCGTTTCCGCCATGTTTGTTGTGAGAGAACGCGAAACCGAAACTGCGAAACCTGCCTCGGAGATGGTTTCGAAGTTTCAGAACCCAGTTTTAGGTTTCGACATAATCGAGTTCATGGTTTTCCAGAAACCAAAACCGGTTTAGCATAATCGAATAGGCCCTAAGTAACAACCATGTAGGCATTAGAGTATGGGTATTTGTACGATTTTGGCAGTATGTACCACAGTACCCCTGGGAAAACAAATATTAGCATAACTAGCAAAGGATAAGTGTGTTGTCAGGAGTATTGGGTAGGTTCACTCCCGATGCGCCATCGTTTATATGCAGCAACACAACAACTTGACATTGTAGCCGACAGTGGCACGAATGTCAGGGTTATAACAGTCAGTTCATTCACCTTCTGCAGTTGTGCACCATCTGGAACCAAACTGTCAGCACCAGATATTTGGTATAGTTACTCGATATTTCAATAACGAAAGTCTATAAAACATTCTAGTTTGCTTAACGAGCGAAAAGCATTTTCTGAGATCTCCGAAACACCTCGCCGACAGAGAGCCTAAATCAACTAATAACATGGATTTTATAACGCTTCGAAGAGGAATTGTCTCTAATTACTTCCCCTCTTTCATGCCTGGTGCAGCCAGGGAAATGAATTGGATCGAATCAGAAGAATCAATTTTTAAATTACAGGCCGTCATACGTAGACTGAATTATATCTCATTATAACAGCTTCTGTATGCTATTCTCCTGATCCTGTGGAAATTCCGAGTGTAGGATAGCTCTCCCAGGTCTGTCGTAGGGGGCGAATGTAATGGATCAAGCGGTCAGCCTCGGCGACAGATTGAGTGCCGTCATCATGGCACATTGCTTATAATATCAATCACTAGTTTGCATGGCGACTCGATAACTTGCGTCTTAAAAAGATAATTTCAAAATTCTCAAATATTTTGGTATAATGTGAGGGGGTGAATTTTGAATGTTCAGTTATTTTTTTATGTGGGCTATGCGTGTTATCTCTACCACTGTAATACGAGCAACGAGTGTGGATGCAGCTCTGACATCCCTCGAACAAATACGAGATTCGAACCCACGACCTACAGATTTTGCGCCAACTTTAGGTTAGATTGTGATCACTGGGTCATCCGTGTCTCATGATTGTAGGGATACTGTATAATACACTGACTGACAAGTCATTAGGATGCATTATACACATGATAACATGTCCTCTGTCCGGTTCCAAAGATATAACTGCTGTGTAGGAGTGGGATAGGTAACCAAGGTACTGAAGGTAGGTGGATTGTGCGTTATCATGCCCAGTCGGCGTGGATCCTTAATAAAAGCAGTTAGTGGAATGCCTTGACCACATTGGATTATTTACACACCGTTGTCATATAGCTGCCGTATTGCCGGGTGCGGTGTTAAACAACAAACAAAATAAACCAAATCAAATATAGTAAACATGCTGACACCCCATACGTCCAAATATTTGCAAATCGTAAGTTAATGTTAATGTATGGCACTTACGACTATCCTAGCGTTAAGAGAGCTTCGAAAATCTAGGCCCTGGGTCTCTATCCACAAAGCGTTCGTAAGGTGACGACCTGTCGTAACTCTATACTTTATCATAGGCTAACGGATGTCGTAGCACTACGATAGCTTCGTAGGTCGGGATCCAGTAGCAGATCAAAAGAAACATGCTCAGATGTTTGGATAACCTGTGTTATTACTTATTTACTTCACTGCATGAAATATACAATCAGTTACGCACACTGAAATTGATGATGAATTTTATACAGAAGCATGTACAATGTGAATGACCCCCCCCCCTAAAATTTACGTACAAGGTAAGTGACCCCCCTTGCATGTCATGTACAAAATCAATGACCCCCTCTCCCCTTACCATATTTTTTAAGCATAGTTTGAAAAATATCTTTATGTACAAGATGGTTGGAAAAAAACACACACCCCTACCACCCCAGAACAATGTGGGTGACCCCCCTTAAAAAATCAAAATCTTTCGCTTTCAAATCTAAGAAATGTCATAAACTGAATTCAGAAATATCTCAGCTAGAATTTGATTAACGTATATAAAAGACCAGATGTGTTTTTTAAAGCATTGTTGGTTTCACATTGATCGTAACTGTGACATACGGTCATATGCTTATGTAAACATATTTCTGGAAATCATGAATGCAACTCTGCTCGGGACGTTTACTTCAAGTCGAATAGATATATCACGTGGGTGAGTGAGTATTGCTTAACGTTGCATCAGCAATTGTGCAGCTATTCGCGACGAGTATATCACATGAAGATATATTCTAAAAAGCCAGACCTTCTAAAAGCCCTCGGGGTATCTTTAACATAAGACGAACTGACTAGCGGGCCAGTGTCAGCTTGTATATATCTCTGGTGTGACATGGAAAACAATGTAACCACTATTAGATGTAGGCTATTATAAGTGGGGGTTGGTGTCTACTGTCTAGCCATCTTCCCATTTTAGCCCCTCAGAGGCTATAGTAGCGAACTGTTGCCCTACAGTATCGTAATGTTTTCTGAACGACTGACTGACTGACTGAGTTTAGTTTTACGCCGCTTTTAGCAATATTCCAGCAATATCACGGCGGGGGACACCAGAAATGGGCTTAACACATTGTGCCCATGTGGGGAATCGAACCCGGGTCTTCGGCGTGACGAGCCAACGCTTTAACCACTAGGCTACACCACCGCCCCTTTTCTGAACGATCATAAATACACAACGAATAGGTGGGTGCTTGTAGTTTTAAGCAGCTTTCAGTAATATTCCAGCAAAATCACGGCTGGGGACTCCAGAAATGGGTTTACACATCGTACCCATGTTGGAAATCGAACCCGCGTCTTAGACTTGACGAGCGAACGCTTTAACCACTAGGCTACCCAACCGTCCCAAACAACAAATGATTGGTAATGTGGGGAGAAGCTACAACGAGTACATGTAAATGTGTGGGTGTGGTTTAACGGACCTGTTTGCATTATTCTAGGCATATCTAGCAGTATCATCTGGGCTTCACACCGTGTACCCATGTGGGGAATTAACGGCGTGACGAGTGGACGCTTAACAACCGGACTATCACATCGCCCAGATACAGGGAGTAGTTAACATGACAAGGTGTCTGAAGCTTTTCCTTCGGGTATATTTATAATAATAATACAAGGGAAAAATTTTCAGTACTGATTCTTTGCAGATAACATGTCAACAAACTAGTTTTGACTGGTTTCAGGAGTAGGCGAAATGTTCATTTGGATTTGTATCAACTATATACCTCTTGAGGTGCGGTGAAATTGGGTTTTACGTCCTGCTTGAGAATATTTCGCTCATATGACGACGGGCATGCGTGTGTATGTGTATGTGCGGCTGTTTGTACTAGCCCAGACTGAAGCTGGTTTTATAGTGCTAGCCCACTGAGATACCATGCCGCAGTGAAGCATGAATACCCCACTCAGACACATTATACTGACTCCGAGCCGACCAGTCCTTGTTGTACCCATTAATGCCGAGCGCCAGGCACGGACCAACAAGTAGCATATTTTAACGTCTTTTGGTTTGACGCGGTCGGGGATCGAACCCGCGACCTTCCGCTCTCCGGGCGGACGATCTAACCACTACACCACGGAGGCGGTCATACCTCTTGATGTTGAATGACAATGTATTGACTTATTTGAATTAGATGCACCCCAATCTCAATCAATAACAGAACCAACTTTTCTAAACCTCCCATTAAACGTTGAACAAGCTTCGAAAACATTTTTAAACAATGGGATTCAAACCTTGCCTTAGATTCCATCAATCTCTTATCTCCAGTCTTCACTTCACATAAACATAAACACGTCAGGCACTAGACCCGTGAAGGTCCGGGTTAGAATATTGATCTTAAGTAACCCATGCTTGTCGTAAGAGGCGACTAACGGGATCGGGTGGTCAGACTCGCTGCCTTGGTTGACATATGTCATCGGTTTCCAATTACGCAGATCGATGCTCATGCTGTTGATCACTGGATTGTTTGGTCCAGATTCGATTATTTACGAACCGCCGCCATATACCTGGAATATTGCTGAGTGCGGCGTAAAACAAAACTCACTCACTCACTCACTCACTCACGTCCGGCAATAGAACTTATGCTCTGTATCCCTGATGTCTGGAACCCGGGCAAGAATAGGTGTCCAATGCTACTATATTGCTTGCAACCCTTCGGGAAACCCGGATGAGAATAGATCCTCAATACTGGTGTCAGCAACCCTACTTAGACCCGGATAAATGTGGTCTTCAGCACTTTGTTGCTTGCAACTGGGTTGAATTTCAGGTTAGACTATTTCCCAGGCAGGCGCGTAGCCAGCCTATTTTTTCGTGTAAGCCCGAAAGGCTGGCTGACTGACTGAGTTTGGTTTTACGCCGCTTTTAGCAATGTTCCAGCAACATCACGACGGGGGACACCAGAAATGGGCTTCACACATTGTACCCATGTGGGGATTCGAACCCGGGTCGGCGTGACGAGCCAACGCTTTATCCATTAGGCTAGCCCCCCGCCCCCCCGAAAGGGCTCGAAGCTTTACATTTAGATATTATTGAGGGCATGCCTAACTTTCATTTTTTATCACTGGAAGAAAGACCCCTTGAAATTTATGATATGAAGAATAACATCTTTACTGTACATGGTGACTGTATCGGTAATGCTTTGTTATCAAAGAATATTGTAGTCAATATGACTCATAGAGGGCTTACCTTTATTTAAATTGTTCTAATAACGTGTTTGTAGGTAATTTTGGCAAGAATTAGAAATTATATATTTTTAGCAAAAGTCATGTGTAAGTCCGAGCTTATTTAATAATGGTAGTTACGCCCCTGCCAGGACCCCGTTTTACAAAGCTATCGTAGCGCTACGACTGTGTAGGCTATGAAAGTTTAGAGGTACGACAGTCGTAGCGCTACGATAGCTCTGTGAAACGGATCCCAGGCCTACAATCGCCTGCAACTGGGTGGGATTCCAGGTTAGACTAGGTCCCCAGCATTCAATTGCAATCGCTTGCGGACCGGTGAAGATCCGGGTTAGTTCTTCAGTAACCCATGTTTGTCATAAGAGGCCACTAATGGGCTCGGGTGGTCAGGCCCGCTGACTTGGTTGACATGTCATCGTATCCCAACTGCGTAGACTGGTGCTCATGCTGTTGATCAATGGTCTGTCTGGTCCAGACTTGATTATTTACAGACCGCCGCCATATAGCTGGAATATTGCTGAGTGCGGCGTTCAACAACAACCAACCAAACAACGAATCCATCGTTTGCGAGGCCGTGGGGTCCCAGGTTACACAAGGTTGCCAGCATTCACCCGCTTGCAACTGGGTGGTATTCCGGGCCGCTTGCAACTGGGTGGTATTCCGGGCCGCTTGCAACTGGGTGGCATTCCGGGCCGCTTGCAACTGGGTGGCATTCCGGGCTGCTTGCAACTGGGTGGCATTCCGGGCTGCTTGCAACTGGGTGGTATTCCGGGCTGCTTGCAACTGGGTGGTATTCCGGGCTGCTTGCAACTGGGTGGTATTCCGGGCTGCTTGCAACTGGGTGGCATTCCGGGCTGCTTGCAACTGGGTGGTATTCCGGGCTGCTTGCAACTACCCCGGGGTTGGTATTCCGGGCTGCTTGCAACTGTGGTATTCCGGGCTGCTTGCAACTGGGTGGCATTCCGGGCTGCTTGCAACTGGGTGGTATTCCGGGCTGCTTGCAACTGGGTGGCATTCCGGGCTGCTTGCAACTGGGTGGTATTCCGGGCTGCTTGCAACTGGGTGGTATTCCAGGCCGCTTGCAACTGGGTGGTATTCCAGGCTGCTTGCAACGACGTGGGTTGGAAGAGTTTACTTGACGTCCATGAGGGAGGCTCACTTTTTCATAAGGGTGGTGAGTTGGGGTGATTTGATTGTTTCACTGTCATCGCATCCGTTATAACGTGACCTGGCCATAATATGCACCTTTGTCTGGTCCAGACTCTGTTATTTACATAATATGAACCTTAATTTGTCTGGTCCAGACTCGGTTATTTACATAATATGAACCTTTTGGTGACTAATTTCATATTTGGTTTGAATCAGAGAGTTTTTGGAAGCCGACTGTATAGGCAGGATATGGCCTAGGGTCTTGGCGTCCTTGGCACTAACCGATCCATTCGCCGTAACTATTTCCGTACGTGTTGATTCGTTGAATGGCAGCGTATTATAGCATATTGCTACCAGCGTAAAGGTCAACCAATCTAAGTTTGAATACCATTTCCGTTGTCATTAATGGCCGCAATGTTTGTAGACGGTTTGTTAATTGACTTTTTAAAAATACGTTTATAACAGCGTTTTATCTCGAAGAAGTGCTAAATAAATAATAGCGTATATTTTAACTGAGATTTGTTAGTTGCACATTGTTGGTCTGTGTGGTGTATTTGGGGATACAATTAATCCCTTTTAAAATATTTTAATGCAGTTTTTAGAAAAGGATTATCCTCCCCGAAAACAAAATATATGTTAATAAGCGTATACTGGTCATATTCAAATGCATACAATAATGGAATCGGGTTATTGGAAGTTATACCTATTTCAGAACGCGAGTTTGTTTCACGAATGTGTAATCTGATCTGATTTAATAGAATGTTTTTAGATCGAAACACAAACCTAAAGGTGTTCCCTCTCTTATTGTGTATTTTAAAATGTTGTAAAACTGTATAGACCCAAATACAAATAGGACATATTGACACGCGAAAGGGTGTGAGGGTAAGGAATGTTAACGAGAATTGTAAAATGTTCAATACAAATCGAATCATAAATCCGCATCTTGAACCACCTTAGATTATGGCCATGCTAGATCCGATGCATTTTTGGATTTTACATACAATTCCCGGCATGTTTATACTTCAAAGACTTGATGTTGAAGATGTGGGTAATTAGATCGTAATCCGTTTGGTCATGTCTAGAATCACAATGGATGGATACAACTATAAATCTTTATTTTGTTCAGGGAATAAACATGTTTAAAGCTGAACGTGTCAACATGTGTTAAAACTTATATCTTGACTTGCACATATTTTTGGTTAGTCTGAGACTAAGAACCTGGTTCCTGGCATATTTAGTTGGGTATGCAGTACAAATACAAATTGGGTCGTACATTTATCTTTTCTTTTCAGACTCGGCGTCTCCGCTCAATGTTTTGCTTGTACGTCACATAAGCAAAAAAACCCACTGAATGTCAGACTCAAAGGTGATCCTAACATGTCATGAATATTTATTTCAGATATGTTTTTGACACACGTCCATTCATGTTTACTCTAAGGAAACGGCCAGGTTGCCGACTTCTAGGTCACGTCCCATAATTGAATATAGCTCATTCTCACAGGAAATGTCTTTTTCAAGGATACGTCTCTTGAAAGTGATGCCAGCAACCAAACCGTGTTGGTATTTTATGTGTGTTAAAGGAGAATACTAGAAAATTGCAATAGCTGACTACGTGAAAGATAATGTCATCAGAATTTTTTATGCAAAAGTATTTTTATTTATATTTTAATTGCGAAAACAATTTGTGTTATCTCAGCTTCCGCCATTATGTATATTCCGCTGGAACTCACGTGACCGTTTCGCTCGTGACGTCATATGTGACTAAAGTCGGCCATTTTGACTCCGAGGTCCATCCATGGTATGACCCTGAACATGTCCAGGGCGTCATGGAAAATGATGCTTTCACACTTCTATGGAATAGGCCCATATACAGCCTCAGAAGAATTCCAGCTAACAAACCTGATCTTGTCCTTTTTGATAAAGCCAATAAATTTATTTATATCATTGAATTTTCTGTCCCTTTTGACAGCAATGTGATTGGCAAGATTCAGGAAAAGCATGATAAAAATACGGACCTCGCCTTTGAAATGTCTCGCTTGCATCCCAAGTACACTGTCGCCAGGCTTCCCATTGTTCTTGGTGCCCTTGGTTTGGTACCCCCTGATCTCTTGGCGCAGATCAAGAGAGTTCCCGGGTTCTCCACCGGGAGAACAGCTCTTCTGACAATCTGGGTAATGCAGAATGCTGCAGTGTTGGGCAGCCTTCATATTCTCCGGAAAGTTCTTGTTGGGTTCGACTAGGCAGCGTTTCATGGGAGAAGCCCCATTCGCTGTCTGGACTGCAGAGATGGGGAGCCAGTGTAGAGACTGTAATACTGGGGTGATATGGTCATGACGATGAGTGTGGGTGATACATCTGGCAGCAGAATTTTGGATTCTTTGTAGTTTCTGGAGTGATTTAGTGGAGAGGTTGGCATATAGTGAATTACAGTAGTCGGAGTTTAGAAGTGAGAAGGCAGTGCATCAGAAGTTTACAGGTGTCAGTATTGAGGCAGTGGCGGACTTTGCTGACCTTGTGGATGTTGTAGTAGCAGGCTCTACTGATGGAGGTGATGTGTGCATCCATGGACATGTTGGAATCAAGGATAACACCAAGATTCCTGGCACTCTCTGATGGTGGGACGTTTGTGTCGCCAATGGAAAGTGATGGAGAAGGAGTCTTCAACTTTATGAGCTGGTGTTTGGAGCCAATGAGTAGGAATTCTGTCCTCTCCTCATTCAACATCAAATAGTTGGAGTTCAGCCACGATTTGTTTTCCTGAATGCAGAGCTCAAGTTTGTTGATATTGAGTGAAACATCATCTGAAAGGCAATGTAGAGTTGCGTATTGTACATCTCCGATTTTGACAGATTTGTGCGACCTCGCAAATATAAGGGAATCCACTTGAGCTCAGTTCCTGTTCTCACAATGCGAATTTAAGTCGATGCAGGAGTAAGCTCTATGATCTGTGGTATCGAATGCATTGGATAGGTCATGAGCACGAGCGCTGTCACCTTCTTCTGGCCCATTTTGACAAGAATGTCGTTGTGGATTCTCACCAAAGCTGTCTCCGTACAGTGAGATGTCTTGTTGGCTGACTGGAACGATTCTGCGAGGTGGTTTGTCTCAAGAAGCGCCTTCATTTTGCCAGCTACCACTTTCTCTAAACATTTAGATACGAATGAAAGGTTGGAAATTGGACGGAAATTTTTCAAATTGTTTTCACCTGCTCCATGTTTCTTTAGAACTGGAGTGACAATTGCATGTTTAAAAACACTTGGAACAGTACCAGTGGAGAGTGACGAGTTCATAATGCCCCAGACTGCAGGTGCTAAATAGTGTAGCACGGACTTGAACAGCCAGGTAGGAATGGGATCCAGTGGTGAAAATTTATATGGTGCATTCTTCTTGATATCCAGTACAAGGTTGACAGAAACATGTCCGAACCTTTCAAGCACATTACCAGAGAACTTCTTCTCATCAGGCGTAGAACTAGTTTGACTGTATCCTGTAAGATTGGTTTATATTGCCCAAAACCAAGCGCTACAGTAATACAAATCGTATTGTTTCTGTCAGTTTCTAGTATTTTAAAATATGACAATTACCATGATGATGTAATGATGTTTTTTTTATGTTTTGTGTTTAAGTCAGTGATATAGCATTTATACCACGGTTATCTGTAATATCCGGATCTGTACCAGGACACCAGTGCCTGAAAGTATGCACAACGACCACTGAAATTGGTCATGATAAGGCCATACATTTATATATTCTTGTTTCTCATTAACGCCCGACCCCAACATTCAACCCGACCCTAAGATTTTATTTTACTTTTTACACTACAGAAAATGCAACTTTAACTCTCAAGTGCATGAATCTACACTTCTAAGTTTTGATTTTCTGTCGGAGAAAAGGTGTAAATTTCCGCAGAAATCAAGGGGTTTTGGACATAAAATGAAATACGCCGCTAGACCCTTCTCTTTTTTAAAAAGTGACGAGAAACAAGAACATTTTTTCATGTGGCCTAACATCGTCCACCGCGACACAAAGGCGGAATACAACAAATGCGATGCTGATCCGTTTTCCTGGACCTGCTGAGATTAAACTAATCCGTCTATATGATATTTTCGGAGATCAACATTCGTATCCCTGTATCACATCCAGTTTTGTTTTAATTGTTTGATAGCATGAACATTGATCCAATCCGTCGGGGTAGGATGATACATCATATATGATTTTACTGGACGCATGTGCCAAACATGTACCCGTGCATACACAGAGTGATCTAACGATGATCGTAACTCTAACATGATGTAAGATAGTCGTAGAGCAAAGGGAGGTGACGTGAAATTGGTTTTACGTCGTGCTTGAGAATATTTCGCTCATGACGACGTGCATGCGTGTGTATGTGTATGTGCGGCTGCTTGTACTAGCCTAGACTGAAGCTGGTTTTATAGTGCTAGCCCACTGAGATACCATGCCGCAGTGAAGCATGAATACCCCACTCAGACACATTATACTGACTCCAAGCCGACCAGTCCTTGTTGTACCCATTAATGCCGAGCGCCAGGCAGGGACCAACCAGTACCGTATTTTAACGTCATTTGGTATGACGCGGTCGGGGATCGAACCCGCGACCTTCCGCTCTCCGGGCGGACGCTCTTACCACTACACCACGGAGGCGGTCTCGTAGAGCAAAGACCGCTTAAATCAGTGTTTGCGGTAGGAAAAAAAGCTTTTCGTTCCTAAAACGCATAGTCCCTGGAATCTTGCGTGTTACCTGTCGTGTTTCACGATCCATGTTACATTCAGTATCGTGAGAATTAAGGACGTAAATTAGAAATGTAATTACTAAGAACACAAAATGCTTTTCGTGCTGAACACGAAGGTAGAAAATATCGTGCGTGACATGTAGATTTATTTGCGCGAAACTCGAAGGGTTTTTGCGTTAACGCGAACACTGCGGCTTTGTGAATCATGTTTGGCACATCCGTCTACTACAAATATGTATTTTGTTTCATCCTCCCTCGAGGGGCCCATGAACATATTTTGTCCTGTAATCCACGTGAGGTGAGGTGCGGAACTGATACACCATCAGGAGGCTGGGCGAAACCTACAAGTTGGACGCCATTATCCTTCATCAATATACAAACATTCATAGCATTACCCACTATAGTCTGTTTGCAGCGAAAACGTACCGATGGATTTCACTTCACACAATAAAGTAAATCAAATAAAGTGAAATTAAGATTGCGAATCCTCATAATTTTACCTTGCCAAATGAACATTTAAATCTCAGAATGTTATTCAACTTAGGATAAAAGTTGTTTAACAAACGGTCATAGTTTCACATGGCTATTATTGGTTTGTATAGGTTGGTCTAAGTTAACGCTCATCACGTCCCGCACGTGCATTTGTTTCACTGTTCCAACCACTGCGCTTACCCCCTTGTAATACAAACCAATAATAGCGATTTGAATCTATGATCGTTTGTTAAATAACTTTTACCATAAGTTGAATAAAATTCTGAGATTTTTAGTTTTAATTGGCAAGGTAAAACAGACTATAATAGTATAAATATGTACACCGAGTGTTCATCATTTAAGAACAATATGTCACAAAAGAATCTTTATTAAACAATCACTCTTTTCAAACAAAAATAAATAGTATACAATGGGGCACGTCAATTAGTTCATCGGTTTCAGGAGAGACTTTCCATAGCGGTCGACACATAACGTATTGCCGATGTCGAGGTTGTACTGACACACGTCGTAGCCCAGGTTGTGGTGGTAGGCGCAGATATGTGCCATGGGGCACACGGTGCTAGTGTTGCACTTCTGGTAAGGCATACAGATCCCGTCTACACAACTTCCATCCGGGCAACCGAAGTTGCAATGCGTCTTTGGATAGCAGATCTTGTGGTATGCGCAGTACTCGTGAATACAACAGCCCTCCGAACAATATCGATACTGAAACAGAAAATAGAGATAGTTTTAATATTGTGGCAACAAGTGTCAAATTCATTTCGTTGATAATACGAGTGAGTATTGTTTTACGCCGCTTTTAGCAATATTCCAGCAATATCACGACGGGGAACACCAGAAATGCGCTTCACACATTATTCCCATGTGGGGAATCGAACCCGCGTCTTCGACGTGACGAACGAACGCTTTAACTACTAGGCTACCCCACCGACTCGTTAATAATATGACTAACTCGCTATGATGATGATATTGGGGCTGGCGAAATTGTTATCCTCATTTTAAAACCTCAATTCTAACAAACCAGATACAAATTCATTATAGAATTACAGAATGTCCAAGAGGAGCTTATATGTTTTAAGAGCTATATGTATTAGCATTAAAAATTGTTCACGAAAAGTAGTGAATATACAAAATTGTTTCATGTTGTAGTTACCTCCCTTTCACGAATTAACCGGATGTACGTAAAAGTATTTTTGAACACACCTGATGTATAAAACGGAATATGATCGTGAGTGGCATTGCGCCGGTTTGAACTGAATTATAAAGAACCTTGGGGTAACGTCGTCCCAGAACGATGAAATCACTGAATAAAGCATGTTTAAGTTGGCGAGTAAATGAGTGTGATTTTGCAAGAATTCAGCTATATTACGATAGCCTGGGTAGCTATTAGGTAAGCAAATTGTGTAGATCATCCGTCAACAGGTTGCTGGATGAGCACATGGCAGGATCTCAACAAGTTAATGTGTTCAGACAATTTTGTTCATTCGTCAACAGGTTGATAGATGAGCACACAAGAAGATGGTCCGTCAACGTGTGGAGATGGTGTGCAGCACTACCCCGACCAGGTGGATCGAGGTTATTTTGGTCGGTCATCTGCACTATAACGATACCAGCCTCCTTTCTAATGGAGTTCATTGGCGGATCCAGGAATTTTGAAAGGGGGGGTTCAGGGGGTTCGAACCCGCTAAACCCCCCATTGGCATCCTCCCTCTGGATCCGCTAATGGGGAACTGGTATGTGTGCAACAACACACACACACACACACACACACGCCAATAGCAGGATGGAGATACAAATCTGGAGTGCAAATTAAGAAATGATTTTTAAAGTTCCATCTTCAGGTGAGTAGGGAAGCTCTGCACACAAAAGTTGGGCCTTATTTGTGAGGGAACTAAACGAATCCAATCCAAACTGGGCTCTTCATGATACAGTTATGAACTGCATTGCTTCCTTAATACCAAAACTGAAAGACGAGACTGCGAAACTTCCTCCACATTTGGTTTATGTTCAATATTATAGGTGTTAATATATTAATATTATTGATCATAAACCGTCCACGGAAATCTAATGTTACATCCAGGTAACCTAAGTCCCTGCATCACATAACTATAGACCAATATGTCCGAGGCATTTAAACCAGCACACTGATACCACTGCCAGATATAGCTCACTATGGCTATAATACTGGTGCGCCCTCGTTAATAGAACTTGTCCTCGTATATCGAAGCGCATCCTAATTTGCTAAATTATACTCAGCCACATCATAATCTTCCACGAGGATTAGTTCTCAATGAAATCAAACTATACTACCCATCAAAAGTTTAGACTCACTAGTGTAAATGTAGCCACTTAACTGTTCTAAACTGTGTTTAAAGGTACTGTTTAGTTATGAACTGGTGTATTGACACATTGAAAAGATTATTGCATGAGTTCGATTAAAATCTGTGAAAATTGACTAATTCTTAACAAAACTTTACACCAAAACGAATCTGTTCACATGCACGACATTTGCTCATGCCTTTCGCAATTTGAAGCATCATCCTTGTGCAATTATCTGCCAATCAGTTGGTTCCCCAAGTTGGTGGAGAAAATCTTCGATGTAATATTCCATGAAGATTAGTTCTTAATGAAATCAAACTACAGACACTGGCCACGAATAATACCTCTTTTCAGATATGGTGATACTGACACACGAAGAATACCTCTTGAAGATTAGTTCTTTGAAATCTTCCACAGAACCTTAAATATGGTATACTGACCACGAATGCCACCCAGGTTATTATGCCATGTTTCCCACTGGAAGAGAGGTAGCATGATAACAGGATGGACTGTATTCATAACACCACCACAGGCCCATGGCGTCATGGCGGCTGCTGCCTTGTGTCAAGCACTGATTCCAAAGTGTCCATGTTTAATTTCGCTAATCAGCAATAACAGATGCCACACTTATAGTTCCTGTTACATGGTTATCAATATCCGATACTGTATTAATTTCCAAATGAATACGAACTATAACCTATATACCTACTAGAACCTTCATTTGTAATATATCACTCGAGCCATTCATCAAAAGTGTTTCATCATTTCGAGCGGAAGACCTAACGGATTTCCCCTTTATACTTTCTTTCAAAACCGATTTTCAAATGTCATTAAAGATGATACTACTGTCTTTATTGGATTGCAGCTGGATAAAGATATCTAGTTTCTCAAACCAAATCTCATTCTGAGTATTTGAAGTTATTTATATTTATATGAAAGAATAATTGTAGCGTAAAAACGTATACATATAAACTTGCAATATCAACTGTCGTGACGGTACCGGAGGAAACCAGTACAATGACGCTGGCAGAAACAACGCTCTCCGGTACTGATAAAACGACTCCAGTTTAAAACTGTCATGTTGCCATCTCGGTATCGGATTAATATTCTTCCGCTATAACTACACGTTGGGTATTTATTAGCTGACCTTCTGTTTTAAAATATAAATGGTATTAACTGTGGCCAAAAATGTTTGATCGTGGCTAAAAGTCAAAGGAACAAGAAATAGATATTGGATGGCGATGAATTTGGTGCACGTATACTATCTGTGTCCTGGACTTGAAGTTTTACTGTTTCGGTGACTTTCTCCAGCCTACTATCGTTTTGATGACGTTTGAGATATTTTTTGTCAAATGCTATTTTCGATGTTTTCTTTGCTGGGTAGTTTAGTTCTGTCACTAGGGAATTGTATCGATGTGACAGAATGACGTCATCAATATTCCACGACACTTTAGTGGCAACACTTAAACCACTGGAACAGGGGAATGCCTGGCCAGTAATCTCAAACACTGTACATGTCCAGCTCCGGACATATGGGGATTACGAGCTTACAGCTCAGACACAAGTGACATGACCGGATCTCACGATTTCAGCCACACAGTGACACATTAAAATGAACATTTCTTTCTACTAGTTGAAAGTTGGATTGTTGATAAACTGCTGTACAGTGTGATCAGTAAGAGTGTAGGCACAATAACAGTGTTTCTGTGATATATACACATAGAATAAAGTATCGCAACACCTGTGATCTTTGACCCCCAAATGGCCATTTATATTCATATCATAATTTTGTTTGTTTGTATGATGAATTTGACCCCTCGGGCGCACCATACAATGCTTTTAGAGATGCACGTGCTTCGATCCAAAGCGAGCGATACATGTGCCCGCCCTGAAGCCAATTATATGAAGTGTCAGTAAACTGTGCTTACAGCTCGGTAACTTGGCACATCAACGGATGTTGTTGATAAGCAAATATGGGGTCGCTTCAAATGGCAACTGCAAAAATGGCAGGATACTGGTATATGCAATACTGGCATGTCATTTCGGGGTATTATAAGATATATTCGTTGTCATCCATCAACTATAAGCCGACTGGCCAAAAAACATGAGGGTGTAGGTCGACCACAAGTGACAATTCCTAGGGAGGATACAGCCTGTCACCGAATCACAAGAATTCATCCGTTCAGGTCTTGAGTGGCTTGTTGAAATCAGAGTGCCCTCCACATCGTTTGTCCTCAAAAAATGGTCTTACCGGGTATAGACCCAAAGTGTTTTTGCAACAAGGATGATAGAGGTGTGTATTTGATAATAAGCCCAAAGAAATATGCAAAGGGTACGTTTTTGCCCTTTTTGATGATTAAAATATGAATTGGAAATTTACCAACATCACTGAGGAGCATTTGTTTTGTTTTGTTTTTTAACAAAGTAATTTGTAATGTAATTAATTACATTGGTAATGTAATTGTAATTTAATTAAACATTTTAATTTAAGGTGTAATTGTATTTGTAATTGTTTGAGGACTTGTAATTTAATTAATTACATTTCGCTTGCATAGACCCGGGTCAGGGGTGGTGAGCAATTTCGTAATATCTCAAGTCAAGAGACGGTATCAACTTTACCTTGGTCCGCCAGGAATCTCGATCACAATACCATATAGCATATGTGGAACAGCATGGGTCTCAGAAACGCCAGAGAGATCCTCCAGTACAAAATCTTTTTGTATTGTATTGGATCAAGCCCTCCATCGGGAAAGGAACGCAACCTCAGCGTCAAATTCAAACATCTGATACAGTCAATGAGTCGGAGGGTCAGGGATGTTATTGCAGTTGGCGGAGGTTACCCAAGATATTGACATTGTACTCGGTTATTGATACAATGTGATGTCCTAAGGATTGTATTACCGAATTTTGAAAATGACCGCACTTTAAGTCATACGACCACAGTTATCAGCACTACAAAATGTTTCATTTTGTGTCATGTTTGCCTCAATTACTAAACTACGTATTTTCTGTCCTTTTGCGTTTAGATTTGCCATATGATAAGTCTTAAGTAAGTTAAATTGAGGTTTGGATTTGCTGTGGCTAATTGTAACATACAGATATTATGAAAAATATAGGGCGTTGCAAATATTGTTTTCTATGTGTATATTTCAGAAGGAGGGGAAACCGATGGAACAATATTGGTGCTTTGTAAAAATACCTTTTGAATTTTTTTCATCAGTGATAGCACGGCACAAAATCATAGCAAATTGAAAGATTAATATTATAATCGATATGGGCCTATATCATCTGTGGACGGAATCAAAGAAGCACATTTATTATCAACCTCAGGACGAGGAATAACGTGTTTTGGATAAACCGCGTTGATCGAACAGAATCACTGTGACGGTAAGTCTATTTTAAGGCAATAAATCCATGAATCGTTAAAATCGAAACAGAATAACGAAATAAAGGAGGTATTAGATAGTGTTGTGTTAATCAACACGCATGTTTACGTAATATAAATTTAATCGAAATTCAAAGGAGTAAACAATCGACCTGTGTATATAGAGAATCTCACCCGAGTGTCTATTGGTATCAAATATTTCACCATGCGTTGATAAAGTTACAAACATCCGAGGTTAGAGGACACGAGAGTGAGATTCTGTTTATCATAACAAATAATTCTTCATTAGTTTTCAATGAAAACTGTACATCTCTGAACACGGTACTGCCATTACTTGCCGTGCAGCGATGTCATAGCATTGTGACGTCATCAAGTTTATGACGTCATAGCATCGTGAGTCATATAATTGTATAATGTCAGGGCATTGTAAAAAATCTGTCAAAGCGATATCTCCTACTATAGCTATCGTTTGATCTCACACAAGCTATGTCTCCTGTGGAATACAGTTTTGGATGATAAATCGCACTGCAACTGTCCATGGCAGTCGATGGCAGGTCATATCGATATCGTGCTAAAATATCGATTTAATATATCAACCAAAGAGAGCTGACAGCAACACGTGTAGCTACACCACGTACCTTCCCCCTGTGTATATCTCAATCCAAAGGTCACGTTGTTTGTCTAGACACGTTCATAATGTCAAACCAGAGATATATTCTTTACTACCCCGTGGACATTTCGAGTAGAGTAGGACTCACGTCCCGTTGTCGTGAGAGGCAACTAACAGAGGGGAAGGGGATTCTAATCTGTTTGGCTCGACTGATCACGTGTCACTGTACCCGGAATATCGTGGCTCGTTGTTCATGCTTTTAGTCATTGGTTTGCATGCTGTCATGAAATTATTGGAATAATAAAATGACATCCACACGCACGCTTCCTGTACACCCAAACGTTTTCCAGTGGTCGGGCAACCTTAAGACATCTTCTTTACAGAAAGGTATAGTTGCGCGTCGCAAAAACAAGTACGATATAAGGTAACATCACACTGATGTTTTTAACTAAAAGGTTTCATACATCTCTCAACATCTTTATAAAATTAGCTATATGAATTATATATTCCTGCATACATACCATTATAGATGACCATATACTGAACATACAATAACAATAACAAGGGTGATGATGATGATGATGATGATGATGGTGATGATTATGATGATGACGACGATGGTGACGATAATGATGACGATGATGATGATGATGACGACGACGAAGGCATTTAAATCGCGTTTTTGTCCCACACACCAGTGGGTCATGCTCAAAGCTCTACATCGTTGTTAAACAAGTCAACTGATCGACTTTGTTAATTTCATCTCAACCGCCGCCATATAGCTGGAATATTGGTGAGTGGGGCCTAAAACTAAACTCACTCACTCACTGTTAATCTCAGCTCCCTGGAGAGTATACAACCCAGCTGCGAGGCGACAGTCGGTTAACTGTAACATTAGTCTCGCCCTAACACAGTGCTGTAGTTTATATGCAGATTTGTGAAGCCATTTGTGATGATGTTTTCCCCTACCCCTGAAAAGACCGCTAGTCCCTGTGTCTAGCATCGCCCGGACTGTAGTTAACTGTAGTCATTAGGATTGGTGTATCGATTCATTACGGGGCCGAATGTGAAGTGCCAACCTCTGACGTGTAGAGTACGTGAAAGATTCGTGAGTCAGTTGTGTGGATTCCTTGACATTAGCGTGTTGCAATCCGAGTGTCGCCATAATATCGCCAGCAATTTGCAGTTTCTTGTGATTCGTGTGTCCACGCCATCTTCTGCGATGGAGGAAATGGTCTAAGTGCTGACTTTATCCACGCCGTTCTGTAAAATCTTTGATCATAATGGACACCGAGTGGTATTTTTACCATCAAAGCTCCGTGATGCAAATAAAAATGCATTATTAAGACTATATAGTTATGAATACATTTCACGGGGAGGTGACATTAAGGGTTTGCATCACGTGATTCACCGATCCCGGATGAATAATCCGGTTAAGATTCCATCCATGTCGGATGAATACTTGCCATACCCTATCTCAGTGCTCGCCTATCTATCGTCCTTGGGTCTGTCCGATTAGCCATCATTCTTTTAATCACCCCCACCCCCCCAACCGCATCTGTCTACTATATACTTACATTGTGCATGCGTGTCTAAGCCGTATCGATATTACCTAGCCTGCCTGTATCGTATCTACCAGATGTCCGTAACAGAACCTATAGTCACCAGACTTGACTTGTCTTATCTACCAGATGTCCGTAACAGAACCTATAGTCACCACACTTTACTTGTCTTATCTACCAGATGTCCGTAACAGAACCTATAGTCACCAGACTTTACTTGTCTTATCTACCAGATGTCCGTAACAGAACCTATAGAACCTATCTACCAGATGTCCGTACCAGAACTTATAGTCACCTTTTACTTGTTATTCTACCAGATGTCCGTAACAGAACCTATAGTCACCACACTTTACTTGTCTTATCTACCAGATGTCCGTAACAGAACCTATTGTCACCATATTTTACTTTTGTCTTATCTACCATATTTCCGTAACAGAACCTATAGTCACCATACTTTACTTGTCTTATCTACCAGATTTCCGTAACAGAACCTATAGTCACCACACTTTACTTGTCTTATCTACCAGATGTCCGTAACAGAACCTATAGTCACCACACTTTACTTGTCTTATCTACCAGATGTCCGTAACAGAACCTATAGTCACCACACTTTACTTGTCTTATCTACCATATTTCCGCAACAGAACCTATAGTCACCAGACTTTACTTGTCTTATCTACCAGATGTCCGTAACAGAACCTATAGTCACCACACTTTACTTGTCTTATCTACCAGATGTCCGTAACAGAACCTATAGTCACCATACTTTACTTGTCTTATCTACCATATTTCCGCAACAGAACCTATAGTCACCATACTTTACTTGTCTTATCTACCAGATGTCCGTAACAGAACCTATAGTCACCACACTTTACTTGTCTTATCTACCATATTTCCGTAACAGAACCTATAGTCACCACACTTTACTTGTCTTATCTACCAGATGTCCGTAACAGAACTTATAGTCACCATACTTTACTTGTCGTATCTACCAGATGTCCGTAACAGAACCTATAGTCACCACACTTTACTTGTCTTATCTACCAGATGTCCGTAACAGAACCTATAGTCACCACACTTTACTTGTCTTATCTACCAGATTTCCGTAACAGAACCTATAGTCACCACACTTTACTTGTCTTATCTACCAGATGTCCGTAACAGAACCTATAGTCACCACACTTTACTTGTCTTATCTACCATATTTCCGCAACAGAACCTATAGTCACCACACTTTACTTGTCTTATCTACCAGATGTCCGTAACAGAACCTATTGTCACCACACTTTACTTGTCGTATCTACCATATTTCCGTAACAGAACCTATAGTCACCAGACTTTACTTGTCGTATCTACCAGATGTCCGTAACAGAACCTATAGTCACCACACTTTACTTGTCTTATCTACCAGATGTCCGTAACAGAACCTATAGTCACCACACTTTACTTGTCTTATCTACCAGATGTCCGTAACAGAACCTATAGTCACCATACTTTTTTACTTGTCTTATCTACCAGATGTCCGTAACAGAACCTATAGTCACCACACTTTACTTGTCTTATCTACCAGATGTCCGTAACAGAACCTATAGTCACCACACTTTTACTTGTCTTATCTACCAGATGTCCGTAACAGAACCTATAGTCACCACACTTTACTTGTCTTATCTACCAGATGTCCGTAACAGAACCTATAGTCACCAGACTTTACTTGTCTTATCTACCAGATGTCCGTAACAGAACCTATAGTCACCACACTTTTACTTGTCTTATCTACCAGATGTCCGTAACAGAACCTATAGTCACCAGACTTTACTTGTCTTATCTACCAGATGTCCGTAACAGAACCTATAGTCACCACACTTTACTTGTCTTATCTACCAGATGTCCGTAACAGAACCTATAGTCACCAGACTTTACTTGTCTTATCTACCAGATGTCCGTAACAGAACCTATAGTCACCAGACTTTACTTGTCTTATCTACCAGATGTCCGTAACAGAACCTATAGTCACCAGACTTTACTTGTCTTATCTACCAGATGTCCGTAACAGAACCTATAGTCACCAGACTGTACTTGTCTTATCTACCAGATGTCCGTAACAGAACCTATAGTCACCACACTTTACTTGTCTTATCTACCAGATGTCCGTAACAGAACCTATAGTCACCACACTTTACTTGTCTTATCTACCAGATGTCCGTAACAGAACCTATAGTCACCATACTTTACTTGTCTTATCTACCAGATGTCCGCAACAGAACCTATAGTCACCAGACTTTACTTGTCTTATCTACCAGATGTCCGTAACAGAACCTATAGTCACCACACTTTACTTGTCTTATCTACCAGATGTCCGTAACAGAACCTATAGTCACCAGACTTTACTTGTCTTATCTACCAGATGTCCGTAACAGAACCTATAGTCACCAGACTTTACTTGTCGTATCTACCAGATTTCCGTAACAGAACCTATAGTCACCAGACTTTACTTGTCTTATCTACCAGATGTCCGTAACAGAACCTATAGTCACCACACTTTACTTGTCGTATCTACCAGATTTCCCGCAACAGAACCTATAGTCTATCAGATCATCTGTATCAAACAATACGATCACCCACGGCCACCCCACTACTTCACCGCTTTTACGTTGGTTCAGCAACTGACTCGTTACAACCTTAACATTTCTTCATTGTGTATTTCAACTATACGACATTATCGTGAACGCCAGAAAACTAGGCTAGTGGTTACAGCCTTCACTCGTCACGCCGAAGACCCGGGTTCGATTCTCCACATGGGTAAAATGTGTGAAGCCCATTTCTGGTGTCCCCCGCCATGGCATTGCTGGAATATTGCTAAAATCGGCCTTAAGCCTTACAAACTCACTCCTACGCGGTGGCATGTGAATAAACCAAACAATCAAGTGATGGATGACAAAGTCCACTGATAGCACCTTCCTGATTTTCTTGAAACAAAAAGCGATGTTAATTTTGAAATACGTCGGTGCAGAGTGTAAGTGATTCTAACAGGCCAGTACTCAAGTATGTATCTGTGAAAGTGATGAAGTGTCAAGTAAATGGAATGTGTGACATCTATTATTCATGGGTGGGTTACGTATCACTGTTCAGGCGTTCATCCATCCGGCATCGCGACGGCAGCATGAACATCGCGTCAGTGGTAGCCGACGTCTTCATCACAGATGGGAATTGTGCTCTGTGTGAAATGTAGATCCTGTTGTTATGTTACCAGACGTCTGACCTGATTTATTCTGCTACACAGTAGAAGCTTCCTCTTAAACATATGTTATTTTCTAAAATCAACCGGACTTAATTTTAAACTAAAATTTAATAAAAACGCCACTTTCTACAACACTGTCTCGTCACGACACATACTGCTATGCACTTACACCAAAGGAAGAAGGTTAAACATCGCTTAAATATATTTCCGTATAAAACGACGATTAAAAAAAAATGAACTGTCTGAAGGAAGACATTTGTTTCAATATAAAGTGACTCATATAGAATAACAAAAACCGAAACCAATTATAGTCTGTTTGCAGTGAAAACGTACCGATGAATTTCACTTTAAACAAAAAGGTTAATCAAATAAAGTGAAATTACGATTGCGAATACTCATAATTTTACCATGCCAATTGAACATTTAAATCTCAAAATTTTATTCAAATTAGGATAAAAGTTGTTTAACAAACGATCATAGATTCAAATCGCTATTACTGGTTTGTATTACAAGGGGGTAAGCGCAGTAGTTGGAACAGTGAAACAAATGCACGTGCGGTACGTGAAGAGCGTTAACTTATAACAACCCTTGTATGTTTCGGTGTTTCATTTGATGTGCATACCCCTTGTAATACAAACCAATAATAGCCACGTGAAACTATGATCGTTTGTTAAACAACTTTTATCCTAAGTCGAATAAAATTCTGAGATTTAAATGTTCAATTGGCCAGGTAAAATCATGAGGATTCGCAGTCTTAATTTCACTTTATTTGTTTTACTTTTTGGTTTAAAGTGACATTCATCGGTGCGTTTTCACTGCAAACAGACTATAACGAATAATGTGTGTTGTAGCTGATCCTTGGTTGTAGTCATTTGATTCCCTTTCGAGAGATGCCTCTGTTTCTGAGACATGTGACTCAGTGAGTGTGACCATTTGAACACAACGTCTTTAGGATTGCTCTTAAAAGGCAGGACATGCTTCGTTTCACGAACACCCGGTGTTACAACTAATTTTTAGGATTATTTCACAATTGTTACCGTTATTTTGCCTCTCCTGACCTGTATCTGTTTTGTCGGAGTATCGAGCGTGGTTATACTTTAGCATTGGCGATACATTTAAATTGTGAGAACTATTTACGATCGACGTATCAGACATTTATTGAATTGAGTGAGTGAGTTTAGTTTTACGCCGCACTCAGCAATATTCCAGCTATATGGCGGCGGTCTGTAAATAATCGAGTCTGGACCAGACAATCCAGTGATCAACAGCATGAGTATCGATCTGCGGAATTGGGAACCGATGACATGTGTCAACCAAGTCAGCGAGCCTGACCACCCGATCCCGTTAGTCGCCTCTTACGACAAGCATGGGTTACTGAAAGCCAATATTCTAACCCGGACCTTCACGGGTCTTATTGAATTGAGATCAATGTTGTATGTCTATATTTACAAAAAGAATACCCTAAAGTTATAAAAAGGGGGTGTTGCTTAACCTTTTTCCAGCACATAAATATTGATATATATTTATAAAATATTATTTCCGCGTTTAACCGATAAGAAGTTACCAGAGTAATTGGATCTTTCTGCAAGGATCTGATGTATTGTTCTGTTGTTCTTGTTCTCTCCTCAATACATCATACATGAGATTAAACCTTCCCCTAAAGTGTCTCTAAACACGTCCTGAGCATCTGCTCCGTCTCTGATTCGAACCTCCTGTCTCGATCGAGACCATTCATCACCATGGCTCACAAAGAACCAATAGCAATAATGTTAATCCCGGCCGGCAGGTGGCGCGTCAGTACACGGAGATGAAGTCGTATTAGACTAACTACTCGACACACTTGTTATGTCCTGTTTGGAGCCGATTCTAATCAACGAGTGTGGTGCTTGTGGAATGTGTTGCCACAGGGCGCCGATAGGTGGCAGTGTCAGGTCAAGTTTATAGGCAGTGGTTGTAATGGCGTCATGGCCCACGTTCCCACATGTCGATTGGGGATGGTCGTCTTGGTTTACCACAAGATCCTGTTTTGATAAAATATTTGGCTCGAAATGGATAAAAAAAGACCCGAGTTTGATTACAAACATTCGTGAAGCCAATTCGTGACATTCCCAATAGTGATATATTCCCAAACACGAGATATATATGCAATAAAATACATAGAATAAATATACATATACTACGTTTGGTTGAATTCAGCGTAAAACGCACACACATCCTAAGTATGAGAGTTCGTTAGAAGAAATTGGAAAATGTACATAAAGAATAAGAAATATATATATTGAGAAGCCACGGTAATATCAGATTTTTATGCATAATCATAATTAAAAGCTTAAATGAATACGTTTACAGGCAGGTAAGGCAGTCTCGTCATGACGTATACAGGGGTTTCATGTAACCTATGTGAAGATGGTGTGAACAAACTCTCAGGTATTGTTTGTAACATAGGGACGTGTCTCGCTTAGAAACAGCGTTAGAAAGACATATAGGTGTATAGACCCAACCCTATTTCTATATATCGCTGTTTCTAAGCGAGACACGCCCCTGTGGTTTGAAACACACTCGGGGGAAGATCAGCGGAGACAAGATGAAACTCACGTCATTTCTAAGCGACTAAAATAAGACCTCTGTAGACCTGTCCATATTACAGATATTACGTTTAGAAGGCAGGGGTCATACGTTTCCGAACAAAAATATGGGAATGCGGGTTGCAAATAGGTATTTATTACGTGCGATGCAGAAATAGTTACATGGGCAGGTTAGGTGACTGTGATAATATCAGTGAGTGTGTGAGTGAGTTCAGGTTAAAGCCGCACTCACCAGACAATCAGTGATGGTGTCATCCTACCCCGTTACCGAGCACCATTGTTCATATTATCAATCACCAGTTTGTCTGGCCCATTAACGGGTCACCGTTATATAGTTGTAAAACAACCAACCAAACGAAGAATAGCGTGTTTATACCGGTCATGTAAATACTAGTACGAGTGAGTGCGGTTTTACGCCGCTTTTACCTATATTCAAATAATATCATGGCGGGACACCAGCAATGGGCTTCACATATTTTACCCGTAAATTGAATCGAACCCGGGCTTTCGGTGTGACGAGCGAACGCTTTACCCATGCGGTTAACCTACCGCCGTATATTTTGAATACTAGAAAGCTGTTGTGGCATCATTACACGTGTCTATCACAAATGGCACAACCTGTTCCATATCTAGAGAACTAAATATCATACATGTTCCTTATAAAGCCGCTTTAGTGAGTGAGTGAGTGAGTTTAGTTTTTCGCCGCATTCAGCAAACTTCCAGCTATATGAAGTCGGTCTGTAAATAATCGAATCTGGACCAGCATGAGCATCGATCTGCGCAATTGGGAACCGATGACATGTGTCAACCAAGTCAGCGATCCCGGCCGCTTTATTAAACACAGAGAATCATTCACAACACCCTTAAAAGACGGGTAGTGGGGTAGCCTGACGGTTAAAATGTTCGCTCGACTCGCCAAAGGCCCTGGTGCAATTCCCATGATAGGTTCAATGTGAGTGGTAGTATTGGTAGGGTATTGCTACACACTGTTCAAAAACATACTCGCTCATTCACATGGAGAACTAGAATTGGTCTTCAGTAACCCATGCTTGTCGTAAGAGGCAACAAACGGGATCGGGTGGTCAGGCTCGCTGACTTGGTTGACACTTGTCATTGTATCCCAATTCCGTAGATTGATGTTCATGATGTTGATCACTGGATTGTCTGGTCCAAACTCGATTAATTACAGACCGCCGCCATATAGCTGGAATATTGCTGAGTGCGGCGTAAAACAACAAACAAACTTAACAAACAGCAGCTGCAATTAAAGGATAAGTGGTTAAAGCTATGGGAAATATAGATAGCTACACTTAGAGCAATAACAGTTAGTGATGGACGGATGGGAAAGTGATATGGTTCATGTAATATGAGACATCCAATTGTTTCTGTTGACATTCCTATTTTCGGCTGAAAATGAAATAACGAAATTAATTAAATCCTGTAATAGGAACCATTCGGTTAGGTGTGAGTATGGTTACACTGTCTTACTATCTCTCTACATATTGGTAATCGGATTGTGATTTTGTCATCTATAATCTCGATGCGGCAGGAGAAGAGTGCGTTGTTGCATGCAGGAAGACATTACGCTCACGTTGATGTCGTTACTTGCCTTGACGACGCTAATCACCGTACACGACACCAGCAGTCGCCAGTCAGTGATATACAACATGCGGCTTCACGCGTTGACAGTAACGACATTAGCGACATCGGCTCATGAAACGGCCAGGAACTATTGACGACTGGGCGGTGGGAGTGTGTGGTTCCATGTAGCGTATGTTCTTACATGGCTACGAGACAATATGAATATTTCATCGCAGTATGTTTTATAGTGAAGGCTTCTGACGCGAGTCTGTCCACGTAATGTGTTTCCTGCATGTCTTCATGGCCTATTCATACATATTGGGTGTCGTGTTCATGCATATGTTATGTTCTTACAAGGCTCTTACGAGTGTAGAAAGATCAGCTTTGGGAAATGACTGTAAGAGGTATAGCGGCCTCGTAACCAAAACCTAACGCCCCAACACACCGGAAACATGCACGGTCCACGCACGTCCTCCGTGCACGTTAGTAGCTGGTGATTCTCGATCATCAATCTGAGCGATTAGTACTGTTAGTGTTCATTATCCACAGTAACACGTCAGCTGTCTCGGCTATTATCTGTATTCATGAACAGACTGGGAATGTGTTGTCTACAAACTGGTGGACTTCTAGCTGGTAGCCAAAATGTTCTGTTTGTCTCATGATTAGTCGGAGATTTGCAGACCTTGAAACAGGTTTCTGCAGACCTTGAAACAGGTTTCTGCAGACCCAAATGTTAATGATCGTCCAGGGTGCCCAGGGCAACATAAGTCCAGGATAGAAAACTAAATTAAAAAATAGACACAAAGAAAGCGAGCCTACACACTCAATCATATCGCTGTTCACGTACGCCTGGCAACCAGAGTTCAGGTTACTGGCCAGACCATCAGAAATCGTCAGCATACTCGGCGACTGCGTGTATTACCGCGGTTAACAAATGGACACATATTAGCCAACCCACATAGGTGTTAGAGAAACCACGGGAATGGCTGATGGACTCATGTAATGTTTTCAGATGAGTTCATTCCTGACTTTCCGGATAGGCGTGGTCGTGTCTTAACGAACGTCTTCCTAAGCCATTATGCCGGATTTAGGCGTGGGTCTGTAATGGCTGGAGGCGGAATAACTCTGACTGTCAGGAACCCACTACACCACATGGCAGGGTCATTGGGCAGTACTGACAAGACAACACATTCGCTCCAAATATTATGCATTGTGCACGCTGCTGACTCCCTCCAGAAGCACATCACGGGAATGCAATGACCACCAACCAGTACTGTTCTTTCCACAACATAGCCCGTCTGGGACATGACAGAGACATGGAGCCACAACTGGGCCAGAAACTGAGAAAGACGTGGGCGAGACTGTCTCAAATTGTCATCAGGAGATTGCATTAGACCGTACAACGCAGTATAACGAATGTTCGACCAGTCGACCTGACCCGTTATTAATCAAGTAATCTCATCTTCATTTTTTGCGGACACATCCCTATCGGTTTTTTCTGTGTGGTTTGTTTACATTCTCACGATAGCAAGTTCTTTTGTCTTTCATGGATCCTCTCCTTCTCCATCAGTTACTATCCCTCGGTACCTCCATGTATTCTTTCTTGTCTGCTCTTTTCTAATATCTCCTATTTTTTTGGAGAGTATATTAGTAAAAAAATGTCCAAAAGTACATACAGGATGTGCGTGACAAACAGGTCTACCTGTAAATGGCATTTCCAATTAGAATATGTTATTTTGGTGTCGTAAGAATTAGACGCCACTGACTCTCTGGGCGCATTCGTGACCACCCGTTCTATTTTGGACCTCTCT
This sequence comes from Haliotis rubra, assembly GCF_003918875.1. Lineage (NCBI taxonomy): Eukaryota > Metazoa > Mollusca > Gastropoda > Lepetellida > Haliotidae > Haliotis > Haliotis rubra. Next base: position 226,211 of record NW_025766880.1, read on the forward strand.
TCCGGCGGCCGTTGATGGATGACTTCTCGAGTGTGACATGAGTGCATGATTGGACCAAACCGGGTACCAAAAATTGGAAACTAATCAATGGCATCCGGTGCTTGTGCTATCCTAAGTCGGCATCTTCCTTCCACTAACGACACGTCAATAACTGTCACTATAACAACCTATATGACGAGAATAATCAGTTTCAATCAACCACGAAAATAGTTTCCATTCCATTGGACGTAGTGCAAAATAGCGGTGGAAATTATATGGATCGTTAACTGATATCCAGTAAAAAACACCTTTCTACAACTGACCAAACACATCGCACTACACTAGAATACGATTAGCCTGTCTGCACTTAACACACTAGGTTTCCGGAGGTAGCCATGCTGTCTTTCTAGCACAATTTTTCCACTACTCAGTGACATCGCTGTGCAAAGAAAGGTTTGTAAGTCATCATTTGTCTTGAACAGTATGCAGTTCTAAAGTCTGGTATACCAGGAACATCCCATTAAGATAAAATATAGCCTGAATACTGTCATTCGATGGTTTAAAGTTGACAGACAATTTGAAGAAACAGGAGAAACATGGAGCCCGCGCTTTAGAAGGAGGCGCTCAACAGAAAATATGTTCTAAATTGTCATCGGACATGTTGACAAGATTGGTATTTAGTGTCTTCATTACTTTCTGGATTTGAACTGTTCCAGAACATGCGTCAGTGATGGAATGTGTGATAATACAAGTTACCATGTGTTCGCGAGGTTGATATGGAGATTTATCATGTGTCCGAGTTAAATATCAAACGAAAACGAAGTTCTTGCTTAACACATGTCATCATATCCCAATTGCGTAGATCGATGCTCATGATGTTGATCACTGGACTGTCTGGTCCAGACTCGATTATTTACAGACCGCCGCCATATGGCTTGAATATTGCTGAGTGCGGTGTAAAACTAAACTCACTCACTTCTAATATGGAAGTGTCCTTTAATTAGTTTGAGTGGTATATTATAGACCGTGATGTCATGTATACACTTAAACAATTGACTGATTGTTGATTTGGGAAACATAGACATGTTTTTGACTGAACACCTCGCTCTGTTGCCATTTATATTTATGAGAATCAAATCAAAATACAAGGCCTCCATGCTCCAATCTATTACTTGCCACTCCGTGAAAACATTGCCGAAAGTAGTCATTCCTGAAAACGTACTGTGTGTGCTTAAATTCACAACCAATCTATTTAGTCACGAAATGTATAGGTTGTTGGGAATGTAGAACTGAAAAAAACCCAAGGTCGTCAACTGCCTTATCAGTACATATGGTATACAAAATATTGCTATTTTGGGCTCTGTGGTAAAGTGTGAGTGAGTTATAATTCAAAGTCATCGGCAGTATTTCAGCCACATCGTGATTAAGCCACAAGAGCTCTAAACACATGGTAAATACATTCAAATTATAAAAACCTGTCGACAGAGGACAGTAAAAACAACTAGCATATCACAGAACCAAAATAAATTAGAGCTAGCATCTAACTCTAAAAGTGGATTTCCAAACAGAACAATACAGTATAAAAACCGGCTGTACATCGCAGGCAACTGAAGTAAAATCACCATACTAAGGACAGCTGTTTTCGAGAAAATGATTATGAAGGCGATTACAAATGGCAAGGATAATAACGTGTCATACAGTACACAAAACGTACGTGTCAGAATTATAAACTTGGGCTCTTTGAACGTTAACAGTTATGTTAAGCTCTTCACAATATGAGTTAGTAAAGTGGTTTGTACGACGCTTTAAGCAATAACCCAGTCATAAAATGGCGTTGGAACACTTATTTTACCGAGGGAATGTACTAAACTCAGTAACTATAAGGTAGAGGTGGAGATATATACGTCTCATGACATTGGGAGGCTTAATCAAATCCGGCACCAAACATATCCCTGGAGACAATCAACTGAGGTCAAACATATTATCATTCTACAACCCCCGTTGTTAGTCAGTGAAATGTACAAATAGTACCGGAGGCAGGTGACAAGCTGTCAAAGTCACGTGGCTTATAGCTTCGCTCCTTACAGCGGAAGGGCAGTTTTGTTCCTGCTCGGAATATCAGAGTAGCTAGAGAAGCCGGTAGGGCAGAGCAAGCCAAGACCTTCACCAAGCACCTTAGGCCATTCCCACCTTAGTAACAAACAGCGCGACGGTGATTGTTTCAGTAATAACGTATTCGCTTTTTGTCTTAACATCCAATTACACTTTTAGGTACGGGTTTCCTAGAGTTAACGTTTTGACAGTATGTTTCAAAGTCACGTGGCTTATAGACAGGGCAGTTTTGTTCCTATGCTTCAGTCTTGTGTCCGGTGATTGACAAAGATGTCTACGGGTTTCCTAGAGTTTTTAAGTATGCTTCAGAGCACATTATATACCTAGGTTCATTTAACATATCGGATGACAGAAAATAACTTCTTTCTGATTCATTTCGGATTTGAATTCCAGATGCTTCTCCTCGTGTATCAAACTGACACACCGTGATATATATCCAATACGGCTCAAAGCCACGTTAACCCTGTTGACACATACTCACTGGTATACTTATATCTAACCTGAACGTACTTGTCACCTATAAGTTGTATGTTTTCCTGGGGCGGTAGGGTAGCTAAGTGGTTAAAGCGTTCGCTCGTCACGCCGAAGACACGGATTCGATTTCTCACCTCTATACAAGGTGTGAAACCCTTTCCGGTGTCCCCCGCCTTGATATTGCTGCAATATTGCTAAAAGCGTCGTAAAAATACACTCACTCACCCATGTTTTCCATTCTCTTCCCACAGAGGTTAATTGGAAAGTAATTGGAAAGTAACCTCTGTGGGAAGAGAATGATGTTTTCCTGTTCTACAAATGTTCAAATGCCAATAAAAGATTGCAGTCATCAGTTGGAAACTAATCAATACCATTGTCCACCTATAGTCCACATCGAAATGTTGGGCAGTTGCAGTGGGGTATTTCCCTAACAACACAACAAAGCTGATAGTTGTTACAAAGTCATATGGTTATCAAAGAGGAAGAATAAACGCCAATATTAGACGGAGACATGTTCAAAAACATTTGCTATTGTTAACTATTCTACAATTAACACAATGCCTGAATACCAGGGCTTACTTAAAGCTAGTTGTAGGGATATAGTTTACACACAACGACTGCGTCCTAACGTTATAAGTCTTACTGCAGACTCACGAAACATTGCCAGACGGCAGTGTACAAATTGTGATGTTCAGCGTGTTGCTGCTAAGGTCAAACACATTTAATCAATTAGTATTACTCAGATTGCTGTCTGTATCATGGTGTTGTCCCAGACACGGTAACTATACAACTGTCGGGTGGTTATGACATATTTTCATAGTGAGTCATCCTTCAATGCCGGATGTGGGCTTTCACTGGAATATCTCAACGGATCACTTTATGTCTTCACATTTGAGATGGTATATAGTTCATTCGTTATTTCTTTAGTGTAAACATTAAATAGCGATCATAGTTTTAAATGATTACGTATTACCAGGACGAAATCTTGATAATCGTTGTTTCATAACTACGGTAAATGTAATTAGTTTTATCTTGGATTCAGCAAGGATAAACTAAGCAATACCACTGACCTACCTGTCTTATTGTAGTGATGTCCAAGGCAATAACTATGACCTACACGTCTTGTTGTCGTGATGTCCAAGACAATAACTATGGCCTACACGTCTTGTTGTCGTGATGTCCAAGACAATAACTATGGCCTACACGTCTTGTTGTCGTGATGTCCAAGACAATAACTATGGCCTACACGTCTTGTTGTCGTGATGTCCAAGGCAATAACTATGACCTACACGTCTTGTTGTCGTGATGTCCAAGACAATAACTATGGCCTACACGTCTTGTTGTCGTGATGTCCAAGACAATAACTATGGCCTACACGTCTTGTTGTCGTGATGTCCAAGACAATAACTATGGCCTACACGTCGTGTTGTCGTGATGTCCAAGACAATAACTATGGCCTACAAGTCATGTTGTCGTGATGTCCAAGACAATAACTATGGCCTACAAGTCATGTTGTTGTGATGTCCAAGGCAATAACTATGACCTACCTGTCTTGTTGTCGTGATGTCCAAGGCAATAACTATGGCCTACCCGTCTTGCTGTCGTGATGTCCAAGGCAATAACTATGACCTACCCGTCTTGCTGTCGAGATGTCAAAGGCAATAACTATGACCTACCCGTCTTTTTGTCGTGATGTCAAAGGCAATAACGATGACCTACCCGTCTTGCTGTCGTGATGTCCAAGGCAATAACGGTGAGCATGAAGAGGACTTCAACTGTCTTCATCAGAGTAAACATCTGTATGTGGTGGCGGACGGAGCTTGGAGAGGCGGGGAGGCTGGCTCATCCCAGATGACGGCGTCAGCTCACGTATCTGTAACACATCATCATCATCATCATCATGTGAATGCACAACAGTCGCGTTCCAATTGCACAGGAAACCTCAAGAAGAGAATAATGACTTTGGTATTTTAACTATATATTTCATGGCCAGTGCATATGCACATAGTCAACAAGGCTTCATCGCGGGTCATTAAATATAAATCAGAACCACGAATTATGCTTGCAGGTGAGGTGTGTGTCGTGACATCGAGCAGGTGAGGTGTGTGTCGTGACAGTGTGTGTGTCGTGACATCAAGCAGGTGTGTGTGTCGTCGTCGACATCAAGCAGGTGAGGTGTGTGTCGTGACATCTAGCAGGTGAGGTGTGTGTCGTGACATCGAGCAGGTGAGGTGTGTGCGTCGTGACATCAAGCAGGTGAGGTGTGTGTCGTGAAATCAAGCAGGTGAGGTGTGTGTCGTGACATCAAGCAGGTAAGGTGTGTGTCGTGACATCAAGCAGGTGAGGTGTGTGTCGTGACATCAAGCAGATCTGGTATTTGTCGTGATATCAAGCAGGTGAGGTGTGTATCGTGACATCAAGCAGATCTGGTATTTGTCGTGACATCGAGCAGGTAAGGTGTGTGTCGTGACATCAAGCAGGTAAGGTGTGTGTCGTGACATCAGGCAGGTGAGATGTGTGTCGTGACTTCATGCAGGTGAGGTGATTGGCGTGAATCAAGCAGATCTGGTGTGTGCCGTGAAATGGAACAGGTAATGTGATGGGCGTGACATGTAGCCCATGGGGTATATTGGTTAACACGTGGCAGGTAGGTGCCTGGTGTGACATGTAGCCCATGGGGTATATTGGGTAACATGTGGCAGGTAGGTGCCTGGTGTGACATGTAGCCCATGGGGTATATTGGGTAACACGTGGCAGGTAGGTGCCTGGTGTGACATGTAGCCCATGGGGTATATTGGGTAACACGTGGCAGGTAGGTGCCTGGTGTGACATGTAGCCCATGGGGTATATTGGGTAACACGTGGCAGGTAGGTGCCTGGTGTGACATGTAGCCCATGGGGTATATTGGGTAACACGTGGCAGGAGGTAGGTGCCATGGTGTGACATAGGTGCCTGGTGTGACATGTAGCCCATGGGGTATATTGGGTAACACGTGGCAGATAGGTGCCTGGTGTGACATGTAGCCCATGGGGTATATTGGGTAACACGTGGCAGATAGGTGCCTGGTGTGACATGTAGCCCATGGGGTATATTGGGTAACATGTGGCAGATAGGTGCCTGGTGTGACATGTAGCCCATGGGGTATATTGGGTAACACGTGGCAGGTAGGTGCCTGGTGTGACATGTAGCCCATGGGGTATATGTGGCAGGTAGGTGCCTGGTGTGACATGTAGCCCATGGGGTATATTGGGTAACACGTGGCAGGTAGGTGCCTGGTGTGACATGGAGCAAATGAGGTGAAGTGACATGAAGGAGGTGAGGTGATGGGGACTACATCCAACAGGACAGGTGTACGACAGGTGAGAGTATTTGAGTCATTTTTTGACACAACCAATATTGGGCGACATTTGATTCCAAACTATTACAATGGTTATAACAATGGTCGTGAGGTCATATTGAAAAAGACATGTAAAGGCATGAAAATGATAGAAGCTGCTTTATGTGCATTTTCTTGAAGAATGACTTGAGAATGACTGACTCATTAACTCCATGAACTGGAGCTTGTAGATTGTCTGGAAAACAAAGCTCCTTTCACACCAGGAGACGTCTCAATAAATCATTCATTGCACTTTAATCCTCCAGTCGCTACTCCCCCTCAATAAGACACCTCCTCCGAGTCAAGCGACAGAGATGGGTGAGAGTTGGACACAGAGATACATGTACAACTGTAGCTGCTTGTTTAATACAGAAACAAAGATACATTAGAAAGAAATTGATTTTATCATGTTTATCTTGGGAGTTGTAGTTTCTATCAGCATAAAAAACTATCACTTCTTGAACAGTTGACTCACGATGCACCGCCTTTTGATAAATGATGTGTCTCAATCTTGAACACAAACAACCTAGGTCGGGGTAACATATCACGCGTTACTCAGCGTGTTGGGTCAGGACAAGCCTGTGTGGCAAGAGGGATAACCTCGAATTTACAGTTGTCATCTTTCTCTTTATGTCGAGCAATATTCCATCAGCTCCTTCCGTGTTTATATTTCAGAAGTTTTGAGGTACTACCAAGCATTCTGTTTTCATGAAGATATCTTGGTCAGATGTTCTTCTATCAAACTTAAGAGTTTTATGGAAGACATGTGGGGACTTTTAATTTTGAGAGACCAAAAGAAAGTAATTCCCTTATTTTGACTTTTATCACAGAGAGAGAGAGAGAGAGAGAGCAGAGAGAGAGAGAGCCTGAGAGAGATTTGAGAGAGAGAGAGAGAGAGAGAGAGAGAGAGAGAGAGAGAGAGAGAGAGAGAGAGAGAGAGAGAGAGAGAGAGAGAGAGAGAGAGAGAGAGAGAGAGAGAGAGAGAGAGAGAGAGAGAGGTCATTGGCACCCCTTGGACCACACTCTGAGAAAGGCCTGGCGCATTTAAATCGGCCTTGGTATGACATTATTCAGTCACCTCTGAATTTCATCCCAAAGATGTTCAACTGGGTTTAAATCAGGACTAAGGGCTGGCCACTGCATAATGCTGACACCGTTCTGCTGTAGGAAGTCCCGTGTAGCTCTGGCAGTTATCATGCTTGAAAATGTTGTTCCGGTGACGTGCGAAATGTGGTATGACGTGGGGTCTGGGAGCTTGGTCGATGTAGCGCACCGCTGTGATGCCGCCTCCTCTCCCTGGACCAAGGTTCTGGAACACCACAGGACCCACTCTCTGGTTCAGGCCTATCCCACCCCATACCATGATGCTTGCACCTCCCCATGAGTCTCTTTCCATAACACATTGGTCTGAGTAACGCTGGCCACGTCGTCGCCATATTTTTGTTCTGCCATCTGCAGTTGATACGCAGTTACCGACTCTCATCTGTGAACAGAACAGTTCTCCACTGCCTGTATCGCCAGTTTTGGTGTTGTAGGGCAAACTGTAGACGTTCACGCCGATGACGAGGGGTGAGGACAGGTCCACGGTAAGGTCTACGGCAATGGAGGTTCCTGCTGTTAAGACGTCGGCGTACTGTATCGGTACTGATTGGTCTTCCGTGTGTTCCCACTGTCTGGCGTGCTGTTTCGGTCGGATGCCTGCATGAAGGGATTCTGTACATGCTGTCGCACAACATGGCGGTCTTGTCGTCTTGTGGTCACCCTTGGTCTGCCAGTACGGGGGCGATCATTTGTGGTGTTGGTGGCCCGGAAACGTTGCTGCAGCCTGTAGATGGTCCGAACGTTGACCTCGAAGGGATTGGCAACGGCTTGTGCAGTGTAGCCAGCTTCAAGTTTTCCTAGCGCCTGGTTCCTCTTAGCTGTCGTGAGTCGCGGCATCCTGCTGACGTTGTAATGTGAATGTTTCAACCAGGTCTGGGGGTGCATTTTATAGGGCTGGTCCTTGTGAACAGCACGTGCAGCATGAGTTGCATGAAAATCATGGAGAACACCGTACCATCTCCGAGATCAGGTTGCGTTTTTTAGACCATTTCCTGGGTTCCATTCTGAGTTTGGGAAGGAATGTCTTTGCTCAGGTAAAGCTGGAGATGTTGTCAAAAATATACAATCAAAACATTAATTGAGTTTACAGTAATCCGTTTCTGCGAAGGAAAATTCCAAACTGACGTTTCTTTTGCTGTTTAGTATAGTTTAGTCACCACTCTTTTCTTACCATAGGAGTTATTGCTTTTCTGCCTGAAATCCTTTTGCCAGCTGGGTAACCTGATCGGTGTCATGGTTACAATGACCAATGAGAAGTAAGATTGCGTATGATACAGCGACTTCTGTGATGTAAATGAGCTTGCTTCTCTGATACATAAACATCTGAAACTAATGTTTATTTTCCATGTTTCAGCTCTATCACTCACATTCGCGACCACTTTTTAAGTTAAATGATTAATTTAGATGCAACGATCCAGTCTAAAAACATTCTCCTCCGGGGCACATATCACACAAAATGACAGTTTTCTCGGCCTTGTGGGTTCCAGGAAGACATTTCCAAGTGTTAAGTTCTTGCTTTTATACCACAAACCACTCTGTTTTATCAATATGCTGGACACTGATGGATAGTTGCAGGTTCATCGCTAGGTTGGGCAAGACATACGATGTAACATACGGTAAGCACATATCCAGAAAAGCTTTTCTTATGAAACAAATTTGTTTTCCAGACGTTGTTATCGGCTAGATACCAGTTATATTTGCAATTACCTACATATTTAACCGAACCCTGTGTGCTGACTGCGATTGTGTCAATACTTATCTTGACAGCGCGGATCGAGTATTGAACTGCTGGTAGCGACATGGAGCAGGTGAAGTGCTTGTAGAGATATTGGACAGGTGAGGTGCTTGTGGTGACATCGAGTTGATAAAGTGTTTTTGGTGAAACGGAGCAGGTGAGATGTGTGTGGTGACATGGAGCTGGTTAGTTTCTTGTGGTGACAATGGACAGGTGAGATTATGAGGTGACATTGGGCAGGAGATTATGAGGTGACATCGGGCAGGTGAGATAAAGGTGACATGATGATTGACATCAGCAATATCACGGCGGGGACACCAGAAATGGGAGGTGACATCGAGAAGAAGGTGAGATGTATGGGTGACATCAAGCATGATGTGACATGGCAAGGATGGTGGCGCAAATGGTGGCGGTGGCATGTGCCACTGTCATTGGATCCAGACCAACATCTTCTCGACTACCAAATAACAGCTCTATTTTCACAGCAGAAGCTAACGCCATATTAACAGCTCTCAAATATATTAATAAACACCATAAATATAAACAATACATAATCTTTTCCGATTTTCTTTCGTGCCTTTAAGCTATTAAAAATCTTTCTTGTAAACATCCACTTTTAATTGAAATTATTGAATTATATAATGATCTTGCTACTGGCCAATGCGACATCGTCTTTTGTTGGTTACCCAGCCATGTTGGTATTTCTGGGAACACAATGGCCGATCTTGCTGCTAAGGCAGCACTCAACAAATCTGTGACACCACTTCTTATCCCATACTCCGATTACAAAGCTAGCATTAGAACAAACATCCGTGATCTGATGCAGAAGAAGTCGGACACCCAAGTAGGTATAAATAAATTACATGAAATAAAACCCTATATCGGTTACACTGACTTGGGTTGTCAGTCTAGGTTTGAAGAGGTCATCATACGACGATGTCGTATTGGCTACACAAGATATACTCATGCATACCTATTGAAAGGTGAGGATCCTCCGTTTTGTACCCCTTGTGATGAGAGAGTCACAGTCAAGCATGTCCTACTGACTGTGTTGAATTCTCCATCATAAGGGATAAATATTTAAATGTGAAAACAGTTAAGGATCTTTTTACCACTGTTAGTTTTCATTGCTTTTGGTTTTTAAAGAAATTGATTTATTTGATGAACTTTGATTAAGAGTTTGTTTAAATAGATGTCTTTTATGATTGATAGTTTAGATTGGTAACTTAGATTGTTAGTGGCAGTACCCTCGAAGGGGGTTGAAGTATTGTAAAATTATTGTCCTCCTGAGAGGGTGCGTAAGTCCCAAAACCTTCAAAGTCAAATATAGACTTATCAGATTTTTAAAACGTAGTATTTTTGTTATTTTAACTGTTGGCTAAATGTTCCTACAATCGCCAGCGGCTGAAGGGATGGTGTAAATCCAACTGGGGTCCATGCAGGTAGCAAAAGCACTGTAAGTCCCCATGGTCCCTAGTATGGTGATCTACCTTCAGTTGTTGGCGATCACTAGCCCATTTTTACATTGTATTGTCTAAAATAGTTTCCTACTTTTAAAAATAATACTAGCTAGTTTTAACTCTTTTTGTGATACTCTAGTTATTTAATTTTGTATGTACAACATTTCTCGTCACTACATGGCTGAAATATTACCGGGGTGACGTTAAATTTTAACTCACTCACTTACTCAAGCAGGTGAGGTTCTTGTGACAATCGAGCAGGTGATATGTAAGAGGTGATATCGAGCTGGTGATGTGTTTGTGGTGACATCTAGCATGTGAGGTGTATGGCATGACTTCAAAGACAGATCTGTATGTGCCTGGGATGACATCGAGACCCGGAATGGCATCAAGGAAGGTATGGCGTGACGTTCAGCATACAGATCATAACGTGCTTGTATATCTAACACTTTCAAATGTTCGACTAGTTTGCACATCTGAAGAACTTCAAACGTTTCAAAAACATGTTTGCACTGTCTTGAAATCTAAGCACTGAACCCACAAAAAAGAAACGTATTTTCTTGTCATGTGGATCCGTTCGTTAGCTGTCTTTGAAAAGAGTACCTCAATTTGAAACCTAAATTTAAATTTAATCCCAATATTGTGTCCTTGACCCAAATAAACCCCGTTAAAATAGGCGCGCACGTCAGTTTTAACTAAATCAATTTTAAATTGCAACATCCCCACTAGACTGACCACGTAAATGACGCCAATTGTTAATCAAATAACAGTTTGTCAAAGCATCGCAGGAAAACAGCGTGTCCCTCAAATCAGTGTAGCACAACGCAATCTATTCTGAACGTGTTCTAATGGTAATTTCTCTGGCGCTGACCCCACGCGAGAGTAAACGATGCCTTTTAGGTTCAACTGGTCTCTAATAAAAGCATGTATTGCGTTGATGTGTTGATGTACAGTCCTGTGTAAACCCTTCCACAGTTTTATTTAAAATATTTGGTTAATTCTAAATTCATGCGTTGATCCAGGATTTGACATGGCCCCGGGTGGAGCTAACAGTTAACCTGTAAGGTGTCTGAAAAAAGGGGTGGAGTGTCCCCAACTCTCCCCCTCTCCACTCTCTGTATCGATTAGTAGGGGTAGCGTCAAAAGACTCGTAGTTTTTCCCGATAGGAAATAGCAGATATGTCTTTTGTATCCCGGAAATCTATGTCGACACAGATGGTATGTTGATTCTTGAAACGAATAACAGGAATAATATTGTGTATGGGCTATTTCGATTTGCTTTATCAAATGTGCAAGAAAGATTTTAACGGATCACTAACATATCGTAATGACAGGGTTATGTGAAACAATAGATCTGATACCTTGCTTCTGTTAAGATTCAGTAGAGGGCAAGTGCTATATTTAGACTAGGATTCAAAAGTATTGTAGAAGCTTCCAGAGAAGCACCGAGTAATCCAGCTTAGTAAAGACATTCCTTTTTCATATCTTTAAGAGGACAAGAGCATGTATAAACGTCATTGTTCACCTTGGATATACAGCAGAGGGGTTATTCCCACTTGTCCGGTAGGCTGAGGGGATTAAGAGTTATTGGTGAATGGTTGAATATTGGGTAACCAAATATTCTCTGACCGGCTTGTGTGACCAAATATCACAGACCGACAGGGGAGCAAAATAAGAAGTTCACCTTTTGTTCTCAGGGATTGTCGCGCTCCACTGATCTAGAACCTTTAAACAATAGGTGCCGGACAAGTGGGAAGACCCCACAGCAGAGACCTATTTTGGAAGCTTCGCCATGTTTACTGCTATGTGTATATTATCACCGACTTTAATGCTGTTAGCTAGCGCTGTTAATATATCTCATCCTGCCATGGTAATTGTGCTAGTATTGAAGTTTGTACAGCCACTCCACTATGCTATATAATTATTTTGCTATTTCTTTGCATTTTCAAATTTAGTTAATTTTCAAAATACAATTGATAATTGTATAACATTTCTTCGTTGTTTGTTGTTTTCACATTGAATTCCGGTGCGTACAGATTTCTATGTTTAATGTATTGTTTCAATCTGGAAATCGATACGTAACAATCAGTGTAACTCGTACATAAAAGAAAACTCGAAATCATCGATTCTTCTCGGAATGAATGTTTTTCAAATAAGTATATGTACAATTTCAAGAAACGTTTTGAAATGCATTTGTATGTTGCTGGACACCGAATGAAGAACTCTAAAGGCATGAAATCATAAAATGAAAAGTGCACAGGCAGTTTAAGCTCTCTTTCCACAATCCGTTTCATTATGCGCGGAAAAAATACCTTAGCGTTTCAGCTGCAAATTAGCATTTATTCCTCGTGCCACAACGGAACAATTATGCAGATTTCTTAATTTTTAGATCATTACGTAATCAATGAGCACGACCGCGTTTCACAAACCAATCGCTGTGCTATGCAGGACGATCCTATAGTTTAACGCACACATCGTAACTACGACCGCTTTATGGTCACCCCTCCGATTGATCCAGACCCGTGAAGATCCGGGTTAGAACTGGGCCCACTTGTACAAAGCGATCTTAGCGCTACGACTATCTTAGCCTCTGTTGGAGAATGGTAGTTCAATCATTGTAGCGCTAAGATCGCTTTGTGCAAGTCAGTCCTGATCAGTAATCCATGCTTGTCGTAAGAGGCGACTAACGGGATCGGGAGGTCCGGCTCGCTGACTTGCTTGACACATGTCATCGTATTCCAGTTGCCTAGATCTATGCTCATGATGTTGATCACTGGACTGTCTGGTCCAGACTCGATTATTTACAGACCGCCGCGCCATAAAGCTGGAATATTGCTCAGTGCCGCGCAAAGCTAAACTCTTTCACTCCGATTGATCCAGTAAAAAATGTGTACACGTGCGAAACGCGCGTAGACGAACCTGCCACGTGAGAGGGCCACCCTGGCAACACCACACGTAAGCGACATCGGTCAGTGTAAGACTATTCACGAAGCTTTGTAGTTTTGGCCAGTATTTACATAGCTTGATCACGCGACATCATCACTGTTGAAGTCTGTAGGAACTCGGTAGGTGTCCGCCAGAGCTCACTCGCAGTGCCAGGATATAGGGTCGCTGTTGGGGATTCCATCTCGCTGGAAGAGTGTCTATCACACGTGTCTTCTGTGACTGGCACACGCTTCTTAGACAAAATGTTCGCAATCCGTGTTTTATTGTGTTAGGTTAACAATCCGAGTTTTATTGTGTTAGGTTAACAATCCGTGTTTTATTGTGTTAGGTTAACAATCCGAGTTTTATTGTGTTAGGTTAACAATCCGTGTTTTATTGTGTTAGGTTAACAATCCGTGTTTTATTGTGTTAGGTTAACAATCCTAGTTTTATTGTGTTAGGTTAACAATCCGTGTTTTATTGTGTTACGTTAACAATTCTAGTTTTATTGTGTTAGGTTAACAATCCGTGTTTTATTGTGTTAAGTTAACAATCCGTGTTTTATTGTGTTATGCATGTACATGTAGTAGTATAGTGAATAATTATACGCATTTTGAATAAAGAGCAAAATAAACATCAGTTATATCCTGTTAAACTGTATACTGAAACGGCGACATATTGTCTGAGAAAAACTACTGATTACCGCGTTAAACTTTTCAAGTCTGAAATAATTTCAGAAAGAAGTTCAGTAACAATGGGAATGCAATGTACCACCTGGACGATGTTGTGGCAACACAGAGACCAGGGGCGGTTACAGCTTTTTGAGAAAACGTGTGTGTGTGTGTGTGTGTGTGTGTGTGTGTGTGTGTGTGTGTGTGTGAGTGTGTGTGTGTGTGTGTGTGTGTGTGTGTGTGTGTGTGTGTGAGAGAGAGTGTCTGTGTGTGTGTGTGTGTCTCTGGACAATGTTAAAGAACACAGAGACATATCGGTGTACCACTACCTTTGTGGTAGCGTGGATGTAATGTAACACCTGAACACGTCGGCACAGCAGTCAGCTAGAGGACTCTAAGTGTATGTCAATAGGCGTTAATACTGCACGATCTACAGACGTGGCACCACCCAGTTAGCCGCAGGTTCGCACATGACCGGTCTACAGAAAGACCACCAGGCGCCTTAAATATCTTACAGTGTTATTGCAGTAGTATCGTATGTGTCGCACCGCTCTACGGGTAGTGTCACTACAAGGTGGCATATGGACTGTGTTATTGCTACGGCACTAGAAAATAACTATAATCCAATCTGGCCAAGTACTCAATGTTTTTATGGCCTATCAAGTCAGGATCTCACCCCGTATAGTCAGCGCTCGTATGATAAAGTCAATATTTGGTTCGTTATGCAGGCCGAGCACTGCCATGTAATTGTGTTTGATGCCGGTTATTATTTTTCTCATAACGTCTATGTTTACGAATGAATTGTTTGAAGAGAAATATTTTCTCCGTTCTGACAGTTCGGTCAATATCGCCAATCAGTTGTACACATATAACCAAATATTACCATTTAGATGACATTGTCGTTGACTTTTATGGTATAACTGCATACATAACTAATTTGATTTATATTCCCGACTGTAACCGTTTGACGTGATATGATAATCCATGTGTTTTATGTAAATTGATATCTTTGATGAGAGAATTTCATGCTCACGTGTATGTGGTAACTGCTTTTTTAAGTTACGAAAGTACAAGGTACTCTCAAGCGATTGTTGGCCCATAAAAACTGATCTAACAAAGAAAGCATAAAACGTTTCAGAAAACGTAATATTAGAATTATCACTTAAAGCAATATTTGCATTGAATTTTACCAACACATTCGTGTTTGGGCTTTGTGACACGAAATGTGGATACAAGACGGAAACGCGTACAAAAGCCTCATTTTAGAGGTTATCAGGATGTGGTTCTGGTGAACACTTGACTTGCCTTTTCGTGTGTTTATGACAGGTGATACCAGTGAGGTAACACCACGACTTAGCAGAGATTTGTTATGATTAATTGTTTTGCCTCTTTTATTGTAATATGTTAATACAACGTTTTAGTTTGACGTGCAAAGACGCTGTTTGTTCACACCTTGCTGTGGTATATTTTTTCTCCAGAAGTATCTGCCTTTCCCGTCTACTTAGCCTGCACGTAATCTATATACATCTACACATGTTCAGACACATGTCTAAACTCCGAATACACGTACCCATGTTCCGAAACATACCTGAAATACTAATACATCTAACGGCGCTGAAACATTAAAACAATGATAAAACACACACCTGCGTATGTTCTGAAACATACCTGAAATACTAATACATCTAACGGCGCTGAAACATTAAAACAATGATAAAACACACACCTGCGTATGTTCTGAAACATACCTGAAATACTAATACATCTAACGGCGCTGAAACATTAAAACAATGATAAAACACACACCTGCGTATGTTCTGAAACATACCTGAAATACTAATACACCTAACGCATGCTGAAACATTTAAAACAATGATAAACACCACACCTGAAATATAAACTATAGATAAACCGACGCATGTGCTGAAATATTTCTAAATACCTGAAATACTAATACATCTAACGGCGCTGAAACATTAAAACAATGATAAAACACACACCTGCGTATGTTCTGAAACATGTCTGAAATCTAAATACACTGACGCATATTCTGAAACATTTCTCACCTACATATGTTTTGAAACGTCAGAATACACCGATACATTTGCTGAAATATTTCTAAACTCTAGAAACACCGACACATTTGCTGAAATATTCTAAACTATACATAAACCGACGCATGTGCTGAAATATTTCTAAACTCTACATACACCGACACATTTGCTGAAATATTTCTAAACTATAGATAAACCGACGCATGTGCTGAAATATTTCTAAACTCTAGAAACACCGACACATTTGCTGAAATATTTCTAAACTATAGATAAACCGACGCATGTGCTGAAATATTTCTAAACTCTACATACACCGACACATTTGCTGAAATATTTCTAAACTATAGATAAACCGACGCATGTGCTGAAATATTTCTAAACTCTACATACACCGACACATTTGCTGAAATATTTCTAAACTATAGATAAACCGACGCATGTGCTGAAATATTTCTAAACTCTACATACACCGACACATTTGCTGAAATATTTCTAAACTATAGATAAACCGACGCATGTGCTGAAATATTTCTAAACGATAGTGCAGCTAGACATAACTCCAGTCAATGTTAATGAAGTGACATTACATTCACGGCAATATTCATGCTCGGTTAACATTATGGCCGTCTTGATAACCGCATGCTGAACAGGCAATGTATAAGAACATATCATGCTTTTTAATAAAGTTCAAACAACGATTTTAAAACATTAACACCCAACTGCGATCAGGTACAATATTGTGCAATGTTGAGATGACACACATGAGATTTCCGCGAGAAGATGAAACGAGGAGAGGACCGAATGTGATATAACGTAAGATTTGGATTTTTTAAACACATAAATCTATATCCATACGGTCATTACAACTGACCAGGGACCTCAGTTTTATGCGCGCATTATTTATTCGATTCTCAGTTTATCTGAGTATGTCCACCGAGGATTGGGAGCAATTGTTATTCGGTGCGGAACTAGGGGGAGCAATTGCTATTCGGTGCGGAACTGGGATTGGTGTGTTAGCCACTATCTGAGTTGTGGAACAGAGACCATATAATATATAGATTTGAAAATAGATGAACTGTTAGTGATTATATCAGATACAGCATTTGACTCTGTATTTCAACCCATGTCGTCGACTGACCTTACATGTTATAACAATACGTCCATGATCGGCTGTCCATGAAGAGGATTGCAATCTTGATCGTAAAACCAAGTTAACTGGGTAGTTGTGGGTGAATGCCAGTGTGAAATAACACCTCCAGTGTTTGACTTAGATGATATAATGATTTAAGAGATTACCAATACAATTTCAAATACAAAAACTCATTCAATTTAAAAAGACTTCTCTAGAGGACTACTGTAAACCTGTTTCCTAGAGTTATTGGAGCTAGTTCACACTCGTTTTGTACAAATACTTTTTATGTCAGTTTTTTTCTGTTCCATAAATGAAAGATTTAGTGCTTGATAAAAAAATAAAAAATAATATATATTTTAATTTCTCGAATATTGGTTGTCTTGTCAAACCCTCCTTTTGAATAGTGCCTTCAGCTTGGTGTGTAGCGTGTAGTGGTGTGAGAGATATTTAAGTCAATATTTGATATGAAGCGAAAGCTATGGGCATTCCGACCTTAGTAACGCCATATCTTGTTATCAAACATGATATTAAGGATATTGGGACTTTTGGCTATTAACGAGGTTTTATCAATATGTGTGTTTATAAATGGCGCCGATGCACTAATATTTGTCAACGTTATCACTGGAAACGAGTCAAGTTGTACTAATTGTCGTAATTCATGTTCGTGAATACTGATGTTTTCATGCAGTCCGGTTGACTGACAGGTGAACCAACAAGGAAGGTTACTCTGACCAAACCAAATGACACCGCTCAGCCAGCACTGACAGAAATTCATATTGTAATTAGTATCGTTCACGTGACTATCACATGACACAATACAACATGGAGGCGGTCGTGTATGTTGCGGAAACTAGACGTGGATGGATATAGTGTAAAATGTTTGCAGTGAAGTCATTCAATAGCACTACTTCATTGTTGACCGAAGTTATATGTGGGTAATTGGACAATTACGAATACGAAAGAAAAATAGCTCCAGTAATTCAAATTACAGTAACAAACAAAACATAATATTCCTCTAAAAGCAGACTTCATTGTACGGTACCGACCATTTCATGTGTTTGTTACCCGTGAAGATCCGGGTTAGAATTGATCTTCAGTAACCCATGCTTGTCGTAAAATGCGACTAACGGGATCAGGTGGTCAGGCTCGCTGACTTGGTTGACACATGTCATCGTATTCCAATTGCGTAGATCGATGATGCTGATTGTCTGGTCCAGACTCGAATATTTACAGACCGCCGTCATGTTGTTTTGAATATTGCTGTGCGCGGCATTTAACAACAAACAAACCAAAGCATGTGGTTGTGAATCAAGATCAAATATTGATGATACCGGGTGTTCACGAACATGTTAGCGTATCCTGCAATATCACCCATCACAAACACACGACAGTTCAAGTCAAATGTTTCACCTGAACACCGGACACATATTATAAGTCAAAATAAGGAATTTCCAAAAGTCAAAGTCAAAAAGACGATCGGACTAAACATACAGCAATACTCAATCCTTTAAATCCTCTATGTTGCATCGTGCAAGCAGGCAGTACACAAAGCGGTATTGTTCCATGTGTCTTTATTCAACTCCAACAGCGCTCAATGAAAAGCAAGACCAAGCCACAGTTACGTTATACACAGTCCTGCTGTCTAGGATGGCCCGACTTATTAGATTACGCCACAGTAAATGTGATCACAGCAGCTAGATAACAGACATTAATAAGAGCTAGAGACGATAACGTCAAATTATTTTCCTGGAGAAATGACATTTGATCCTGATGAAGTGATGTTGTACAACCCAGATGGGTACGTATACATAACTGCTTGACATTATCGATTGTTTTAGGTATTTGTAGACCAATGAACGGAACCATATCTCGACACGTTATGTGTCACGACATGACGTAGTGTTTCCCAGTGCCATACAAGCCAAAGGCGAATGCCAACAACATTGTACAGGATGCCATTCATAACATGATCGGCAGTGTGGAGTAACACCATATCATCATATTCCTGAGATAATTAATGGTGGAAACTGACGATTTAGAAATTAATTTCAATCCTCTAGAATATTTGCCTGAGTTAATAGAAACGCCTTTGCACCGCTAATAACCCAAATTTGCAAACTTCCATATAACATTAACGTTTAACCCAAACGAGAACAACCATCATCAGACTGGTTTCGGTGAATCATAAGAACTGTAGAGAGTGGTAAGTGAGGTTTACCACCGCTTTCATATCACCGCTTTCATTTTCACCGCAGTACACCGTGTTTATGGACAGAGCAAGATGTTGTCTCCTGTTCCCTGATGGCAGAATCTGGCGGTATGCCATGGCAATTCTCGACCACGATCGGTGTGAGTGTCATTTGTGGAGCTTATAACATCACAGAAACATTATTTTTCTAATTGTGAATGGGCTTTTGACGATCCAGCGATATTGTGACGAAATATTGCGTCCTGTTATTTTTCCATTCGCTAGATTTACGGGCAGAAATTTTGAATTGCAAGATGGCAATCGAACCGTCACCCATTATCTCAAACCAATAGGCATACATACTGACACCGGACCGCCTGGCAAAATTCCCTGACATTTCAAGATCGGGACAGCTCTTTAACAGGCAATTCCACGAGTAGCCATAAGCAAGTTAATCAGCACTATGCCATTAAGGTGAACATATCACATATTGATCTGACGACCGAAATTAATTTTACAGACATTTATCGACGTCACACCTTTCTCCGCTATCATATCAAAAGTTTCCATATGTTGTTAGACGGAGACCTGAGTATATTACACCTTCCATGATAAGCTATCAGTGAACGAACGCACACCAGAACAGTCGTCCACGCAAATGGTCGTGTTCTCTTCCCCATTTAACTGCCACGTTACAGAGCGTGAAGCTCCCAGTTTTTAATGCTCGTTTTCAGGTCTATAACGTTTTTCATTTTTGTTTCAACGTGTTTATAAAATCCTCACAACATAAGGTGTGTTCACCATAAACATTTCAACATAAGAGATGTTATTTGTTGAGACAGTGTATCCCTAGAGAATGCAAAGGTTACAGATTGCTCAACGGTTATATTCAACACCTATATTTTCTTTCACAGCATTTCACAATGTATGGTATCTCGTGGAAACGATGCAGATGTTATTAGTCGAGCCATAAGTGAGTGAGTGAGTTTAGTTTTACGCCGCACTCAGCAATATTCCAGCTATATGGCGGCGGTCTGTAAATATTCGAGTCTGGACCAGACAATCCAGTGATCAACAGCATGAGCATCGATCTGCGCAATTGGGAACCGATGACATATGTCAACCAAGTCAGCGAGCCTGACCACCCGATCCCGTTAGTCGCCTCTTACGACAAGCATAGTCGCCTTTTGTGGCAAGCATGGGTTGGTTGCTGAAGACCTATTCTACCCCGGATCTTCACGGGTCCGAGCCATAAGAGACATGTGGATACTGCGTCGGTGTAACTGGGAACAATTAACGTCATGATGGTCATGATTATTACACTTGACCATACACCCGGGTTAGGACTGGTCTTCAGCAACCCGCCCTTGTCCTAAGAGGCGACTAACCGGATAGGGTAGCCAGGCTCGCTGACTTGGTTCATTCACGTCATCGAATCTCAATTGCGTAGATCTTTGTTCATGATGTCAATCACTGGATTGTCTGGTCCTGACTCGATTATTTACTGATCGCCGCGAATAAGCTGGAATGTTGTTGAGAACAACAAACACGCGATCATGTAGAGTCTAGTTTTAATTACCTGCTTTAAACGTGCTGGAAATGCCTGTTCACCCACCCTTGTACTCCTTAACGAAAGTGAAGACCGCTAGTACTCAGTATATTGAAGACCCTGAGCCTAGAGCAAGACCCTGAGCACAGTTCAGTGTCTACATTATTGATGTTGCAATCTTTCGTTCAAGGCCACATAGACTAATAAGTCATTAGAGATTCAACGTCTCTGCAGTGCAACCTGACTGGCCATTCCTGTGGCATATTTTCACGCAGTTCAAAGCAAAGTTTTTTCATTAAAGGCAAATTAGTCGTTTAAAAGTAGCACTCAACAGAGACCAGTTCTCTTCCGTGACATCACCACGAGACCCCGGAAAACCGTGAGAACGTCCACCTGACAGACGAAGCAACAAGACAATTAAAAGAAACCTTAATTCTCTGTAAATAGGCATACGCTCTCTTTCAAATTTCCCTTAAGATCCTCAAAATAATCCAACTCCGGCGGCCCCCCAATTAGTGATTCCAGCCTGGTAGCGACTTGACCAACACAAAGACACTATCACTTCCTTCCAAATGGCTGAAGTAAGGTGGTGAGAGGCTAATTGCCTGCTTGTCGGTGTGAGTCACTGGCCTGCGCTCGCTGGTGGTATGGCGAGTAGTTGTACTAATCCCTAACACGTGAATCGCTAGGATTACGTGCATGTGCTGACGAATCAATACCCAGGATATCTCCCAGTCTGTAATCCCAGGTCCTTCAGTTTCAGCAGGTAATGCTGACGAGCTTAATCATGTAAATATTTCATCGGTTCCGGAAACGCTTTCTGATCCAGAGTGGCTGATTGCTTGATTTGGTTTATGAATGTTGGTGCGCCATGTGTGCCTGCTGGCTTGAGATGAAACGAAGCTTTAGTAGGTGTTACTCTCGCAGGGGTTGGTTCCTCATGGAAGCAGGTTGCCAACATGTTTGATTAATGAGAATAATAATACTGATATCACGACTGTGGATTGTTGTAATGATTTAATTCAATAATGATGTGTGTGGGCATTTGTCCCTCTGTGGACATCGTGTGGACATAACGACACCACTTGCAGCTGGAATGCTTTTAGCTGTTAATGTTTAGGGATTACACTCACTTCAAACGAACCTCGAGCTGTACGCTCTTCACTTCAAATACAGGGAACCTTCATATAATGGTCGACCCTCCTCAGCTCTCTAACCACCATATCGTATTCTGGTGGGTGCTGTGGCTGTGGCTGTGGGAGTGGGAGTGGGAGTGGGAGTGGGAGAGGGAGCGGGAGTGGGAGTGGGAGCGGGGTGCGGGTGCGGGTGCGGGTGCGGGTGCGGGTATGGGTACGGAAGCGGGTACGGGTACTGGTTCGGGTGTTGGTCTGGGTGAGGGTAGGTGTGGGTGATGGTCTGGGTGAGAGTGTGGGTGAGGGTGTGGATGAGTGGTTTGGGTGTGGGTGAGGGTCTAGGGTGAGGGTGTGGGTGTGGGTGAGGGGCTGGGTGAGAGTGTGGGTGAGTGGTTTGGTAGAGGGTGAGCGTTTGGGTCCCTATGTAGGTGAGTTGTTTTGGGGAGGGCTGATTTTGAGCGAATGTCTTTGTCATAAACAGAATATTATAAGCTTCAAGACATGCAAAATATTTCTCAGATAGAGGAGCAAAATTGTTTCTAGGGCATCGTACTTTCTTTCCAAATCCTGAGGTAAATCATTATTCCTCCTGTACTTTCCAGAATATCAAGTGTTCTGTCCCAAGTAGGCAGTAATTGGAGGATAAGTGTTGCGTGTTCCCAACCACAATTCGACACCCATACATTTCTTTTGAAACCAAACATGACAGCATGAGGTTTCTATTTTGAGACGTTTACAGGCATCGAATCTTCCATAACACAATAGGAAAATAAGCACTTTGGTTATAGCGGAAATAATTACTGATGTTTCATCGGTTCAGTATACTAGTTTCTGTAGATTGATTGGACAAAATCAGAGATCAGTGAAGATCGGTTTCAATCTCCATATATGTTTGCTTTATGTGCACTCAATCCATTATTTTCAGTATTATATATACGCGACTTAAATCACGCATGCAGATATACTGTAAGAATTATTCAAACTGACATCCCCAGAGACAATGAAGCGATGTTTGAATGTTTAGCTCTGAGGTATACGCAACTGAACGAAGTCCTACCGATGTATCGTGTAAGCATTGTGGAGCATTGGTACAACATTGACAGGGAGACATGGCGGCGCCGAGCCGCGCTGGTGATACTCAACTGTACTCCCCTTAAGTAGTAGTTTTTAAAGTTTTCCGTCTGAAATATATTGCCACACTGGCTGCAAATATTGTAGGAACCTCAACACTTTATTGAGCAAAGCTAAAGAAGTAAGATTACTATTTGAAGTTGCCAAACGGGCAGGTTTGCAAGCTCCCGATAACGTAATGTCTATAGTAGAATATATAAGAGGATCATGAAACGATTCTGACTAGAGTGAGTGAGGGGTTTTGAGTAAGTGAGGTTTTCTGTATTCTTTGACTTAAAGTGAATGGCAGAGTATTAACTAGGTGGCGCTGACTTAAAGTGAATGGTACAGTAATAACTAGGTGGCGCTGACTTAAAGTGAATGGTACAGTAATAACTAGGTGGCGCTGACTTAAAATGAATGGTACAGTAATAACTAGGTGGCGCTGACTTAAAGTGAATGGTACAGTATTAACTAGGTGGCGCTGACTTAAAGTGAATGATACAGTATTAACTAGATGGCGCTGACTTAAAGTGAATGGTACAGTAATAACTAGGTGGCGCTGACTTAAAGTGAATGGTACAGTAATAACTAGGTGGCGCTGACTTAAAGTGAATGGTACAGTAATAACTAGGTGGCGCTGACTTAAAGTGAATGGTACAGTAATAACTAGGTGGCGCTGACTTAAAATGAATGGTACAGTAATAACTAGGTGGCGCTGACTTAAAGTGAATGGCACAGTATTAACTAAGTGGCGCTGACTTAAAGTGAATGATACAGTATTAACTAGATGGCGCTGACTTAAAAATGAATGGTACAGTAATAACTAGGTGGCGCTGACTTAAAGTGAATGGTACAGTATTAACAAGATGGCGCTGACTTAAAGTGAATGGTACAGTATTAACTAGGTGGCGCTGACTTAAAGTGAATGGTACAGTAATAACTAGGTGGCGCTGACTTAAAGTGAATGGTACAGTAATAACTAGGTGGCGCTGACTTAAAATGAATGGTACAGTAATAACTAGGTGGCGCTGACTTAAAGTGAATGGTACAGTAATAACTAGGTGGCGCTGACTTAAAGTGAATGATACAGTATTAACTAGATGGCGCTGACTTAAAGTGAATGGTACAGTAATAACTAGGTGGCGCTGACTTAAAGTGAATGGTACAGTATTAACAGGATGGCGCTGACTTAAAATGAATGGTACAGTAATAACTAGGTGGCGCTGACTTAAAGTGAATGGTACAGTAATAACTAGGTGGCGCTGACTTAAAATGAATGGTACAGTAATAACTAGGTGGCGCTGACTTAAAGTGAATGATACAGTATTAACTAGATGGCGCTGACTTAAAATGAATGGTACAGTAATAACTAGGTGGCGCTGACTTAAAGTGAATGGTACAGTAATAACTAGGTGGCACTGACTTAAAGTGAATGGTACAGTATTAACTAGGTGGCGCTGGCTTAAAGTGAATGGTACAGTAATAACTAGGTGGCGCTGACTTAAAGTGAATGGTACAGTAATAACTAGGTGGCGCTGACTTAAAATGAATGGTACAGTAATAACTAGGTGGCGCTGACTTAAAGTGAATGGTACAGTAATAACTAGGTGGCGCTGACTTAAAGTGAATGATACAGTATTAACTAGATGGCGCTGACTTAAAGTGAATGGTACAGTAATAACTAGGTGGCGCTGACTTAAAGTGAATGGTACAGTATTAACAGGATGGCGCTGACTTAAAATGAATGGTACAGTAATAACTAGGTGGCGCTGACTTAAAGTGAATGGTACAGTAATAACTAGGTGGCGCTGACTTAAAATGAATGGTACAGTAATAACTAGGTGGCGCTGACTTAAAGTGAATGATACAGTATTAACTAGGTGGCGTTGACTTAAAATGAATGGTACAGTAATAACTAGGTGGCGCTGACTTAAAGTGAATGGTACAGTATTATCTAGGTGGTGCTGACTTAAAGTGAATGATACAGTATTAACTAGGTGGCGTTGACTTAAACTGAATGGTACAGTAATAACTAGGTGGCGCTGACTTAAAGTGAATGGTACAGTATTAACTAGATGGCGCTGACTTAAAGTGAATGGTACAGTATTAACAAGATGGCGTTGACTAAACGTGAATGGGACAGTATTATCTAGGTGGCGCTGACTAAACGTGAATGGCACAGTATTATCTAGGTGGTGCTGACTTAAAGTGAATGGTACAGTATCAACTAGGTGGCGCTGACTTAAAGTGAATGGTACAGTATTATCTAGGTGGTGCTGACTTAAAGTGAATGGTAAAGTACCAACTAGGTGGCGCTGACTTAAACTGAATGGTACAGTATCAACTAGGTGGCGCTGACTAAAAGTATGTTTATTTAGTGGCTTATCGAGATGTTGTCATTCGGCTCAGGACAATTCGAAATGCACCTATGGTTAAATGAAACCTTAGATGTATGAAAGTTGAAGTTGGCAAGCTGTTTCTTAGTTCTTCGTCGTCTGGTTGCAAAGTGCAATTACAAGCATATGAAACAGTTTCTCACTAACTGCAACAGTAGTAGATTTATAATTTACTTATGATTTATACTGATCTGGAGAAAGGTTCACTACTAACGCATTATTTCAAAGTTATGTTTATGTTTGTTTAACGTCTGTGATGTACATGGTCTCTGCGGAAATGCTCTCAACTTCCACGTGTTTTCTCACTATACTTATTGCAGGACAAATTGAAATGTATGAAAATTTCAAACTGGCCAACAAAGAAAGATTTAAGCTGGGGAAGAGTATTTATGTCACAACAATCACCAGTTGTTGAAAACATAACGGTAAGTATATCTGCATGGTTGGAGACTGTTACTACTGTAGGAAGCTGTTACTGGAGACGGCTGGAGTTTCGGGAGTTGGCTATCGCTGTAAGGAGCTTGTCACGTTGCCGTAAAGGGGGACCACTCTTTGTTCCACGTATGCAGACAAGTGGCTGGTTAACCTTATACTAGCCATGCAACAACGCCAGACTTGTGTGGTTTGGCCAGAACCATTTTTTAATTCAGGCAGCTTAGGTGTTACTGAGTCATAAAAGAAACTTCACAAAATGTAATTTGAAAAATAATGAATATTTTTCTCTGATGATACATCTATGTATCCGAAATGGGATCCCTATCTTTCGACTCTAGAAAAACGTTAGCAAAACCCACTCAAACCCATCCATTCGTCGTGCAAATGATGTTAGTGCCAATCAGTTTTGCACTTGCAGCCGATCACGTGATCTTCGCAGCGAAGTTTTCTTCATATGCACGTGTTTGCATTGGCCTCAAGAATTGAAAAAACACTTTTAAACCACAGTTCTAACGGTACTTGAAAAGCCACGATTGTCAAATGTGCTACGTGAACGTGCCGCTGGCATGTTGCAAGCGGGAAGACCAGTTATTGACGTCGCAAGAGCAATGGGATGCAGCCGTCGTACTGTGTATGACTTGCGAGTTCGTCTACAACAAACTGGCACCACTTCTGATCGCGCAACGTCGGGTCGTCCACGTGTGACGTTGACACGAAATTTCCTTCAAAACGCTGGAATCAACGTCATGGACTGGCCATCGAGGTCCCCTGACCTTAATCCCAATAGAGCACGTTTGGGATGCACTTGGGAGAAGGCTTCGTTGTCTTAGGAACCAACCTCAGAATTTGCAGGAACATGGCGCTGCCTTGCAAGAGCAATGGCGCAGAATCCCCAACCACGTGTTCACAAGCATCAGGCAGTCGATGAGGAGACGGTGTTTGGCATACTTCACTGCCGGTTGTAATGTGTTCTTAATTCGTTCGTTATGACCATACTATTACTGGATACTAATATCCATGACTATTTCAGATTTTTAAAGTTACTTCTGAGTCTAACCTACATTTTTAGGAGAATACATCCATCTGTTTCACTATAGGAGGGTGGGCTACCCTTCTTAACTCTTCCTTTCCAGACAGCGTCGACTTGGCGTTGTCATATACCTGTCCAATTCAGGCAGTTTCGATGAGGAATTATTATGAATGCATCTCTTTTTTTCCAAGCGGAGGGTGGGTTGACTTTTACCCTTTCTATTCAGAATGTTTCGATGTAGAATTATTATATATTCATTTCTTTTTCACCCAAGGAGCGTGGGTTGAGTTTAACCCTTTCTGTTCAAACGGCTTAGAAGTGGCTTTATCAGATATCCATATATTTCCCCATATATAACTCTTAACTCTATCCATCTTTACAAATTAGATGTGGTATTATCTTAAATCATGTATATCCCAGCAGGAGGGGAGGTCGACATTATCCCTTTTTCCATTTAGACACATCGCCAAACTATAAAAGTAAATAAAGTCAAGAATGTATCATTAACTCCGAGAAATATACTCTGAAACGTCGTGTCCTCAAAATAAAGAAGCTGACATCCATAATCACTTCTAAATGCCGTTCAAAGAATTTATAAAAAGAACCGTTACATAATTCGTTCCTTATATATTCACCAATGCCAGGGTCGGTGAGGGCGGTTCTTTCGCAAACCTTTTTTCACAAAAGAAACTTCAAGAACCAGCATAAAAAATTAACCGCTTCACAAGCCGTACGACTGGGCACTCGCTGAGAGTTGATGATCAGCTGATGGATTTTTATTGCGGTCTTCCAGATAATGAAGAAATCCGACAATGCTTAATAATCTACTTTCCATTTTTAAATCTCATTGTAGTCGGCTAAATGTAATGTTCATTGATTGAGTGGTGATTACTGCTGAATCCGTCTCTCCCCTACAACGGTAATGAGCTGTAATTGTGATTTTTATGATCCCGACATTTAGCTTTTCTCTGATTTTCAGTGTGCATTTATTGAGATAAAATAATTTGGCAAAATTAGATTCGAGATGATTGCGTGATTTGTGCAGAGTATGGACCGCGGCACAATAGGATACTGGTTTCTGCGGATCTGAAATAGCCCGTGCAATTGCTAATGTCTCTTGAAACCTTTAGATTGGTAGAATTTTTGCATTTATTGAATTACAAATAACTGACCTGAATTGCATGCATGATTCTACCAGTTCAAAGAAAATAGAGTTCGGCCAAGAAACAGATGTTTCAAATAAGACTTATCTGATCAACACATAGAAGTAGACATGCACACATACCCCAAAGCTTCGTTTCGGAAGTGACGTCATATTCTATCATGTTACAAACCCAGCACATATCATCTCTCGCTCATGAGTTCCACGAGCGTATACAACGGGAACAGGAAGCTAATGTGAGTGTGTGGGTTTGGTTTTATGCCGCTTATAGCAACATTTCAGCAACACCGCGACTGAGGACACCAGACACTGGTTTGTACATTGGGTCCATGTGGAGAATCGAACCCAGGTCTTCGGCGTGACAAGTAAACACCTTAAAGATCACATATACTCTATGGGGGCCTCATAAGTTATTGTAGCGGATGGGTCCATTGTATTGGTCATAATATAATGGAAATAAAGTACACCACAGAGGATGTGGTAGGACAGGTTACGTCATACATACATGCACTCCATCATTAAGTAAAATATAAACGGGACATACAAGATATACTGGGCCTAGTTGGGCACAGTGGGTGTCCCGCGGACCCAACTTTACAAAATCCAGGCCTCCATGTATGCTTGTACAGGGTGGCTCCCCATGTTACTGACCCGCCGTGTAATATCTCATTCCTGCAGTTCTAGCCAGGCAACGTGTTGACAAGGTCATCTCGTACGGATTAATAATTTAACAAAGAACACTGTGTAAACAAGGGAACTCAGTTGCTGGGCTATCCTGAAGGTATCTTGAAAGCCAAATATATCACCAGGATCTAGGGAATAAATGCAATTCATCATCATCATCATCATCATCATTAGCAGCAGCAGCACCACTGTGCTCATCTCCGTCAAGAAGTGGCTAGAATGAGTGTCAGTTTAGTTTTATGCCGCTTTCAGCAATATTGCAGTAGTATCACGATGGGGGATACCAGAAAAGGGCTTCACGTACACAATGTACCCACGCGGGTCTCCGGCTTTAACCACTTGGCTGCCACACCTGAGGGGTAGCTAGTTGCTGGATCCATGGTTGCGTCATATCAAAGACGTAAAAACGTGGTATTTGTTGTTACCTTGCCTGGAGCTCGGCGTTTCGGAGGTGACCGGCCATCTCGGAGTCAGTGTTATGTGTCTGGGAGGGGCATACATGTTAAACTGCGGCATGGTATCCCTGGATGTCAGCCCTATACAACTGGATCATCTCCGGACCAGCACAAGCAGTCACACATGCTTGTGTGCACGTCGCTCTATTGGGTGATATCAGCTTGAACACAACGTTAATCCCCAGCTTGAACACAACGTTAATCCCCCCTTTACACCATTTCCGCTCATCATGATCATCATCATTCGTATCAGATCACCATCCCCATCATAGCATCGTCACCATCCAACGCTACGTTTGACGATTGCAATAGTCTGATAATTGAGATACCATGTCCAATTGTTGCCACAGTCTATTAACTTCAATACCTCACTTTACAGGTCCAATGGTTGCCACAGTCTATTAACTTCAATACCTTACTATACAGGTCCAATGGTTGCCACAGTCTATTAACTTCAACACCTCACTATACAGGTCCAATGGTTGCCACAGTCTATTAACTTCAATACCTCACTATACAGGTCCAATGGTCTATTAACTTCAATACCTCACTATGCAATGGTTGCCTCAGTCTATTAACTTCAACACCTCACTATACAGGTCCAATGGTTGCCACAGTCTATTAACTTCAATACCTCACTATACAGGTCCAATGGTTGCCACAGTCTATTAACTTCAATACCTCACTATACAGGTCCAATGGTTGCCACAGTCTAATAACTTCAATACCTTCACTATACAGGTCCAATGGTTGCCACAGTCTATTAACTTCAACACCTCACTATACAGGTCCAATGGTTGCCACAGTCTATTAACTTCAATACCTTACTATACAGGTCCAATGGTTGCCACAGTCTATTAACTTCAACACCTCACTATACAGGTCCAATGGTTGCCACAGTCTATTAACTTCAACACCTCACTATACAGGTCCAATGGTTGCCACAGTCTATTAACTTCAATACCTCACTATACAGGTCCAATGGTTGCCACAGTCTATTAACTTCAACACCTCACTATACAGGTCCAATGGTTGCCACAGTCTATTAACTTCAACACCTCACTATACAGGTCCAATGGTTGCCACAGTCTATTAACTTCAATACCTCACTATACAGGTCCAATGGTTGCCACAGTCTATTAACTTCAATACCTCACTATACAGGTCCAATGGTTGCCACAGTCTAATAACTTCAATACCTCACTATACAGGTCCAATGGTTGCCACAGTCTATTAACTTCAACACCTCACTATACAGGTCCAATGGTTGCCACAGTCTATTAACTTCAATACCTTACTATACAGGTCCAATGGTTGCCACAGTCTATTAACTTCAACACCTCACTATACAGGTCCAATGGTTGCCACAGTCTATTAACTTCAACACCTCACTATACAGGTCCAATGGTTGCCACAGTCTATTAACTTCAACACCTCACTATACAGGTCCAATGGTTGCCACAGTCTATTAACTTCAACACCTCACTATACAGGTCCAATGGTTGCCACAGTCTATTAACTTCAATACCTCACTATACAGGTCAATGGTTGCCACAGTCTATTAACTTCAATACCTCACTATACAGGTCCAATGGTTGCCACAGTCTATTAACTTCAATACCTCACTATACAGGTCCAATGGTTGCCACAGTCTATTAACTTCAATACCTCACTATACAGGTCCAATGGTTGCCACAGTCTATTAACTTCAATACCTTACTATACAGGTCCAATGGTTGCCACAGTCTATTAACTTCAACACCTCACTATACAGGTCCAATGGTTGCCACAGTCTATTAACTTCAACACCTCACTATACAGGTCCAATGGTTGCCACAGTCTATTAACTTCAATACCTCACTATACAGGTCCAATGGTTGCCACAGTCTATTAACTTCAATACCTCACGATACAGGTCCAATGGTTGCCACAGTCTATTAACTTCAATACCTCACTATACAGGTCCAAATTGTTGCCACAGTCTATTAACTTCAATACCTTACTATACAGATCCAATGGTTGCCACAGTGTATTAACTTCAATACCTCACTATACAGGTCCAATGGTTGCCACAGTCTATTAACTGCAATGCCTTACTATGCAGGTCCAAATTGTTGCCACAGTCTATTAACTTCAGTACCTTACTATACAGGTTTAATTGTTACCACAGTCTATTAATACATAGGACTGGTTTACGTTCTTAAACAAACACTTTGAATTATTAATACATGTATGTACAACGCACGTTAAAACAGAATCCGTTTTCAGCCGGTTTCATTCCATGATAATGAAAATAAAAAGGATTCATTTGCATTTATCTCTTTTCATCTGAAAATCTGATCTCTAAGGGAATTCATTTGAAAGTAACGACTTTTGTCTTTGTCTTAGTTAGTTGTGGGTAGTTATTAAGATAAATATGTCATTAGCTGCCCAGGCTATCATATTGCACTGCTTATTAAGCCCGTCTGAGACGCCTGTGGAAATATCAGAATACGAAAATGTCAATGTATGCTCAGCATTTCTATCTACTTAGTCCTTGATGATGGTGTTTTATAAACCTGTTGGAGATGATATATACTGATTCCACATTGCATCTGGAGTTTGAAATTTGTTCTAGAAATGTTTGTTCTTGAAAAAAGATTGGCATTTGATTTATATCAATTTTCATTTGACATTAAAAGCGGAGGAACTGATATGGTAAACGTATCTTAACGTATTATCGTTTCATCAAGGATAGTTGTCTTTATTGAAGAGGCTCAGGTTTCGTTATTTTAATAACTTTTTTTTTCCTATTCATTCAGTCAATCGGTAATATTATTCCTCTTTGTATTCTTATTACTATTTGATGCCATCTATCCTTAATGTCAAATATCGACGATGTGAAGAGGATTTCTTAAATGAACACGAGCAAATACTGCCAGACAAACGAAAGTACATACTAAGTTTCATCGTGGCTACACATGAAACAATCATGAAATCGTAATTGGGCGGCGATGCATTTAATACGGGTGTTGTACACGATATCAATTATGATATGTCAATAATTACCTCACGACACCCATGGCGGTGACGTGTCAGAGAATATGGGTGTGGCAGTATCAAACTACATATGAGTGAGTGAAATTTCTCGTGTATACCGTCTTTACCTATGTATACCCTCTTTCCCCGTGTATACCCTCTTTACCTGTGTGTACCCTCTTTCCCCGCGTATACCATCTTTACTTGTGTGTACCCTCTTTACCCGTGTGTACCCTCTTTCCCTGTGTGTACCCTCTTTCCCCGCGTATACCATCTTTACCTGTGTGTGTACCCTCTCGCGTATACCCTTTACTTGTGTGTACCCTCTTTCCCTGTGTGTACCCTCTTTCCCCGTGTATACCATCATCTTTACCAGTGTGTACCCTCTTTCCACGTGTATACCATCTTTACCTGTGTACCCTCTTTCCCTGTGTGTACCCTCTTTCCCCGTGTATACCATCTTTACTTGTGTGTACCCTCTTTCCCCGTGTATACCATCTTTACCTGTGTGTACCCTCTTTCCCCGTGTATACCATCTTTACCTGTGTGTACCCTCTTTCCCGTGTATACCATCTTTCCCTGTGTGTACCCTCTTTCCCCGTGTATACCATCTTTACCTGTGTGTACCCTCTTTCCCCGTGTATACCATCTTTACTTGTGTGTACCCTCTTTTCCTGTGTGTACCCTCTTTCCCCGTGTATACCATCTTTACCTGTGTGTACCCTCTTTCCCCGTGTATACCATCTTTACCTGTGTACCCTCTTTCCCCGTGTATACCATCTTTACCTGAGTGTACCCTCTTTCCCCGTGTATACCATCTTTCCCTGTGTGTACCCTCTTTCCACGTGTATACCATCTTTACCTGTGTACCCTCTTTCCCCGTGTATACCCTCTTTCCCTGCGGTTTAGTATATCGCATGGTTGTTATTTTTTCAAAACACCATGTAATTATGTATCATTGGTTTCCCTCATTTCTCAGGAATTCATCTTTTATTGATTATTCATTTAATCTATGCAAGAGATGCCCAAACTAAAAGAATGAATGAGTGAGGTGGACCTCACGCCACGTCGAACGCTATTTAATGTCTATCACAGCGTGTTAGCGTCATGTGAGAGAAAAGGCGAATTGACGCAAGTCGTACACGTTCATCGCTGTGGTGAAACTCGCGGGAAGGGAAGACTCTGATCAGGAAGGAAACAGAAATCCCCCGCCTTGAACATATACATCTTACAAAACACAGCAAATATCCCTGATAACCACATCGTTGGGGCTATCATACATTTGGTTTTAGTAGCTGCAACCTTAAAGGCGAAACCATTGTTATATATACGAGGTGTAAAAATACATGTGTATGACAATAGACGCTATATGAAAACACAGGTAATCAATACTTCAAGGAAACAACGATGCATGTCTAAAAACATAAAGCTGTACATTTTCAAGAGTATTATTCGAGTGTGTATAGAGTATGGCAAATGAAACAAATCGGATCATGTATTGCACAAGGATGAAGACTCACCTGTATGTGCTGGTCAACGATGGTCAGTCGGTACACTGGACGGCACGGTGTGAGAAAGGACGTCCACCGACTGAATGATGACAGGACTCAGGCGTGTGATTCCTCAGTGTCCGGCAGCAGATAAACTGTCGATGAAAGCTCCGCATCAATCATCAGCCTCAGCAGCCAAGAGAGACGTACTGACGTAAAGGGTATCTTAGACACGTTCGCTGTTTTCTGTCAATTCCAAATAATGTCCATGTAAGTTGTGATTATTTCACAAGAAATCCCAATTGTCGTTTAAATGTGGCAGACAAAACAGTCTCATAGCTAGACACACCGCCAACCCGTCTGTAAGACTTGACGAACTGTCTAGAAGCAGACGACAATGTAGTACAGACGACACCTTCGGAATGACCGTTTCCAGCGGTCCTCGCTGACAATATGCCAGAACGGTTGAGCTGTGGTTCTGATCGTCTGCGTCTGTTGCTGAAAGCGGCTTGATTCTTATCAGTCAGTTTCTAAAACAATAGTCCGTCAATAACGCCATCACTTTCCTGCAAAACAGTTATCAATAATTAACCAATACAGACAAGATCTATTGAGATGCAGCCACGCAAACTTCATAGACTAGCTATCTAAGTGCATGGCACTACCCTTGGGGCGATGATTAATGCCGCATGTATTGTCAAGAACATTAACTCGAATGATCTCAACCCTGCCACGTAGAATGATACTGACCTATGAATTAATCAATACCCGTTAATAAGACTTTTTAGTCGACGTGAAAGAGAATGTTTGCTTTGCAAACAAATTAGAAAACGATATCTTAAGAAATGTGGCAAAGGACATCGATCAAGCGATAAGAGTTGTTTTTTTCAACTTTCACGTCAAGTCGCAAGGAAATTCTTCGCAAACATGTTTTAACAACTCGATATTTTTCGGGGAATGTCAGTGTCTTACTTTCAAAGATATTTCAGTCTCCGAATTTCCACCAATCGCTATCTCAAGTAGTCTTTGTTCGCGTGGCCTCTCGTCAGCAGTCGTTGTCCAAGACAATCCTCCCTTAATAGGAACGGATTTATTTCGGATCTGGCTAAATTTCCCCCATGACGTATGAGATCAAAATATAGTGATGTTTGATAAAATGCTTCTTATAGGCTCAACGTGATGTCGATGAATCTTGAATTACTAATTTTTGCAACTTTCAAATGTAACTTTTCGGCTTTGTAATGCTCAACATGAACTACCAGTGAGTGTCTGGGGTGTTTATGCCCTTTTAACCGTTATTAGCTCCTAGACAGGGCAATGCTGGCTCGGGGTAAAAGAGTTAAATAGATAAAATGGTAATTCGATTGAACTAACAAAACTATAGATGTTGGAGTGAAAGCTTTCTGCTTGATCATCACTACACATCCTCGATTATCCAGTGTTTGATATCGTCATGCATTATTGAATCATGATTTAATACCCTGGATAACCGAGGGTGCATTCGTCCTACAGTTCAACAGGGGTTTGTATTACAGATGCGTTTTAACACCAGGTCTACACCGGCTAACAAACCATCGTGTTCGTCTGTGACGTCTGAAGATGGGTTGTAGCTCGACAGACCACGTGTGGGTCCTTATGCTTTGGTTTAGCTCGACAGATAACATGTGAGTTTATAATATGTGGTGTAGCTCAACAGTGAGTGAGCGAGGGAGGGAGGGGAGTGGGGGACGTAACTATTATTTGATATCTAAAAGGAAATTCTCCTTCGGTCATTTTGGAGTGTTTGATCGTATTTCAAGACAAGCTATACTTCCAAACACTTTGTGCAGCATCGCCCTCAGGTGTTGAGTATACCCAGACACACACACCTGTTGTCTGTGGCTGATGCATTCCTACGTTACCAGTAGCCATTACAGTGTGCTATCCGGGGTAGAATTGATTTCCAGTAACCCATGCTTGTCGTAAGAGGTGACTAACTTGATCGGGTGGTCAGGCTCGCTGACTTGGTTGACACATGTCATCGGTTCCCAATTGCGTAGATCGATGCTCATGCTGTTGATCACTGGATTGTCTGGTCCAGACTCGATCATTTACAGACCGCCGCATAAAGCTGGAATATTGCTGAGTGCGGCGTAAAACTACACTCACTCACTCACTCCATAATGCTGAAAAATGTGTTAAAACTATGTAAAATATTTACAGCAAGTAACAAATGTGTCAGAAATGTGTTAAGTACTTACCGCAGTAAATCTGAACACATCACGTGTAGCTGATAACAGTTACAAACAAATCAAATAAACTGAGAGTAGGAAGTGGATTTCCAGGAACATTCGAGCAATATCAGTGCGGTGTTAGCATACAATGGAGATGGTCACACAATACATCTTTAGTTATATATAACCAAAGTATTGTGGTTCACATTTCCTGCAAGCTTTGCCATTAGCTGACCTCTACTGTGAGCCATGTAGCGTCTCCAATATACAATGTACACGATATATAGTATGACCAGAAATTATTGAGAATTTTAGGAATATGTTTAATTGGATTTCTAGTATAAACAACCTTGACCAGCTATCAAGTGCTTGGGTTCATTCAAGAGAGACAACTCCGTTAATCCTTTTTCATTAGTTTGTGAAGAGTTATCCCTCTTTGTTTACTTGCTAGCAGACGACATTTTCAGTGATCCTCAGTATGGATGATTTAGAGAAGAGGAAGTTGATTTTAGAGTATCATAACAAGAACATCAGATCAGCTAAAGTGATTTCAAGTAGAACAGGCGTCCCTTTGTCCACTGTTTATCGTGTTTTGAAAAATATTGCAAATGGATATGGCATTGAGCACCAGGGAGGCGCAGGTAGGCCCAGAAAATTGACTGTCGGTGACAGGAGGCGGCTTGGTATTCTTGTTTCTAAAAAAACCCGAAGGAGTTTAGAAAACTTAAGGCTGGATATGAGTGATAGAGGAACTATGTCTGTCTGTAAGGAGACAATTAGAACTGAGCTGCATGCAATGGGTTGGCAGAAATGTCGAGGAATTCCATCACCGATCATGAAACCTGAACAAAAGGAGCGAAGGTTGAACTGGTGCTTACAGTATAGAAATTTTAACTGGGACAATGTGATTTTCTCAGGTGAAAGTTTTGTGTGGCTGTTTCCTAATACACTGAAATTCTGGACCAAACAAACTGAAAAACCTTTGTATCAGCACCCAAAGTACAGTCCGAAAGTTAACGTGTGGGGTGGCATATCTATGTTAGGGGCAACGCCCCTCTGTGTATTTGAAGGGAATATGAACAGTGAGCGGTACACAGATATTCTCGAGGGACATTTACTTCCATCTGTTCACGTGTTCTATGGAAAGTTTTGGATTTTCCATCAGGACAACGACCCAAAACATCGTTCAAAGCATTCACAGGCCTGGTTTCGGACCCAAAATATGACATTATTAGATTGGCCAAGCTATAGCCCTGACCTAAATCCAATAGAAAATGTTTGGGGACTTATGAAGGAAAGTGTCAAGAAGACAAATCTGACAAATATTGCTGAAATGAAAGAAGAGGTGGTCCGATATTGGGACTTTCTAACTTCTTGATCAGTAGTATGCCCCGCCGCATTGAAGCCTGCATTGCTGCCCATGGTGACTTGACAAAATACTAACTGTTCACCTGTCTTTGAATCTGGAGTTATGTTCTGCTAATATTCACATTTAATACGTGAGTAATGAGTGAAAAAAATAAAAAATTACAATCTTTAAATTCTCAATAATTTCTGGTTGTACTGTACGACGTACAAACACACACATATATACACATGCACGCACGCACGCACACACACAAAATTACACAGCTGACCGATAGGGACAATTAAACGACATGTAAGTGATATTTAAAGTGACGCTTGACTCAATGGGAGCGATGGAATAATATTCATTTTCAGTATCTTTCAAGATAATGATGATTGAAATATAATGATGGCCATTTTTCATGTTTAATAATATCACATTACGCTGAATTGACGTTTAATCTTAATTTGTTTCAACTCAAATCTCCTCATTCTCAGAATGTGAGTCAATTTTGTTCTTTCTTCCAAGTATACTTACATTTCTGTAATGGAAAATAATCAAAATCGGATAGATTAAAAGGGTTGTTATCCTTCAACCTCTCATCCTAAAAACAATGTACTTTTTTCCATATCAACATGTTTATCAGTTCTGAATATAACTCACCTAGGTACAGATTTTTTCCAGCCGTCATATGAAATAAGAGAACTATTATCTCTTAAGATGCAACAACACTGGGAAAATCATCGTGTTTTTGTTGTTGAAAAGCAATTACTCATCGTTGTTGAAACATATGCTGGGATGAATTCATACAACTGATTTGAAAAATTGCACGTCAGTGTGCTATTTTACATGAATCCAATTTCACAGTTACAGGCAGTTAATATACATCTCTGCTACTTTCAGTAATAGGCACATCAGGTTTCCCCCAAGCGCCGTCATGAACAATGAAGAGGGTCGAAAAATGTAATTAAAGGACATGTGTGGTCAATAAAATGGTCTCTTGGTGATAAGTTTAGATAAAATTGCGTGGAATGCTATTTTTTTCTTCGCCGAGAGTGCAGATCTCATATTCACACTGTTGAATGAATAGGGTTCAAAGCTGTTTCGAACATCTTGGTGACGTAACCTGCAGCTCCAATGTGTAACTTGCAGGGGTAGCATGTAACCTGTCAGCTGTAAAATGTAACCTGTCAGCTGTAACGTGTATCCTGTCAGCTGTAACGTGTGTTCTGTCAGCTGTAATGTGTGTTCTGTCAGCTGTAATGTGTAACCTGTCAGGTGTAATGTGTATCCTATCAGCTGTAATGTGTGTTCTGTCCGCTGTAATGTGTATCCTATCAGCTGTAACGTGTAACCTGTCAGCTGTAATCTGTAACCTGTCCGCTGTAATGTGTATCCTAGCAGCTGTAACGTGTAACCTGTCAGCTGTAATCTGTAACCTGTCCGCTGTAATGTGTGTTCTCTCAGCTGTAATGTGTAGCCTTTCAGCTGTAATGTGTAACCTGTCAGCTGTAATGTGTATCCTGTCAGCTGTAATGTGTAACCTGTCAGCTGTAATGTGTAACCTGTCAGCTGTAATGTGTATCCTAGCAGCTGTAACGTGTAACCTGTCAGCTGTAATCTGTAACCTGTCCGCTGTAATGTGTATCCTAGCAGCTGTAACGTGTAACCTGTCAGCTGTAATCTGTAACCTGTCCGCTGTAATGTGTGTTCTCTCAGCTGTAATGTGTAGCCTTTCAGCTGTAATGTGTAACCTGTCAGCTGTAATGTGTATCCTGTCAGCTGTAATGTGTAGCCTGTCAGCTGTAACGTGTATCCTGTCAGCTGCAATGTGTAACCTGTCAGCTGCAATGTGTAACCTGTCCGCTGTGATGTGTGTTCTGTCAGCTGTAATGTGTAACCTGTCTGCTGTGATGTGTGTTCTGTCAGCTGTAACGTGTAACCTTTCAGCTGTAACGTGTAACCTGTCTGCTGTAATGTGTATCCTGTCAGCTGTAACGTGTATCCTGTCAGCTGTAATGTGTAACCTTTCAGCTGTAATGTGTAACCTGTCAGCTGCAATGTGTAAATGTGTAACCCGTCAGCTGTAATGTGTATCCCGTCAGCTGTAACGTGTATCCTGTCAGCTGTAATGTGTAACCTGTCAGCTGTGTAACCTGTCAGCTGTGTAACCTGTCAGCTGTAACGTGTATCCTGTCAGCTGTCCTGTCAGCTGTAATGTGTAACCTGTCAGCTGCAATGTGTAACCTATCAGCTGTAATGTGTATCCCGTCAGCTGTAACATGTAACCTGTTATGTGTAACCTGTCTGCTGTAACGTGTATCCTGTCAACTGTAACGTGTAACCTATCAGCTTTAATGTGTATCCCGTCAGCTGTAACATGTAACCTGTTATGTGTAACCTGTCAGCTGTTATGTGTAACCTGTCCGCTGTTATGTGTAACCCGTCAGCTGTAATGTGTAACCTGTGTGCTGATGTGTGTTCTGTCAGCTGCAATGTGTAACCTGTCAGCTGTAATGTGTATCCCGCCAGCTGTAACATGTAACCTGTTGTGTAACCTGTCAGCTGTTATGTGTAACCTGTCCGCTGCGATGTGTAACCTGTCTGCTGTAATGTGTATCCTGTCAGCTGTGATGTGTATCTGTCAGCTGTCAGCTGTAATGTGTAACCTGTCAGCTGTGATGATGTATTCTGTCAGCTGTAACGTGTAACCTTTCAGCTGGAATGTGTAACCTGTCAGCTGCAATGTGTATCCCGTCAGCTGTAACATATAACCTGTTATGTGTAACCTGTCAGCTGTTATGTGTATCCCGTCAGCTGTAACATGTAACCTGTTATGTGTAACCTGTCAGCTGTAATGCGGATGGACACCCATAGTGATACAGAGCTCATGCTTTGGTGAGTGCATTATATATGGCACTGACTTACGTAAAGTCATTACCAGATATCGAAACTCAGACAATGGGTTTCTGTTACGCCCAAAGGACGCAAAACTCTGAATTTTCCATTTAACCAAACCCAACAACTCCAAACATGAAATTACCGTAAAATACTCGAAGCAACCAGGCAAAATGTTTTGTTTGTAAAATAAACTTGAAAGAACTTATGAAATTACGAAAATTTAGTTACAAGAAAAAAAAATCGGAGAGAACTGTTCTCGGAGATACACCTCGGGCTGTACGGGTTGCTGGCTGTAACCTGTGTCGGAGGTACCAGGTTCAAATCCATCGTGCTTTAAGTGGTGTCGTTACTGCTGGGTCCCCAGTACGGAGACGGTCTATGACTCGAATGTTTTGCTGAAAATGTCGCCATCAGCGTGAAATGGTGCTTCTATAGAGGTTGAATCGAAGAGCAACGTCACGTTGCCAGGTATACCAGACAGAATCACCCCTATAGTCTCGGAGGACGACCCGTGAAGGTCCGGGTTCGAATATTGGCCTTCAGTAACCCATGCTTGTTTTAAGAGGCGACTAACGGGATCGGGTGGTCAGGCTCGCTGACTTGGTTGACAAATGTCATCGGTTGCCAATTGCGCAGATCGATGCTCATGCTGTTGATCACTGGATTATCTGGTCCAGTCTCGATTATTTACAGACCGCCGCCATATAGCTGGAAAATAGCTCAGTGCGGCGTAAACTAAACTCACTCACTCACTCGGAGGACGACCACAACATGTGTCTGATATGACTCGTGTAGGTAGAGGATAGCTTACGTATGTCACAAGATTGCGACATATTACACATTGCTGTTAGCGTTGATGTTATAATTTCTAGTTTTACAAGGACACAATACACAGCAAATGTTATCTTGCTCATCTTACGTTTTTCAGTCATCGCAGACAAGAAACTGGGAGACGTCAAGCCAAAGCTGAAAACAGGGCACAAAACTAAATTAAATGCGTTAACAGCGCACTGTGAATTCGCTGTTAGTGATGTTCCAAGAAGAGATCTGATATATCATTTTCGTATTCTGAACTTCAGTGTGTTTGTTTGAGTCTGAACTAGACTAACATCTAGTCTCTGAAATGAACATAGTGTACAGAAGAAAAAACTGTTTATGAAAAAATCATTAAACATAATGAAAAGGAGCCCTGAGACTTTCTTCATTTTCCTGAAACTGTCGAATCTAGACTTGCCACATATTGTTGACTTGCATGGGCTTTCTTGGATATACTGTCTGTACCGCCCAGACCAGCCAGTGATTGACACCATGAACATCGATCTATGCAGTTGGGATACGATGACATGTGTCAACCAAGTCAGCGAGCTTGACCACCCGATCCCGTTAGTCGCCTGTTACAAGCATGGTTACTGAAGACTTTTCTAATCCGGATCTTCACTGGAAGCGAACACATGCACATGAAATGGTCGGTACCGTACAATCAAGTCTGC
This sequence comes from Haliotis rubra, assembly GCF_003918875.1. Taxonomy (NCBI): domain Eukaryota; kingdom Metazoa; phylum Mollusca; class Gastropoda; order Lepetellida; family Haliotidae; genus Haliotis; species Haliotis rubra. The sequence continues at coordinate 267,835 of NW_025766880.1, forward strand.
TTTGTAGAGAAATATTATGATTATGAGTTTATGAGTGTGCCTATTTTTCTTTCGTATTCCTTTATCAATCATGTCCATTTACCAGTCTATACCAAAGGTTGCCAGAGTCCACCCGGTTTACAACGCTACCCATACAAGTTCGGTCAACAATTGAGTAGTGATATTGAAGGACTTCATTGCAAACAATTATAGTTATTTTACACTATATACCTCCACGTATAGTTTCCGTAACATCACGGCCGGGTTTGTAGAACACACAAATGATGCATAAACTTTGATAAGATGGCAAAAGTATACTTAAAAGGTTTGAACGTCGCCATTATGTACACGACAGCCTCCATGTCGTGCGTGTCGTGTCATGAGATAGCAAGACGTCTCTTCGGGGACGTGGCAGTCGACAGCACAATATATCCTATCCACCTTCATCTCCCTTGTGCGGTGAAAAACAACCAGATCATTCGAAGGGGCCTGAGAATCAACTCTCCTGTCAACTCAGAGCCTGCCCAAGCCATGCAGTATACTGCACCCAGTTGGTTTGTCAGTCAGAGAGTCAGCTATATACTCAGAGAAACGAATAAGGGAACACATGAAAGTACAAGTGTTCCTTTATTTATTTCCAGAATTTCACTCACAGTGCAATACATACCTTGTGAAGAAACCTGGAAAAGAATGTGTTCCCTTATTCGTTTCCATGAGTATGTATAAATCACCCTGCTCAGTGCCCAGAACCACACCAGTAACGAAATGGCCTCTAAAATCATCTTAACATACTACATCAACGCAAGAAGAACAAAAACCCTCTCCACCAAGAACCGTGGCCCGTGAGCTGCCAACCAACAATATATCAAGAGGATACCAAGACCATCACCAAAACCTGGATCAACGTCCTAGTCAAGGGACCAACCTGTTCCCCACAAAACACCCGCCCACCTCACGATGATTTCAACAATATCAAGAAGGTTTGCTGAACTGCGCCATCTGCAAAACACCTGAAGACAACACCAAACCTCACTCTGGTCGAGAAGTGAACCACCAAGAGTTCAAGGAACACTCAAACGTTCCCGCAAGCCGATACAGGAAAACGAATTGTCAACCAAGATAGGTCCGAATTCCACGCCCTGGTCAACAAGACGCTATCCGACATGACCACATATCAAATGTTCAAGAAAACTTCCACCAGTATACCAGAAAGCAAACTCACGTCAACCTGGAACACATCAAAGACACCGAACACATCAAAGACACCTGGAACACATCAAAGACACCTGTAAGCTTACTGCCCAGCAGTACTACAGTCATTCCGTTTTGCATTCACAACCACCCTTTCCCTTACTACACCACCAAGATCGATGAAAACCGATCAAAGCCAGACTTGTCTGTTACAGAGGCTCTGTCTTCTTCAGCACTGCTTCATATATCACTAAAATACTTTCCTCCCTCTGTAGAAGATATATGCTATAGTGCAAACTCCGCACACCTTTGTTAAAAGACCCCGCACTTCACTGAACATGACCAGATCGTCGCCTGTGATCTCTTTACAAACGTCCCCCCGATGAGAAACTTCAAATCCTCAAGGTGTGATCTCTTCACCAACGTCCCTCCGATAAACCACTTCAAATCCTCCAGTAGAGCACTTCGAGCCTAGAACCACCACTCGACACCAACATCTCCATACACACCTTCATCAGCATCATCGACACCTGCATCACCTCAACATACTCCACGTGGGAAGAGGCCACCTACGAGCAGCCCACCTACCCGTGGGAACCATTCTCTCCATGAACCATTTTACAGAAATCTACGTCACCCATTTTGAAGAATCCTTCATCCAACAAGTAGATTTATCATGGTGACAGTGAACAACCAACCCCCCACCCCGCCCCTTCCCAGGCGTCGATCCAGATACTGTCTCAGCAAGATCCACGCCACCGTCCTAGGGGACCAGTATATTCTACAATTCCAAACCACCATATTCTGGATCCCCATTTACCTGCTCCGCTGTTGTTAATGTTCATCTGCTCTGTGTTAATGTTCATCTGCTCTGTTTAATGTTGTTTATGCTCTGCTGTTTACGTCGTTCCGCTGTTGTTAATGTTCCATCTGCTCTTGTTAATGTTCCTGCTCTGTTGTTAATGTTTATGCTCTGTTGTTAATGTTCATCTGCTCTGTTGTTGTACCCGCTCTGTTGTTAATGTTCATGTTGTTAATGCCTCATCTGTTGTTAATGTTTATCGGCTGTTGTTGTTATTGCTTTGTCTTAATATGTTAATGTTTACCTGCTCTATGTTAATGTCTTCCACTCAATTGTTAATGTTTACCTGTTCATCGTTTAATTGCTTGTGTTATCCTTAATTGCTCTGTTGTTATTGATGTGCTCTGTGTTCATACCCTGCGCTGTTGTTAATGTTCATCTGCTTTGTTGTTAATGTTCACCTGCTCTGTTGTTAATGTTTACCTGCTCTGCTGTTAATGTTTACCTGCTCTGTGTTGTTCCGTTCATCTGCTCTGTTGTTAATGTTCATCTGCTCTGTTGTTAATGTTTACCTGCTTTTCTGTTGTTAATGTTTACCTGCTCTGCTGTTGTTGTTAATGTTTATGTGCTCTGTCTGTTAATGTTTATCTGCTCTGTTGTTAATGTTTATCTGCTCTGTTGTTAATGTTCATCTGCCTGTTGTTAATGTTTACCTGCTCTGTTGTTAATGTTTACCTGCTCTGTTGTTAATGTTTGTTCTGTTGTTAATGTTTATCCCGCTCTGTTGTTAATGTTTACCTGCTCTCTGTTGTTAATGTTCATCTGCTATGTTTAATCTGCCCTGTTGTTAATGTTTACCTGCTCGTTGTTAATGTTTACCCGCTCTGTTGTTTGCCTGCCCTGTTGTTAATGTTTATCTGCTCTGTTGTTAATGTTTATCTGCTATGTTGTTAATGTTTACCTGCTCTGTTGTTAATGTTTATGTTTCTGCTCTGTTGTTAATGTTCATCTGCTTGTTGTTATGTTTACCTGTTTCATCTGCTCTGTTGTTAATGTTTACCCGCTTTCTGCTGTTAATGTTCATCTGCTCTGTTGTTAATGTGTACCTGTTCATCTGTTGTTGTTAAATGTTTACCTGCTCTGTTGCTAATGTTGTTGTTAATGTTTACCTGTTCCTGTTGTTAATGTTTATCTGCTCTTGTTCCTTAATGTGTATCTGCTATGTTGTTAATGTTTACCTGCTCTGTTGTTAATGTTTGTTTATCTGCTCTGTTGTTAATGTTCATCTGCCCTTGTTGTTAATGTTTATCTGCTGTTAATGTATCTGCTTATGTTGTTGTTAATGTTTATCTGCTATGTTGTTGTTAATGTTTACCTGCTATGTTGTTAATGTTTACCTGCTCTGTTGTTAATGTTTACCTGCTCTGTTGTTAATGTTCATCTGCTCTGTTGTTAATGTTTATCTGCCTGCTCTGTTGTTAATGTTTATCTGCTATGTTTTGTGCTATCTGCTATGTTGTTAATGTTTACCTGCTATGTTGTTAATGTTTACCTGCTCTGTTGTTAATGTTTTACCCTCTATGTTGTTAATGTTTACCTGCCCTGTTGTTAATGTTCATCTGCTATGTTGTTAATGGTGTTGCCTATTCGTCCTGTTGTTAATGTTTTATCTGCTATGTTGTTAATGTTTACCTGCTCTGTTGTTAATGTTTACCTGCTCTGTTGTTAATGTTTATCTGCTATGTTGTTAATGTTTATCTGCTATGTTGTTAATGTTTATCTGCTATGTTGTTAATGTTTACCTGCTCTGTTGTTAATGTTTACCTACTATGTTTATCTGCTGCTATGTTGTTAATGTTTATCTGCTCTGTGCTATGTTGTTAATGTTTTGTCTCTCTTGTTAATGTTTATCTGTCTGTTGTTACTGTTTATCTGCTATGTTGTTAATGTTTATCTGCTATGTTGTTAATGTTTACCTGCTCTGTTGTTTATGTTTAATCTGCACCGCTCTGTTGTTAATGTTTACCTGCTCTGTTGTTAATGTTTACCTACTCTGTTGTTAATGTTTATCTGCTATGTTGTTAATGTTTATCCTGCTATGTTGTTAATGTTTATCTGCTCTGTTGTTAATGTTTATCTGCTGTGTTGTTAACTCTATTTATTATTGTTTATCTTCTATATTTGTTAATGTTTATCTGCTGTTGTTTGTTTACCTGTTAATGTTTATCCTCTTGTTGTTAATGTTTATCTGCTCTGTTGTTAATGTTTACCTGCTCTGTTGTTAATGTTTGCCTGCTCTGTTGTTAATGTTTACCTGCTCTGTTGTTAATGTTTATCTGCTCTGTTGTTAATGTTTATCTGCCCTGTTGTTAATGTTTATCTGCTATGTTGTTAATGTTTATCTGCTATGTTGTTAATGTTTACCTGCTATGTTGTTAATGTTTATCTGCTCTGTTGTTAATGTTTACCTACTCTGTTGTTAATGTCCATCTGCTATGTTGTTAATGTTTACCTGCTATTATTTAAATGTTTATCTGCTCTGTTGTTAATGTTTATCTGCTATGTTGTTAATGTTTACCTGCTTTGTTGTTAATGTTTGTCTGCCCTGTTCTTAATGTTTACCTACTCTGTTGTTAATGTTTATCTGCCCTGTTGTTAATGTTTACCTGCTCTGTTGTTAATGTTTGCCTGCTCTGTTGTTAATGTTTACCTACTCTGTTGTTAATGTTTATCTGCTCTGTTGTTAGGGTTTATCTGCTCTGTTGTTAAAGTTTACCTACTCTGTTGTTAATATCTGCCTGCTCTGTTGTTAATGTATACCTGCTCTGTTGTTAATGTTTAACTACTCTGTTGTTAATGTTTATCTGCTATGTTGTTAATGTTTGCCTGCCCTGTTGTTAATGTTTACCTACTCTGTTGTTAATGTTTATCTGCCCTGTTGTTTATGTTTACCTACTGTGTTGTTAATGTTTGCCTGCTCTGTTGTTAATGTTTACCTACTCTGTTGTTAATGTTTATCTGCTATGTTGTTAATGTTTATGCTGCTATGTTGTTAATGTTTATGTTGTTAATGTTTACCTATTCTGTTGTTAATGTTTATCTGCTATGTTGTTAATGTTTATCTGCTCTGTTGTTAATGTTTACCTACTCTGTTGTTAATGTTTATCTGCTATGTTGTTAATGTTTATCTGCTATGTTGTTAATGTTTATCTGCTCTGTTGTTAATGTTTATCTGCTGTGTTGTTAATGTTTATCTGCTATGTTGTTAATGTTTATCTGCTATGTTGTTGATGTTTACCTGCTCTGTTGTTAATGTTTACCTGCTCTGTTGTTAATGTTTGCCTGCTCTGTTGTTAATGTTTACCTACTCTGTTGTTAATGTTTATCTGCTATGTTGTTAATGTTGATCTGCTATGTTGTTAATGTTTATCTGCTATGTTGTTAATGTTTACCTGCTCTGTTGTTAATGTTTATCTGCTATGTTGTTAATGTTTATCTGCTCTGTTGTTAATGTTTATCTGCTCTGTTGTTAATGTTTACCTGCTCTGCTGTTGTTAATGTTTACCTGTTTTGTTGTTTGTGTTTACCTGCTCCGCTGTTGTTAATATTTACCTGCTCTGTTGTTAATGTTTACCTACTCTGTTGTTAATGTTTATGCCTGCTATGTTGTTAATGTTTAGCCTAATGGTTAAAGCTGCTCTGTTGTTGAATGATCTGCCTCTGTTGTTAATGTTCCGCTATGTTGAATACATGGGCACAATGTTTATCTGCTCTGTTGTGTCCCCTGCTGTTAATGTTGCTGTTGTTAATATTTGCTAATTCGCCCTGTTGGGCGTTTAAACCAAACTGCCTGCTGTTAATGCTTACAGTCCAGTTTATCCCGCATGTTGTTAATGTTTGCCTGCCCTGTTGTTAATGTTTACCTACTCTGTTGTTAATGTTTATCTGCCCTGTTGTTAATGTTTACCTACTGTGTTGTTAATGTTTGCCTGCTCTGTTGTTAATGTTTACCTACTCTGTTGTTAATGTTTATCTGCTATGTTGTTAATGTTTATCTGTTGTTAATGTTTATCTATTCTGTTGTTAATGTTTATCTGCTATGTTGTTAATGTTTACCTACTCTGTTGTTAATGTTTATCTGCTATGTTGTTAATGTTTATCTGCTATGTTGTTAATGTTTTATCTGCTATGTTGTTAATGTTTACCCTCGCTCTGTTGTTAATGTTTATCTGCTATGTTGTTAATGTTTATCTGCTCTGTTGTTAATGTTTATCTGCTATGTTGTTAATGTTTATCTGCTCTGTTGTTAATGTTTACCTGCTATGTTGTTAATGTTTGCCTGCTATGTTGTTAATGTTTACCTGCTCTGTTGTTAATGTTTATCTGCTATGTTGTTAATGTTTATCTGCTATGTTGTTAATGTTTATCTGCTATGTTGTTAATGTTTATCTGCCCTGTTGTTAATGTTTATCTGCTCTGTTGTTAATGTTTATCTGCTATGTTGTTAATGTTTACCTGCTCTGTTGTTAATGTTTATCTGCTATGTTGTTAATGTTTACCTGCTCTGTTGTTAATGTTTATCTGCTATGTTGTTAATGTTTATCTGCTATGTTGTTAATGTTTATCTGCTCTGTTGTTAATGTTTACCTGCCCTGTTGTTAATGTTTATCTGCTCTGTTGTTAATGTTTACCTGCTCCGTTGTTGTTAATGTTTACCTGTTTTGTTGTTAGTGTTTACCTGCTCCGCTGTTGTTAATGTTTACCTGCTTTGTTGTTAGTGTTTACCTGCTCTGTTGTTAATATTTACCTGCTCTGTTGTTGATTATGTTCTGCTCTGTTGTTTATCTGATCTGTTGCTGTACATGTTAATCTCCTGGTCATAACACAGATCGTGCATATATACCCCTCATCACTTGGTGGTAGACACTCCAACTTGATAACAGCCTAAGACTATACTTCAGAAACGTCGCTGCAATTAATCACAACTTGTAATCCATCAACTTGTTTCCTGTCTTATTTACTCGCCGAGTTCTTGAATGCCAAGCAAACATCATCATAGTCAATTGAACTGAGATTTCCTGGTAATGAGGCTGTGTAGCGATTAGGAAAGGCAACAGTGCAACTAAGACAAATGACATTTACATAGGGGACTATAACGTTTCAATTCACATACATATGTAAGAAGAATTCAAATTTCAGAGTTATAATGTGATAGATCTGAATAGGCTGTAATTTAACAAGCTGACATAAAACCAAGAATTATTCTTATAACACGACAGATAAAATTCGATATCACGACCATTAGTACGACTTTTTGATTGGTTTACAGCAAGTTAAGTCAAGGCTCTCCCATCAGTGCTTCGTTACTCATTCTGTTGCTATGGAGACATGGGTGACAGTAAAGTTCACTATCAAATTGAATGCCATATGGATCAGTTTGAAGTATTGCGAAATAAATTTACTCTAAATTTTAATGACATCTGGGTGATAAAGTCAGAGAAATGACTTGAAGAAATAAACAGATTTGTAGTACTGTGCGGGAAAAGACATATAACATTGAACTGTGTAACATAAGTTATATTTGGGACTACACTTCCTCAGTAAAGAGCAGATTCTAGCACTTTTGTTGGGCTGAATCCCATCATAAGTGTTATCAGAGGGGTACTCAAAGTCTGTGGTCTAGACTACCAGTTGTCCGCCTTCCATTTTTGTGGAAGCCGGTTAGGCGGCTGACTTTGTTGTGCTTGCTATTAGGTGCCTGACTCTGAGGGTGTGGGTTCGAATCCCGGGTGGGACTGAACCCAACAAAAGTACTACAATCTGTACTTTACTAAGAAAGTGTAATCCCAAACATAACATATGTTACATTTGGCCACTTTCCAAATGGCACTGTGTATTCAAACCTACTGTCCTCAAAACGTCAGCAATTTCTAAACTAGAGCATATTTTCATCTCATTACCCAGCCCACCTGTAGATTTTTAACATCTCAAGAAAGGATTTTTAAACATATTTGAATGACAAAAATGATAAAGAGGAGCACAATGAAAAGGATTTAAAAGTTGGAGGAGCGTTGCGCGTGGTTGATATAAAACATTTATTGAAACTTTGAAACTGTCTACCCTGATGTTGTGTTGCACAAAGGCATTCGTTAATCCATATGATGCAGCTTTTAATAATTGAAAAACTAATTGAAATGAAAAATCCTTATTGGAAAGAAGTGATAAAACTATGGAACAAATATCGTTAAAGAATGTAGTGACATTACATCCTACCCTTTATGGCTCATTCAGAATTTTTAAAATCTTTTTTCATTTCATAACACAATGGCCTAATAACGGAATATGGAATATGAAGTAAGTGTATGATGAAAATGGTTTAAACTTTGAAACTTTAAAATGTAACTATGAAATAAAGAGGAATTAATTATAGGGTCATCACTATGTTTTACACATTTGGCCTGAATCCTGAAAAATGCAGTTAGAACTATTAGTACTATAAATAATGTACCCGTGAAGATCCGGGTTAGAATTGGTCTTTTGTTTATGGGCGTGAAGTCTTTAATGTCTACAGACATTGTTTTATGGAATTAAACTCCTTTATTTTCAATACAACAAAGGGATATTTGTAGTTGAAAGATTCATCGCAAAGAGAAGTTGTGATATTGATAATTTCAATAACAAATGGTTTCCATTATTCCCCGTATTCAGTCTTTGGCATTGGGTAGATTTTCTCTTGCAAACAGAATCATTTGTATAACCTTTTATGTAATTTTGGTATTTGCCTATGCTTACAACACATCACTTTGTAAAGAAGGAAAAAATGTAAATAGAAAAATTAAAACGAAACGTTCACCATCAATGATATATCGCATTTCCTCTAATAAGCGGGCGCTTGTTAGAGGAAATACGGTATTTTGTCTAACCGAAGATACTCAAATGTATTAATATGGAGCATTAGGCCAGACTTCAATGTTTAGAAATAAGGACAATTCAGGTTGGAAAGTCGAAAAAAGAGAATCATTTCAATTCTTGATTTTATTTCCTGAGATTAATAACTAGGTAGGAATTGTGTGTAGGAAGCCATTTTAAGATACATTTTCAACAGGTTTTGTCATTATATTATTTGAATACATTATAACAAATTTTACATGAGGCAGATCAGGATTCATTTAGAGTTCCTTATTTGACCAGCAACATTCATATGTTTTACATATTTTACAAGGCGCAACAACACCATAACGACTATGTTACTGTCGCCACGTGGACTCTGGAACTAGGGAACACTCCCAGCTTGGCTCTGAGAGGGCGGATGGCGCCATTGTGGTTAGATATATATAACGTATTTTATGAGCGCTTCGTAAATGGACAAAAAGCATTTCCTGGAAGCGCTCGTAGATCATGTATAGCTGTATTCTAGAAGACACCACAAATCAAAAAGTATGCTACTTTTTGGATAACATAGAGTGACGTTTCGGTGTAGGTTTTTACATCCTTTCCGAGTTAAACTGACTATAACCAAGTGAATATTTGTTTGTTTGTATTCTGGATTAGACTTTCTCAGTAAAGTACAGATTCTAGTACTGTTGTTGAGTCCCATCCGGGATTCGAACCTACACCCTCAGAGTCAGGCACCTAATCGCCAGCACAAGAAAGTCAGCTATCTAACCCACTCAGCCACCGCAGCTTCCACAAAAATGGAAGTCGGACACCTTGTAGTCTAGATAACGGACTTTGTGTACCCCTCTGACATTCTTCTAAAGGTACCATTTATCGCATATTCAACTCTGAACCTGTCCTCGAAAACTATTTGACATGTGTCCTTTCACCTTGGCTCTTAGATTCCTCTTGTTTAGAACTTCCTGACATCATTTATCTATAGAACAAACTTCCCCCAAAAGAAAGATTGCGTAACCTCTGCGACATCCAGGCTGGTTTAAACAGCTGGGACATTGTTAAAAACAAAACAATGCCACAGACTGTTACATTTCGATCACTCGGGTGACAGATAAGGGTTATTTTATTTATTTACGATATATTTTGGTCTTGGGGTTTGATACAAAACAATTTGAAACATTCAAAATATTGCTACAATATCTGTTTGTATTAGATATTCTTGTGTGAGAGAAAGGGGACCCTAGATGTTACAGTCTCGTGTGGTGTTGTAAGATTCAGGACATCAAAGGCTACACGCACTGCGCATTTCCGACAATCGTGATTCATCAAAGGAGCGCCCTGCTCGGTGCTTGTTTAGTTTTGCATATCCTTGCGTAACTCCAATGGGTAATCTACGAGATACAACTTGAAATAATCAACATCCGAAGTATAAACTAAGACTATAGATACCTATTGTTTACAAATATTACGAGATATAGGTATTACGTTAATCAAAGGGGCGGCGGGATAGCCTATTGGTTAAAGCTTTAGCTCGTCACGCCGAAGACACGTATTCGATTCTACACATGGGTACAATGTATGAAGCCCGTTTCTGGTGACCCCCGCCGTGATATTGCTGGAAAATTGCTAAAAGCAGCGTCAAACTCACTCACTCACTGTAATCAAAAGTGAAGCAAAGAAAGACGTTATTAACTTTGTTTAACGTTTACATTTGTTAGATATAAATTGCAAATAGGTTTTTTTGTGTTGTAGAAAGAGAAATGAGGGTTGTAACTTAAAGTACCGGCGTAAAAGAAATGGGCTCTCGTCGGATCATAGGTTTTCACACTGGTACGGCAGTGAACACCACGGGCTGTACCGGTGTTTCGTCACACCGATCGACATTGTAACCTTTTGAATGATGGCCTATGTTGGGACAAAGTTATCTTTTAGTTATTGATATGTTTTACAATTGTTTGCAATCGTTCATGCGGTAATGAAGACAACAACGGATGTTCTTTTAAAAGTGTCCGAAAACCCATAACGCTGGGCTATATTTGTTATTTTACGTCTGCTTTCGTCAATCGAATTTATTCCTACGGTAGTCTCCCTTGTCACAAAATAATCCCGTGAAACAAATAGTTATACCATTGATATGATTAGTATATTCAAAAGTGTCGATTTGAAGCATAACGTGTATTAGGTTATTACACTGGTTTTCATTAAATGACTCGGTTATTTATTATAACAGAATTCCTAAAACAGGCGCATGTATCGTCGAACTACTTTCGTAGCCATATTTGATATCCAACTTCCGTTCAAAGTTTCAGTCATAACTGAGGGAAATTAATTATTCTAATTCACACTGTATATTTGTTGGACTGTTACGTGATACATATATTCTGAAGCGTTTAGAGACCATGTATCTAGAACAGCCATCAGATTGAAAATCTACGTGTGTATTGATCAGATCAAGTGTGTTTTGTTCGACCGATCTGACGTTTCAGGTTTGACTGAAAATAGGACTGCTCTGGATTTCATTTATCGTCTGAGGATAATTAGCTGATATTACTGTCATGTTTTAACCGTATATGTATTCGAGTACATTGATGATTGACATTGATGATATATATTGGTTTGGGTTAGCTGTATAAGTAGTTTCCCTCCTAATCAACATCTTTTGACCCGTGGTGTCACAGTGACACCTGTTAGACCAGTCCATAATTCACATAATAAAATGTCCATATGACACCAGTTACGGTGTTATGGTTAGATGACAGCACTGTGTAGATGGAGCTGGGATCTTTGTGAAAGAAGGTAATTGATGCACATTGGGAAAAAATGTCGGATGATGCAAAGAAGTTTCAGACTCCAGAAGAGGAGCTGAAATATTGGCGAAGCCTTGCAGAGAAATTCAAGCAAGAGTAAGTTCATTTGTCTTTCCTGATAATGCATCTCACGTTTGACTAGCCTAGTTGAATGTTGATTGTAAACATATCTGATGATAGACTGATCATTTTAGTATTTTCTAAATTAATATGGTAATTTGGCAAATTTGGGGTATGTAGCTATGCTAAAAGATCCAAAGATTGACATGCCATGCTCATAAGGATGGCGATGATCAGTCTGAGGTTTATTGGATGTGATATCCTTCGATGCAAAATATCCAACATGCTTAAAGATTGAAAATGGACATGCATCCACAAGGGTGCAAAAAATGTGTATTCATATTCAATGAATGGTGAATGAAATTATTTGATAAACTGCATTACTTATAAATTACTGCAAAATATAAATTTCCATTTGTTAACATCATGAAAACGTTTACATCGTCGAAACTTCAAAGCTCATGTCCCATTTTTGGTGTCCCCTGCCGTGATATTGCTGGACTATTGCGAAAAATGGCGTAAAACCATACTAAGTCAGTCAATCAGTCAGTCAGTCAAAGCTCATCTTGAACTAGCACTTCTGTTGAGTAATTCCATATTTATATTTGAGTAACAGCTTTGGGGATGTGCAGTATTATGTATTTCGCCTGTAGAGTAGTGTCTTCAAATTGACTGAGGTGAAGTGTCTGCTTTGCCTGTAGAGTATTTGCAAATATATTTCAGCATGGAATGATCTAGTTCATCTACAAACAAACATGAATAAAAAATACACATATTTCATATTGAAATAGATAAAAACCAACAAGGAAATAACATGGTTAAGCTCCTTTATTGGAATTATCATTTATTCAGTGTTTGACATTTTGTCCAGTTTGTAATATTGACTGTACTGTACTGTTGGAGAGTCCCCGAGTCCCCAAGTCCCCAGAATATATAAATCACTGGAACAAAATCAAGAATTTAAATTAATACTATGGTATTAATTATAAGACACATGTAGTATTATACGTAAGATAGTTGATATTATAAATGAGTATTAATGTTCAGATTTCTTTTACTTGTAGGTCACACAGTGATACATGTATACAAGTTGTTACAACTGTAACACTGGTGATGCCATGCATGAGGAATCACAAAGTGCACAAACATTCACCATGCTTCCCATGCATGTGTAATGACCTGTAACATTGGACTTAGTTGTGTTCATCAAACCTACAAGCATACAGCTGTAACTAGGTTGCAATCAAAATGACATAGATAACCTGTTTTGTAATTATAGATGTGCATGTGCTACTAGCTTGCTACTCAGTGTACTAGATTGTTTTCAGTGAATACTTTACTATGGTAATTATTTTTTATCATGTCACGTTTTATGTTCATTCGGCTTGAGGTAATAACAGGGTTTAAAATACATGTAAATCTCTGCCTCCAATCATGATGACTCCCAAACAAAAACACTGCCATACCCTTGTGTCACTTCAGTTTTTGCATGTGGAAACCATGGGCCTGTTAACATGTGCGTAGCCATGAACATTACAAAGCATAACAGTCTCACAGGTAACATCCTACCTTGTTGATACGGTTAATTTCTTTGGTCATGTGGACACGGTATCTGACCTCAGATCAGAAGGTCAGTGGTTGGAATCTCATCACAGGACTTGGCCGTTTTGAGGCTGCTACACATTCATTGCATTACAATTCATTAATGCATTAAAACAAATCATTGTCACCATGTTGTTGAGGTCAGCATCATTTCCTCTTGTCAGACATGATATATAAATATGTGTTACACATCAAGATATTTGTTGAACTGTTTGAGTAATGTCTATCCAGTATGAATGCATCGGAAAAGAATCATAATAAAAAATATGTTTAACAGTTCCTGAAGTGTAATGTTCATGGTAATCTTTAAATCTACTAAAGTTTTGAAAAATTAGTGTTTCAGATAGTTTACCATGTTTACTGCAAGTAATGCACATTGCAGAACTAGAAGAAGGTTAATCATCTGTCAATGTCATGGATGGATGGATGCATGCATTTATGTATGCCATGAGAAAACAACACACTCACTTCAATTGAAAAAAAATGATGCATTCATTTCGTAAGATAGTTTGTAATCAACAGGAGCAGACCAATGACTTGTCAGTGTTAATCCTTCCTGAACACTGTCACACTGCTTGTTATTACCATGGATGCTATTTGGCTCAGTTGGTTTCATAACAACAAAGAAAATCATTCCAATATTTGTAATGTCTGTGGTTGTTAGTTGGCAAAACTATGGCCTTCATCATGTTGTATATGCACAAGGACCATGTGCATATAGGACTAACAGTCTTAACATGTTCAGACAATTTAGACTTTGCAATAAATCTTGTCAATGTGGTCATCTGTTGATAACCAAGGGAGTCTAAATATACCTTCCCTAATTTGCGTCTTGTTCTTTTTGACATGGTGGACATTCCCTTGAAATAGAAACATTATTGCAAGTTTATTTTTCCTCACAAGTTGTCATGTCTATAAATATTGGTAACCTGATACTAAGTAGTGATGATCAGGGTCCAAAGATTTAACCATGGTCATGGAAAAGAACTTATTGTTGTCATACTTATATCTGTTTGTCGTCTCATCTTGTCTAAGCGTCATGTGTACAGATATGTGATCATTTCCGGTCAATGTGAATGGTCACAACTGCTGTATTTTTCAGACTTGAAGAGACTAAGGAGGAACTAGAAGAGTTCCAAATCAGCAGCCGAGAACTAGAATGTGAGCTGGAGACGCAACTAGAACAGCTGGAAAACAAGAATAAAGAATTAATGGCTGATAAACACAGGCTCACAGTAGAATGTGAATCATTAAGGGTAAGTAGAGATTACAACTAGATAACATACTCATCAGATATCAGATGAGACAGCACCATTCTACTTGTTGTTTAAAGGAGAATACTAGACAATTGCAATAATTTGCTGGGTGAAAGATAAAGTCATCAGAAACATGTACCCCAATTTTTATTTCAGAAATATGGTTTATTATGTTTTTATTCTGAAAACAGTTTCTGTTATCTGAGCTTCGGCCATTATGCATATTCCGCTGGAACTCACATGACCTTTCCTCTTGAGACGTCATGTGACTAGTGTCCGCCATATTGCACCGATGAAGATCCGGGGTAGAATAGGTCTTCAGCAACCCTTGCTTGCCACAAAAGGCGACTATGCTTGTCATAAAAGGCGACTAACTGGATCGGGTGGTCAAGCTCGCTGACTTGGTTGACACATGTCATCGGTTCCCAATTGCGCAGATTGATGCTCATGCTGTTGATCACTGGATTGTCTGGTCCAGACTTGATTATTTACAGACCGCCGCCATATAGCTGGAATATTGCTGAGTGCAGCGTAAAACTAAACTCACTCACTCACTCCGTCATATTGCCAAAGAACAAGCGCTACAGTAATACAAATCGCGTTGTTTCTGTCGGTTTTTGTAAATGGTACCATGATGTATTCTGTTGCCTGGGGATGCATGGAATCATCGAACAATGGAAAGAGCCACCATTTTGTCCATTTTCCAAATAAAGAGACATATTTAGGCAGGAGAAATGCTCCGATCTTTCTGAGTCGGACGCATATGAAAGAGACATGAACACATGGGGTGTGAAAATCCCAAAGCTAGGCTGAAGAAGGAAGAAGTACCCACAAGATACATTTATACTCCATCATTCCCTGTTACAACTTACTGTCAGTGGTATTTTTAACATAAATTAAATCAAGTCCGATTGCCAGTCGAATTGCCCCCGCTACAAATTGCCCAAGCAAAGTTGGTCAAATTGCCCCAGGGGGTACTCAAAATGCCCCAATTTATTTAAAATGATTAAATATAGGCCATAAATGTATACTTTGGTCAACTTTGATATTATGTTCTTCATATAAAAGTATATACATAGTTATGAGTTTACTAATGGAACATTTATCAGAAATATTACTTCCTAATAACTTTTTTATGAGGAACATAATCTCAAAGTTGACAAAAACTATGCATTTACGGCATATATTTAATCAGTTTAGATGAATTTGACCAAATTAGAATGAATGGCCAAATTTGCTGGGGCATTTTGTAGCTGGGGCAGTTCGACTGGTACCCATGAGATATATATTATCAAAATCAGTAAGAGATTTCACATGAGCTTGAAAATGTTTCATTATAACGTTCTTTTTGGTTTGGAGCCCTAAATGCTGCAGTCTACCCGACTTTCATGCTTTCACTTTTTGCTTTCATTGTTTTCCATTTTGCCCAATTACGCACGTTGGCATCAGACTCGCTATTTGTCAGTAGTGTGTGCCGTGAAAGTTGTTCTGTATTCTCATTGGCTGACAAGATGTCATTCTAAGGGTATGACCGAGTACCATAACTATATCCATAACCAAACGCTGGGGAAACATACATTGTCCTGACTAGTATTTTATAATTCACCAGTTTCCTGCGTTGCGAATATTATCTCTGCTCAACCAGGCTGGGATCTTGTATGGAGACTTGATACCTTATAAATGAGAACTACCGGGATTTTCCGGAAAGCCACCCAGGGCTGTAAAATGGAAATTTGGGGAAAATTGGGGGTAAAAATGGACCACATAACCGCCCGGGCGATAATTCAGAAATAAAATAATTCAATAGTCGGGAACTAAAATCAACTCACTGTCGAGTTTCATCCTGATTAGATATCGTGTAGATGCAAGCAAAATGTTGCCAAAATGAAATCTTCGCAATTCAACATGCAGTAGTCATAACATTATTTATCTATCTGAAAAAATGTGTTGCCAATATACCCTGGGCTTATCTTGTGACAGTTAAAACATACCTAATAATTCATGAAATCAAGGCAGTCATCTTGCCTCTTCGTAAACCGAAACTTGATCATCAGCCATTTTGTAAGCATGTGACTATCATCCAATCAGAAAGCTGCTGTCAAATTTGTCAGCCAATCAAATTTAACCTTACAATGTTACGGTACCAATATTGTAATGTAGAGGGTTATAGGTCATGCAGTTGTTTACATACGCTACAAGGCGGGACAGACAGAACATATGACATACATTATGTACCTTTCAATAATAACAACATTTCCTTGAATAAAGATTTATTTTTTATTTTAAGATTTATTTAGACAGTTACAAATTGTGATTGTTTATCACAGCAGTTGCCGTTTGCTGGAGCCCTGATTTGATTACCGGTACAGTGATAATTTATTTGTGAAAACAATTGGTTGAAGAGACGCACGTGTGTGTTTGCTTTTCATTCAAGCGTTGTACCCCGGTACTAGAAGTGGGTTGGACAATATGCCCTTATTTGGAATTACGCAATGCTTTTGTGTCAGCTAATCTGATTGGCTTATTGAAAGCCACCATCTTTCTAGGTCATCAAAACATCATACCGGTAAGTTGTAATGTCGCTTTGAAACGGTGTGCCGCTAAATGCATGAACATAAATGATGTAACAATAACGTTAGATAATGTAATGTAAATGAAGATTTTTCAATTAAATCAGGCTATTTTAACCATTAGTGTAAAATCTGTGTGTCAAAACGGACACGATATCCTGCGCAAAAGTGTTATTAAATTTATTTTCCTACCCGTTTATATTCATCTACAATGAACAATGACCTCAGACACATAAATAACGAAGTTTACTGTGAATTATATTTCTAAATAGCAGTAATGAAAAAATAAGTTTTAACCCCATATAATCGCCATCTAAAATAAGCTCCCATGGGTGTAATTTTTGAAGCAGATAATTTCCATTTCCCCCCTCTGAAGCATAATTATTTTGTTTTTAAATCCCAGACACCCTACAGTCACCCATTTGACACAAAAGGAACTGCAATTACATTTAAAAAAAAGAAATTCTTAGGGACTGGTCATATATTTAATGGGGTGGGACGTCATGTCACGTGATACCCCCTCTGCTCATTAACTGTCGGATGTTTCCGTAATAGGCGGAAATACGAGTACGTTTTTTGAGTTTTTATTGCTATTTTACAAACTTTTTGTTCAGTTTTAATCACGGTAGGTGACTTTTAGAATATCCTTTACAATATATCAAAAGTTTTTTTTTCTTTTGTATTCTCCTTTAACCTCAGTCATCGCTTGTACAGAGTTATGGCCCTTGTCATGCGTTTTTGTACTAAGTGCACGGTATCCCCCATGGGGACAAGTTTTCTCAAAAACAGTTATAGATAGGGAAACCAAATTTGGTAAGTATTTTCAGGACGCAAATGCCTTGATGGAAACCACGTTACGATTCTTTATAGAGTTATGGCCCTTGTCAAACGTTTCTTGACTTAGTGCATGGTAACCCCAGTGGGAACATATTTTCTCAGTAACCGTTACAGATAGGGAAACCACATGTGGTAGGTGTTATCAGGACATGAATGTCGCGGTGGAGTTAAAAAACAGAACCGTGTGGCGGGGGATATTGATGACCATGTCTTCTTGTTTTTTTCTGACATTATGAATATTGATGTAGATAAATAATGTAACCATGGTAACAGAGTTGATTATCATATCAATTATGGAGAGGTTATTTATCAGTGTTTTTGCTTGTCATTATCAGGAAAAATTAGAGATACTACAGGGGTCCAGCCATAAACAAGTTTCTCTTCTAGAAGATGAACTAGCTCAAGTTTCTGCATTTAAAGATGAACTACAAAAATATGTACGAGAACTGGAACAGGCTAACGATGACTTAGAAAGAGCTAAAAGGTATGTCTTTTTTACTTTGTGTATGTATCAGTTTGTACAATATGTTATAATAATAATAGTGGTCTTTTCCTTCAGTGAGAAGAGAATGACACAAGCAGGATGATACTGATTTACATTTAGTGTTTTGCTTGTGTCAGCTTTATAGATCCTAGTTAACACTTCTAAAATCAAATTATTGAAAAACATTATCAGCTCTAACTTTGAGACTGTTTTCCACTGGATGCTATGACAATACTTGTACCTTGATATGGCCAACTTATCACTGTTTCCCCAATGATAACATGTGTTATCACTGTTTCTTATTTTGTCAGATGTCACATTTGAGCCTATCTATCAGTTTGACTTCTTTGATTGGCATTCTAGAAGTTGGGTAGATGAAGAATGAGCACTATTTTGATGGATATACAACTTCTTTATTCTATATACGTCGCCTATATACGTCGCCTATATACAATAAAGAAGTTGTATATCCATAAAAATAGTCCTCCTTCTTCATCTATCAGTTTGTTTTGGTATTTAAAGATATACTTATTTTTTCAGAGCTACAGTTGTATCCCTTGAAGATTTTGAATCTAGATTAAATCAAGTGAGTAATTCAACTAATTGTTTTGTGCATTTTCATATAAGATTTGAAACAAACCTATTTATGGTGCCGAACTGGTAGGATTATGATGCCTGTTCGACTGAGTATTATTGGAGATGTAGAATAGCTTTTGTAGATTTGTTTTATCCACCTATGGGTATGACACTATTGTTTGTAGTCAGATTACTGATAAGCCACACAAAGTTTAGCTTTACTCACATTTCCTTGTACAAGTTGTCATGAATGAAACAAGTTAGTGAAATATGTTCAAGATAGTTGGAAGTGTGTCAGTTCCTTCATCATCTGAACAATTGTGTGTTTTTTGTATCCTGGTTATAATTATATAAACAGAGGAAGCATATGTACAAGTAGCAAGAAAGTGTATTTTTGATCTCATACCAGGCATTATACAGTTATTGTAATACTTGCATTGGTTGCAGGCAATAGAAAGAAATGCATTCCTAGAAAGTGAACTGGATGAGAAGGAAACACTATCAGAGACAGTACAACGACTCAAGGATGAGGCAAGAGGTTAGTAAATAGACTAATGTTTCCTGAACTTGTAGGGGCGGTGGGGTTGCCCAGTGGTTAAAGCTGGGGGCCTGGGTTCAATTCCCTA
Source organism: Haliotis rubra (assembly GCF_003918875.1). NCBI lineage: Eukaryota > Metazoa > Mollusca > Gastropoda > Lepetellida > Haliotidae > Haliotis > Haliotis rubra. Next base: position 287,519 of record NW_025766880.1, read on the forward strand.
CATGGTTACAGTATGTGAAACCCAATTTTGATGTCTTGCACCATGATATTGGTGGATTGATAAGAGTGGCATAAAACTACACTCATTCACTCATTCTACAATGTCACAAACAGGTGCCCTCCTAACAACTGTATGACAGCTAAGATGATCTATTTGTCAGAATGAGCAGTGGTTTCCAGCTTTAACAAAAGTGTCAGATGAGCTCATGGCCATGTTACTATGTATTTTTTCTTATCCTGACTCATGATCTTTTGCTTATCTCACTTTTCCTTGCGATTGGTAGTGGAACACTTGAATCCCTTGAAGTTCCCGAGGCGGACGTAAAAATACACTCACCCACGAGTTACCTCCCTTTTCCCGCGTAAACAGTCATGTGACCAGCCTTACTTGTCACTCTCTCCCTTTTCGCCCAAGTGGATGGTTGGGTGAGCACTGGAGTCCCGTATACGGCATTATATCCTTTTATTTAGGTCCTATTCTTCAAAATTACGCTGTGTATGGCTTTGGCAATAACTACTATTTATTACCCACGTGGTCAACGTATGGGTAGTTGCATACTAATCTCGTACGTCACACGAGTGTCGTATCGCGTTGACCTGTGTCATAACGACTTGACCTGAGATTCTAACGATTTGATTGGATAACCGATGACCTCTCAATTAGGTCACATTATGACGTAACTATTTTTTCATTCATAACAAACACGTGAATTCATTCATTCTACAACTTAAATGCATTGTGGGAATGTAAACATCGCGAACGTTGCCGTGTCGCTGTTTAATTGTGAGTCGAACTGAGACATTATATCCGTCGAAAAACGTAAACGCAATGTTTCCACCAGTAATGTTAGCGAATGTAGCAACTGCAAACCAAGAAACGGGTGCTACGGAGTAGTTTACTGTAGGAGGCTGTAATGAGGCGATGACAACTGATATGAATCGTGACGCCGGTTACCAAGGCAGTGACGTCATTACAGTGTGACGCCATGCAAATATTGTACTACAGTACAAAACTCTTCCGCAACCTCTTTATGAAACCGGTTTCTGTTTGAAACCAAAATATTAACAAAACTACAGCTATTTTGTCAGTTTAATGCATGTAAGACGTGGTAATAAATAAAATACCACGTTTTCGGTTTACATATATATCGAACTTGTGATCTTCCTATGTTATCTGACCCGGCTTTTCGCTTAGGTCAGTAGAAGGACACTCGCTTCTATAATGTATTATATGTAAACATTTTGTTAAAATTATTTGTATTTGTGTCATAATTGAACCTATATCCAAGGTACCTTCTAACCTACGCACCGCTTTGAGAAAGCTGCAGACATCTACAAGTTCGAGAACTCTCAGATCTACAGGCAGATAACAGCAACGCAGACATCTACAGGGTTCACGAACCCTAGGGTTAATAAACCCTTACATCAACAGGCAGGATGTTGACGTCGACTCTATTACCATACGGCTGAATAGAACAAGGCAGTGATGAAAACGGATGGTTTTGTCAGAGTTTAAAACTCAACAAAAAGATCTACTACATGTGAGATCTCTACAGTTTACAGCCTGCACAACTCTACAACCTGCACAAACCTTATACCTGTATAGGTTCAGTTTCGGACGACAACCTACTTGATGAAAGAAATCACTTCATCTATACGGATGCTGAGGTCTTATACCGGGTAGCAGATGGCCTGTGGATATTGTAGTTCACTCACTCACTCCAACCCAACAGATACGTACTTCATATACGCTGATGACTTCGACTCCAATATGATATCACCTATGAAGCCGATAAGTACTGGAGAACCTCAAGGCGACCTTTGTAAAGGGCTTCAGGTTAACAACGCCTTCAAGTATCCTTGAACGGACGTACAGATGATATTATTAACACTCGTCACTCAGCATGGGGATTAGGATTTTATATCCTATCAACTAGATTCAACATCAGTATTTCTTCAAGATCCATACAGACATACGTCTCGACAGCCTCCTTCGTCATGCTGGCTTATATTATCCACAATGGGAATACGTGATTCATATCACTGAACAAGATTTTACACTTGGAGCAACCCTTATTCAAGAGGTTTATATGAGTGGCGTAGAATTACGCGCGCTTTTACTCAACCAACTAATTGCATCAGATTTTATGTAGGCCAACTTGCTACAACACCGGTGACGTCATGCTTGGAAGCTGATTGGTCCATGTCAGACACCGCCTCCCACTGACAGAGCAGGCTCCAGCAAGTTTTCTGATTTGTAAACAAACCCGTGGTACGGGGGAATACTTCATTGGCAGCCTTGGAAACAGTATACAACTACAGCCTGTTATCATCATGGGAATCTAATAGATGTCTAGCCTTTACAGCAGGATAAATGATGTTTATTTTGGAACTTGTCTCTGATAAAAGTCGGTATGAGTACCTGTCCCCTGCGATGCTACACTGGAGCCAGCTTTGCTATAAATAGACCATGCTTCGATGTATGCTGATCAACACAGATCGCCTGCGTATATAAGAGGAAGAATGATGTATCATCACTGCAATCAGAGGTTAGCACTTCCGATGGAACGTCCTACTGTTTGGAATATCGTCGACTCTATGATTATTCATACGAATAACCAAGCCTATCAGCACCTATCTGCCGCATCGAGGTCTACGCATAGCCGGTTATCTGGACGACGGCATACAGGTTCTTCAAAGTGCCAATCAACTCAGACAGCAGCTGAACTTCACAATTAAGTTGCTCACGCAACTAGGATGGCTAGTGAACCTGATGAAGTTGGAGTTAGAATCAAACAAGATCTTCAATTGCTGGGAATAAGAATTATCACAACACAGAATCGAATTGTGGTCCCAGAAGATCATTGGGTCAAGATACAAGCCATGATTCCACAAGCAGTCATCTCTCCGTTAACACTACGAACATGGCAAAGTCTACTCGGTCTACTAACCTCGGCGCAGGACTTGACTCGCACAGGAAGGTTACAACTAAGGCCGCTGCAACGGTTCCTGACAAAACATCTGGACAGCGTCGACCCTATCTTGCTGCCAGACAATCTCAAGAGGTACCTACTTTGGTGGACCCACATGTCGAATGTCTGCGGAGGGACCTATTTACAAGAGCCGGCCTTTGACACACATCTCTATGTAAACGCATTGATCAGAGGCCCAGATAAGCTGCGTATCCGGGTAAAATACACATAGAAAATTTTCAATTACGCATTGAAAAATAATTGTTGCGTACCAATTAAGCATTTAAAATGTTAGATACGTAAAAAGTTTAAAACAAATGCGTCCGGAATATATTTATAAAAATCGCTTGCGTAATGAAAAAGACATCGATTGCTATCAAGTTGTACTGTTAGTATAGGACAAGTGTTGTACTGTCAGTATAGGATGAGTGATTTTTTATGAAATCATTTCCATTATATTTAAGTTGGTTTTGATTAGGTATGGCATAAGGCAGAACATACCTGCTTAGTAAACCTACTCAATGACATAATACTTAGGTGAGTAAAATGACTGAAATACGCACATATTTGAAAGCAGTGGGTAACGGAAAATGAAATACCCACTCAACATTCATAATACCCACTCCAAAAAAATACAGTGGGTACAGTACCAACATGAGCTAAATCTTATCTGGAGCTCTGATTGATGCAAGGTTGGGGTGCACATCTCAACAATCAAGTTTCATCAAGGAAGTGGTCCAAAACAGAGCAGCATCATCACATCAATCTGCTGGAGATGAAAGCTGTGATCAATTCCTTACAACTATGGTCGAGCTCGCTGATCAACAGGATGCTGATGGTCCACACCGACAAATCTACAGTGGCATTCTCCATAAATCTGCAAGGATCTACAAGATCACCAAGCCTACTACAGCTCACATTCCAGTTGTCTGACATCACAGAGGAGGCAAACATCTGGATAAAGGCGTGTCACATACCCAGAGCCAAGAACGTGCTTGCAGACGCTCTCTCCCGACCACTGCACCCGTCACCTACGGAATGAATGCTCCATCCAGAAGCATTTCGGCTCATCATAAGGGAAATAGAATCCCCTTGCATAGACCTGTTTGCCACGAGGTTCAACATACAACTACAGACGTTTGTCTCACCAGTTCCAGATCCTTAGGCCTGGGCAACAGATGCACTGAGCATATCCTGGGAAGGACTAAACGCTTACGCGTTTCCACCCCCGATATTACTACCGGAAGTACTGTTGAAGATCAAACAGACACAGGTGCTACAACTGACTTTGGTCGCGCCATAATGGCCAGCGAGAGAATGGTTCCTAGACCTAATAGAAGATCTCGGAAGTCAAACAATCAAGTTACCAGATTGGCCGAACCTACTCATACATCCGCACCTACTCATACATAAGTCCAAGGGAACCCGACAGCATTCCAGCTACTCGTGTGGACCGTATCAAAACATGTTTGAAGAAAAGAGGATACTCCGCCAGGGCAGCCAAGGCAGTAACGCTAGCGTTACACAGATCTACTCGTAACATGTATGATGACAAGTGGCTGAAGTTGAAGACTTATGCAAGGCAGAAAGGCTTGATTGCTATGAAAGCTACTCATACTCAAGTGGCGGAATACCTGTGTCATCTTAGACAGACCAGACATCTGAAAGGTTCGACATTATCTACATACCTGGTTGCCATCAGTACAGTGATTACCATGAAAACAGGCATCAAGTTGACGAAAGTACCAGAATTACTTGCTCTGCTGAGATCTTTTAAACTGGAGGACCAGCAAAGAAGTTCAGAGCTCCGGCCTGGGATCTGAATGTAATTTTACGTCATCTTACAAGTGATGTCTACAAACCTCTAGGCCATACTACCTTCGAGCTGCTGACACAGAAGACTCTGTTCCTGCTTGCGCTAGCCACGGCAGCTCGGATATCAGAGATACATGCGCTGGACTTTGGTCGAACCAGATTCAACACGGGGCAACATGCTGGGTTCATCTAGGACTTAGATGGGACGTCATTGCCAAGAACCAACTACCTGGTCAGCCAGATAGACAGTTCCACGTACCAGTGCTATCTACAATCCTCGGACCAGAGGATATAGAAGACCTATCCTTGTGTCCGGTCAGAGCCCTGAAGAGATATCTTCAAAAGACTAAGACAAGGAGACAAAAATTCAAGCGCCTGTTCATCCCATTGTCCACAGAGACATCAGCAGAAGTCTCAAGAATGACAATATCGTTCTGGATGAGACCCGTCATATTGAGAGCCTATAAAGCAGCAGGACTAGAACCTCCTAGAGCTTCCAACCCACACAAAGTCAGAGCACTGGCGTCAACATTGGCTCTGCACGGAAATTGCTCTATATCAGCAATTATGGAGGGCTGCTTTTGGAAGTTGGATACGGTGTTTGCCAACCACTACCTCCGAGACATAACCACTGAAGATGTCTCAGGCATTCACCAATTTGGGCCTCTCGTTGTAGCACAGCAACTAACGGTTCCTCAAAGGCGCGGAGTTGGAAAATCTCACCCTTTATCACGTTGATTTGTTGATAACTTTTACTAAGGAAAAGTATTAGTTTGAAAGTCCATGCGCACAGTCTAGGACAGACTAGCATGAGTGATCTTACCTGTACGTGAAGGGGTTGCAACTCATTTATGATAAAGATCTTATCATAATCTATGTGTTGTTATAGATATCTAGTAAAAAGAAGATACTAGTATATCTTAAGCCACATGAATCAAGATGATTCAACTTGTCTGAGATGGAAGTAAGACAAGAAAGTGGTCCCCCTGAGTTATAACAGAAGTTGGAAGAATAGGATCACGGAAATGCCGTTTTGCAGTTCCCATGGGGGGGGGATACAGGACGTATCTAAGGACAGCTGATGAATCCACAAAGTGGCTTGACCCATTACCAATCCGTTAGATTCTTTAAGCAAAAGGTCATGAGTCAGGATAAGAAAAAATATGTAATTTTTCAAGTAAAATTGATATTTTTATACTTATCCTGACTCATGACGAGAAACCCTCCCAACCTCCCTGCTGGAAACACTTCTGATTACACAGCAGATCCAAGTGCTTGGGCAGAAAAATCAGGAGAGTGTGACAAGTAAGGCTGGTCACATGACTGGTTACGCGTGAAAAGGGAGGTAACTCGTGGGTGAGTGTAGTTTTACGTCCGCTTAGGGAACTTCAAAGGATTCAAGTGTTCCACTACCAATTGCAAGGAAAAGGGAGATAAGCAAAGATCATGAGTCAGGATAAATATAAAAATATCAATTTTACTTGAAAAATTACATTTTTATGAGTTATTAGTGGGTTATATGTTAGAATTGAGCAGCAAACTTATGTTCTTTTACACTACAGTCTGTTAAACTATGTTACGGACAATATGTCAGGGAAATATTCAATCCTTCTTAATCTTATAATCACCACATGGCAAGGTTTATGAGTTAAGGGGTATCGGTGTATTCACAAATTAATATTTATTTGAAGGAAAACACTTTGTCATGCTGCTACCAACCAGTAGTTTACTGTTGCAATGTGGCTGAAAAAATGCTTACATGATTTTACATTTTAGCTCATCCACTCCAGTAACTAGTACTTAATCCTTATAATACAGTCATTGGTCATCATTAGTCTTGTTCATTAAACATGGTAATGGCTAGGAGAAACCCACAACACTATTTTGTCTCCTTATTCCAGACTTGAGGCAAGAGATTGATGTACGAGAACGCCAAGAATTAATGAGCACAAGCTGTGAGTCAATGACCGCCAGTGTTCACTTGGAACCAGAGACCGCTGAACATGCTGATGGCAGTAACGGGGTGACCCCACAGCGAATGGGAGACAGTGGATATAGTGGGTCCCACATGTCTACTACAGTGCCTTTGTCTCCCTCTACTCCTGTGGGTAGAGGTAAGATACAGACACTGTTACATGCAGTACATGTTGTAGTTGTCAGTGTTGTGCTTGTACGTTTGTATTTGTCTGGGGCTGTGTTTCGGTTCACGTTTTCATTCTTGAGACACTGGGTTTTTGTGTGATGAAGGAAGAATCATATGCAAGGCTTGTTTGGATTGTTTCTGCTTTAATATACTAATGAATACACTTTGATTAATTATTATGGTTTTAGATTGCAGATTATTATGTATTCTTTGATGCTGATAAACCAATGATAAGCAGATATAAGTAACACTATAGTCTTCTTGGTGTTAATGAATCAGGAGTGATTCAGATCTAGATACAAGACTCAAGGTTTGTGATCAGATTTATAAAATGATTTATACTTCGTGACCAAATTTATTTTGATCAGTACATTTACACAGTTAGTATGTATTACAGCATCTATTTCCATGTGATCATATACTTGTTGTGCAACATCAACATAGCCTGTTCTCTGACCAATGACAGTGTGTCTAACAAGTGACATTACTATCCATGTATGTATACTAACTTCCTGGATATATCATGATGGTAGCTGTGTACGTCACTACATCAAGGCATCATGTATCACACACCTCACTCATCCTCCTCTACACCAGCATGCCTGCCTGTTTTGAGCTTATCTTTGTGTATGCAAGGGCTATCCTAACAGTCAGTAACAAAATCTTCAGTTTCTGCGTAGCAAATTATATTAATCAAAATACACAGTGGTCCATCATGCTCTTTTTGTGAATCAAAAGTGAAAAGGAAAAATGGATTGAGTAATTCTGACTTTTTAATGTTTGAGTACATGTGTGGCTGCTTGAAAAGGATTATTGCTGCCTTGTTCATTTTTTTCTGAACTTTAAGATTAAATATATGTGTACAAGATGTAAAGTATCTTTTTTTTCTGTGTGGCTTTGTGACACTTTCTTTTACAACAATGTTGAACATGCTGGACTGATAATGAGATGTAAGATCTACAGATGCTTTGTCTGTTATTGTTTTCGTAATGGAAAGTTTGGGAATGAAAAATTATAATTTTGAATAATACAGGTGTTGTAAAAGTTAATTTTGATGTTGAATGTAACTGTTTTGGCAATTTGTGATGATTTGGCTTATATAATCAAAAGCTGGCAACTAAGTATAGCCGAGTGGATTGCTTCATAGACCTTTGGTGTTGTGCGTTGACGTAGTCTTGTAGTAGTTGTTTAAATATCGTGTGTGCATGGAGTAGAATAGCATGTTAACAAGCAACTCATACTCACTTGTTACAAGCAGAACAGTGGAAAGTTTACTCAATGGTTGATGTTTATAAAGGTGATACAGACGTGTAATAGTATGAAGCATTGTGGCATTGCGGATATATTTCTCTAAGATTTGCTTTCATATTTTTGTCAAATGTTGGCATATGCATACAAACAAAAAAAGTCGTTAACTATGTTTTTCTGGAAATACAAATAAAGGATAATGTGATACTGACTATAATGTAAGAGCTTATTTGTTAGAGGCTGCATCTGACAGTAACCTTCTAACATTTCCCAACTCTGTTTAACATTACTAACTGTACAGTGGAATATATATTTCATCGCTCATCTACTCATCAGCATGAGATTGCCACCACCTGTACATGAGTCTGCTACTCGGCTTGAATGACACCTGTTTTGCTTTGCAGGAGTCCCCAGCACGAGTTCTTCTGGTACACCTCTCACTCCTTCAGCGCGCGAATCTCGGCCCTAAACATTGTTGGAGATTTGTTGCGGAAAGTGGGTGTAAGTAGTCTACTGGCTGGCAGCCATATTGGCACCTGGATGCTGGTTGTGCATGGGATGCTGTTACATCCTAGACTTGTTCCATGAATAGTCACCTCGCATTGACTTAATGCTTGCAGAAACTTTATATCATTCCCTTCCCCGTTTGAATGACTTATGTGCATTATGAAGTAGTGTTACTAACAAGCGTATGTTCATTTCATTTTGAATCATTCGTAAGTATTGATACATAGTGTTTTGTGTTAGAAAGGTTAAATCATAGGTTCTGCGTGTATGATGCATACAATGATATGTTTGACTCGTACTTGAGTCATCAGAAAGGTGGAGTCTACAAATTTCAATATTTGTTCTGAACAAGAGCAAATGAACTTGTCTTAAGTTGCCAAGCTTTATGATATTTCAGTATAGTGCATGAGCTTGTTAGAGAGAAATATTGTCTGCAAGTATGCCATAATTATGTGGGTTTTTTTAAAACAAGGGAAATAATCAATTGCATTTTTTTAGGGGGACACATTTCAGAAAAATATTGTGAAATATTGTAAAATATTGTGCAATATTGTGATTGTGCTCTTCTTGTCACAAATCATTGTTTATGTTCTTTTCACGCTGTACTAATGTTAACTCCTGTTTGATAAATAGCTGAATGACACACATCACAATTACAATAAAAGACTATCTAAGGTTTCGCTGGAATAAAGGATAGAGGGGATAATATTTAGGTTTTAATTACGACATATGATTAACCTTAAAAATGTCAAAAGTATTTGTTATCACTGATCATATAGGAATCAAATGTCATCCAATTATTACGTGTGTCCTTCAGGCAATGAATAATGGATGCCATTATAACATGAATATTTTCCTCTGTAAAAATGAATGTTCTATGTGGAATTTATTTATTGTCTCCAAAGCCTAAGGTTTGTGTTTTAGTTGTATACACCATGTTTCTGATGAAATAACTCTTACAACTCTCATTCCTGTAGTTGAATGTTGGGTAGCAGTAACTTTCATACAATGTGTGTGTGGCACGGATTATTTTAAGAGATATTTCTTAATGACTGTTATTAAACTAAATTGTCAGAATGTCAAGTGGCTTGGCTTGGATACTATGTTAAAGGAGTGTTTTGTGTACTAACCATGCTAACTGATGTGATTCTACTAGGTTTTGAAGATAAGAGATTTTGTTGTGCCAGTTCTAATATGTGTATGTGAATGTTCATAATTGCATAACAAATGATAGATTGGGTGAGAAAGTTCACTAGGGATTGCCTTTTCAGTATGTTGCATCTGTGTCTGTGAATTAAACTTTACAGACCCTGATAGTGGAATTTGGTTTTGAAGATGCATGTGGTCTCACCTTAGGCAAGTGAGTTTGTTCAAATTGCCTCTGTTCACCCAGCAGAAAAATGGGTACCCGGTGGGATAAAGTCTTGTGACTATAACCTTCTAGCGCCTAACAGGCAGCTTGGGTTATCCGGGGTAATAAGAATCAGATTCTGATTAAGCGCCGCGAGCAATCACTTGGTGTTTGGAGACTGTGCGCTATAGAAGATGACTTATTATTATTATTAAGAGGAAAGCACTGTTGAGAGTTGGCAGTAGTGCTATCCACAGATATCTCTTCTTACCATCATTTCACTGTATCATTTCCTGTTCACAGGATTAAAATTTGGTTTGTTAATGTTTTATTAAAAACACAAGTGGAAAAAAATTCTTTTGCTTACATTCTATTTTGAAATTACAATTAATGTTATTGTGGTCCTATTAACATGCTAAGTATGTGAAAATGATAAAAATACCAGAACTGATTATGTTTGTTTTTATAAAAGAAATAATTGTGATTTCTTGCAGGCCCTCGAAAGCAAACTAGCCTCATGTCGAAATTTTGTAAAAGATCAGCCTCGCAGTGGTAAAGTAGTAGCGGGAAGTGCAGTAGATTCTCCAAGGTGAGTACATGCACAAAAATAGGATATATGTCCTATTTGTACAATCTTTGTCATGTTGCTCCCTATCACTTGATCTAACAAGGAAATTCTCTGTTTAAATGCTTTGTTGACATGATCGGTAACGTCACTTTAGCTTATGTTATGAATGTAATGTCATATCAGGCAGGAGTGTATGTTTCAACATTCTCCACCACCTCTTAGGGGCAGTGGGGTAGCCTAGTGGTTAAAGTGTTTGATCGTCATGCCGAAGGCCAAGGTTCAATTCCTCATTTGGGTACAATGTGTGAAACCCATTCACTGAACAAATGTATCTGTTCTCAAGGTTTGTGAGAAATTAAATCCCCAACTGTTAACTCTGTAATCACTCTGTAATATCCTTGTTGGACGCTTTTCCACCACAGAAACTTTTGACCCTACTCCCAGATATGCTTTATGCATGTATGAAGAAGGGAGAGCATTCTCAACTATTCTAAGAAGCACTTTCACCAGTAAAACAATTGTTTGGAGACTGTATTTGTGCATGTATGGTACAATATATGTACTGAGATGTCAGGTGACATACTTTATGGACACTTGAAAAAATATGTCATCTACAATGCAAAAGACAACTGAAATGCCTAATAATTATTTTAAATTTTCCTTTGGCATTTTCACTGTCACCAAAATCGTAAACCAGGAAGTATAAATGTACTTCGCCTCATCGAGTACATTGGTAGACAAAGCGTGTATCCCATTGCCTTGTCACTTATGTGATACATCAGTCTCGTATTAAGCAACATTCTCAGAATAAGTCCTGTTTCCTATCATGTTTTACAGAATGAAAAGGATGAGCCGTGGAGGCACCATGGCCTCCCAGCACAGCATGAAGATACCTGTGTCTTGAACATACTGATGTGAAGAGACTAGCAAGTAGAAAGATGTCTAGTCACCACCCTGTGCATTTACCTTACAACTTGGAGTCTGCTCTGTGTGACAGTCTAATACATCACAGGGCAGGTTCATGCTGGCTAGACGGACTCAGTGATAGACAAGACTTTGGTCGTCAAGTGCTTGTGATGAAACCTTGTCACCGGTAATGGACAGCCATGAGGCTGTATTCATTTTGTCTCATCTTTTGGCTTTTATTTCCTGTGGAGTCTGAATGGAAGAGATTCGAGAGTTGTGCATGAAGGAGGACTGATCATGCAGGATTTGACTGATACAGACTGAGGACAGGAACTCAACAGTCTTTCAGATCTTAAAGTTTCCAGGATTCTTCGTGTAAAGTTGCATAGGTCGCAATTAACATTTTAATATTTAGATGTCTATGTGTCCTTAATTTTTAGTGTCCACTTCGGTTGAAGTACTTTAGTATCATGCACTGGATGATTTGCAATGTTCTTCCATGAAGTCTGGCAAAACAGTGATTGTAATTATCTATGAATGTGTCCAACTTCACAGTGTAATGGTTATGGGGCTAATGAAACAGTAATGATTTGTGATATGGCTAGTGTAGTTAGACTGTGAATTACGTCGTCCTTAACTTCTCTCTTGAGATACTTGCATTAACTACATTGTATACATGCGTATTTATTTTTTTTTTAAATTCCCATTTGTACGAACTTAATATTTTCCAAATCACAAACTGCCCTGCAGTTTTATATTGTGACCACGTAAACCATTAGAATCTCTGGTTATTGATTGTCCATTCAGCAGTTCAGAGAAGAGAGGATTAGTTCAATGTGACACTCTGTCCCATTACCCTTAAAGTGATAGGAGGTGAGGTGAGGTGAAATTGGGTTTTACGTCGTGCTTGAGAATATTTCGCTCATATGACGACTAAAGTGATAGGAACTTCAAGAAAAGAAGGTCTGTAATGACAGAGGTTTGTTTTGTGTACATGTGGAATCATTTCTTATGGTCCATCTCAACATTCATATTGCAGCTTTGTTGTAATGTCATTAATGATGATACTTTACTGCTAGTTCACATGGCCTTTTTGATTATTTAACTTGATACACTGTGCATCAGATGTTAAGGGATTGATTATTTGATGAACAATTATTTTTTTTATCTGAACCTCATAATAAATATGTGGACCAAGTATGAACATATGAGTGTATTCATTTAACATTTGGATGTTGCTTTGAAGTAGATATTGAAAAAATATATATTAGCTTTAATCAAGCCCTGCTCCAGAGATATGTGATAGCATGTACACAATACTTGTAACCTGACTGTAAATTTCAGGAGTTCATTTATACCATACACTTCCTAATTACTCTGCTAGTCTGACAGAAACCCATGAAGTAGGCAAGTACACATGTAACCTTTATATGCGTCAAGTTAATTATTAAGCTGAATGGTGAATGTACAGCCACTGTGAAGAACACTGCCAAAATATGTATATGTATATAAGATACGTGTATCCTTGTTTCACCAAGGAATGCTGGGTCGGATGATGTTTCTGTATATTATGTGAGAATGGTCAATGGGGTCTGTTTCTCTTTAACAATTTGCTCTACAACCTACATCCTGGGATGCTTTGGATAATGTTGAAATAGGTAATCCCTGAATGGCTTCATCTTTTTAAAAAAGAACTAAACTAGTTGAGGGTTGAGAAGTTTTATCATGTTATAGTGCTGATTGAAAAACAGGAGCATTCTGGTAATGCACCTGTGTACATGTAAGAACTTCAACATTAAGAAACTGCTAATATTGTTGGGTTGTCATTGATCAGAAATTTAGTATTGATATATCAACTCAAGTATCATTATATATTGATTGATAAAACAATTCTTTGTTCTGTTTGTGAATGGATAGACAATTCCTTTATGATCGTGAAATTAATCAACTTCAGACTGGATGGAAACTTTGATGTTTCTATAAATGGTTAAAATTGAATTTTCTGTCTTTTTGTTATCCATCTTAATAAAGGTAATCTTTAACAAATGTTAACATTTCTGTGGCAGTGAATTATTAGGTTAATGTCAATATTCGAAAACTTCCGTCAATACAGTATTGACATTAAAAAAATATTAGTACGGACATATAGTGATATACTATGACATCTCTACTATACTGTATATACAATATACTATTTATTTGGTTTTAAGGCCACACATAACATAATCCTGTACTAACCATGCTAACTATCACTCATAACAGTAATTTATTTGTAAATGTCATTAGTTTTATCATTCTCCACTTTAGTCAGATCAGATCATATCATTTTGTTTCGTAAGATTCAAATCAGGTTCTCCTTTACAAATTCAGTTTTACCATTGCATCTTTGTATGATTCAAGCAGTGTGTTCTTGCATGTTGGTTTTGCCAGACTTCATGATTCTAGAAACCCCAGGGTATTGATGTGTCTATGCAGGAAGACACAGACGTTGTGTGCATCCCCTAAGCTTCCTTGATGTGTGTAGTGACAGAAGATGTTGTTGCAACAATTTTGTATCCTCAACACATGCATGAGGTCTGTTTGATCCAGGAGTGTGTAGCTGTTGTATATATTGTCACTATCAATGAAGCAGGAGAAATTGGGAATGGAAAAGTGATCCTGCTGGTCAAATCAATATTGATATGGTCACATTCAGGAAAGTGATCTTAAATGACCTGCATGTCAGTGGTCATAATAAAGCTGCTTGATATTTGTTTGTTTGAATTATGAGATCAGCAAGATGTAAATTGATTGAAAGTTTTGTCTTTTGATTTCATTGTTAATGATATTGCTCACGTTCATTACTTTTCCAGTCCTTATTTCTTGGAGATTATCTTTTGTTATAATGTGTCCAAGTCATTCCACTATCACGGGCAAAGAATGTTTACAATGGTGCTCAGGGTTTTATCTTTCCCCTCTTGGACAGTCTATTGTCTCAACAGGACTGTTACCAGGTTCCTCATTAGACGAAGAATTGTGAAAGTAAGCAGTCAAAAGAATATCAACTTTTTAGAAAAATACTTGAGAGAAATGCCAAATTCCTTTCAAATCAAAACATTCTGAGAAGTATATTTCTTTTTGTTTTCCTTTCTTATGTGCATTTGAAGCAAAAGATTCTTGATTCCACATGCAAGTCATGAAAGACATTAATGCAAGTAACAATCATTTCATTCTTTGAGAAATCCAAGAGACATTAATACTCAGTAGATAGTTCCTAGCAGTAACTTACCTGCCTTTTGAAATCATTGCCTTCATGATAGAATTGCTCTTGCTATCATTGGCAAGACAATGTCCACAAAGCATCCTTACTGACTGGAAATATGCTTCTTGATTTAATTAGCATATTAATTGCTGCAAAGTATTTCAATCATGTGGGTCAAACGAGTCCTATACATGTATATAGTACACATGGGCAGATCCAGGAATTTTGAAAGGGGTGGGGTGGGGGGCTTCGAACCCCCTGAACCCCTCATTGGCTCCGCCAACGCAAAAAAACAACAAACTTCAATGTGGTCTTAAGTCATTTTCAAATCTCTGGATCCGCCACTGCTACATCATCTGTGCAGAAGACCTTGGTGCCACTGTACGTCTTTTCATGGTGCCCAATCTTGATGTGGGTGCAAACGAAATGCTGATTTGGCATAAAACCTCCTGCTTAGTCAGTACACAAGCCTGCAGGGAGGAGAATTTTATGGTCACAGTATCGCCACACTTACCCATCTTGGCTGATGATGCAGTGATATTCAAACTGGCAACATTTTATCTGCATTGGACCAAATTCATGCATTTGATTCTATCACTTCCTGTCAAAGCAGCACTTCAATAAAAGTAACCTTGACCCTAAGCGGACAGGGACCCAAAGGCATACATTATGGCTGTCGTAGTATTCAGTTTGATTCAGCAATGTTTGTCACATCTTCATCTACCTCATTTGATGTTTGGCATGCTTTTTTTTTCAGTTCCTTTATGAATACAGGCAATAACATAAAGGCTGATACTAATTCCATAGCACATAACTTTGAACTTCACCTAAACCCTTGTTTTGTAGTGTGCTCAATATACTACCAATGGCCCTATTGTGTGTATATGTTGGTGCCCCTTCATCTGACAGTTATTTGCAGTTAAAATTAGAAACATATTAAGTTTACATATAATCACATAAGAATACACCAATATTGACTCAATCTCATTAAGATCTGATCTTAGTTCTTGCCACTGCTACACAAAACTGTGTGAGTGAGCACAAAGGAGTTTCACGAGATTGATATGACTTGTACTAATTCAGAGATATTTTCTAACCACTTAAGCATGAAGTGCTATTTTCATTAAATGTCGTGGACGTCTGTAAATGGAATTGTAAAATATGTCAGTGTATATTTTGTTGGATGTGTGGGCAAAACATGACTTATGTGTGTTGTTTTGAAATAGGAGTTAGCAGGTAGGCTTGGTTGCTAACCAGGCATTGTGTAGAGCATATAGTAACACAATACATTTCCATTCTGTCACAGCCTTAGTCTGTGCAACATTATTGTTTCTTTAGTCATATCCTGGATCAAATGGATCTATTACAGACTTTCATAGCCACAACCAAAGTCATGGCTGATTGATGTATTTTCTTTGTGCTTGTATATATACCTGTCTATATATATCTGGTTGTAGCCACTCCATGGAGTGTAGTTTTGTTGATGTGCTGTTGACATCATCTTTCAGCATCAACTCTCTTTGATATGCATGAAGTCAGCACAAGCTTCTGTCAGCCACGAGTTCAGCCAACATCACACCAGTCTGTAAACTGTACTCAAACTGCTGGATCATTTAAAGATGCTCTTAAATAATAAATACATAACCTGACATGATGTGTTTTTGTTTTTACTGATGAGATACATATTTCATATGAAATAACTAATTTTAGGTGAATTATGTTTACCTTTTAACTTGAGGTGTTTTGAAAAATAAGGAAATCCATTATATATCTCTTCATATTCCAGTTGAAGATATAAGAACAACAGTAACTTGAAAGGACATGCCCACAATTGAAACTTATCAGAGTGGTACAAAGATGGGCTCTGTAAGTAAACACCTATTGAACGGTTATGATTCACCATAAATATAAATTCTTGTAGTTGCTTGCTTTCAAAGATACCAGGGACTGGAAGGAAAATGAACTGTGGCATGCCAGGAACCAATGACACTGGACTCTAGTCCGGGTTTGCAGCAATACTATTTCTAAGCTTGTAAGCATGATACATGTACTCATGGATTTCACCAAAATGGTAAATAAATGTCCGCATCTCTTCAGGCCTTCCTCTGTCATGACGCTGATATGACATACCGTATGTGGAATACGGTTCAAAGCAGTATTAATCTCACTCACTCCACAAGCACACTTCAAGCTTGAGAAAGTGTGTGGATAATTGATTTGTCAGACAAAAGATAGAGAAGGCAATGATTAAAAATGTTTATTCAATCACTTACATGTAACACAATGCTGATCAACAGCTCCCTCGAGCTAAATGATGAAAATATTGCCGTGACGATGGAGAAATTACAAATATTGATTGTGTCAAAGTTTTAAAGTCCCCAAAATATTTTACTCACATGAAAACGATACAAGAACCTGTTTCGAAACGTCGTGCTCTAGAATAAAAGAAGTTGTCATTCTATCTATTTTACTCAAAAGTCCTGAATACAAATAATTATCATCTTGTTCAGTTCCTCCTTTTTTTAACAGAAATTATCATGTCAATGATCAATTTCATTTGAGAGGCAAACAATATTACACATTATCTTTACCAAATATATCTATATATTAGTTATTTTATTACCAACCTCAAATCCCTTGACCTGTGAAGAACTGCTTTTACATCTAAAAACATAGATTGAAAACCTGTGACCATTATTCTGTTTATACAATTCCATATCATTGATAGCAATTGACCCTATTATATGGCATCCTGGATAACTTTGCCAAAAACATCAAACTTGGACTGTTGTGCTGTAATGTAGCCCCCAATATGCACAATGTATTATCGTAAAAAGTGTTTCTAGACGAACTTGTCACCAAGTTCCAATATTTCAATGATGATCAAAACACATGAAACATAACAGTACAAAACATTTCATCAAAACCAACACTCATCATATTGCATGCACAAATAGATTTCTCATAAATCATTTTCAACAAAACAAAATATACATGACATACTCATGCAAGATATACACAGATTCCTTAGAGTATCTTCAACTTTCAAAACAATGACTTTCCTTGAAACAAAATCTTCATAACATTTGAAATCAACAGTTTTGATTATCCTTTTGTCCAGTTACTGAAGTACTACAGAAAACATGCTTCAATTATGAACATAAAACATGAATCATAATATACTAATAAATAATTGGTAAAGAAATCAACAAAACATTAGAAAACGATGAACAGCATAAGTAAAGTGAACTCATGGAAGATACACAAGTTGCAGAGATGTTAATTTATTAAGTGTATCTGCACGTGATGCACGACAACTCCAATTCATGCTGTTCTGCGTGTGAAACCTCAATTCTACTTGCAAACAGTTGAAATTGAAAAGTTTTAGTCCACAAGAAATTATCACTTAACACTTTCTGAAATTTCCACGTCTTTGCTTCAATTTCAGGCACAGCCCTGAATACCAACAAACCTGAATACGAGGAATAACGACAGATCTGGCCCAATGTGAAAGCGTAAAGGTTTCACTCCAGTTTGAATAGTAGTCTCCAAATCCTATGTACATCAGTTATTTATTTACCTATCAACACATTTAACAAGCCAAGACATAAGGTGGAAGGGTTTTACCTTTGACCCCATCTGGCAAAACCTTAGCACTCAACATTTGAAGACATCTTCTCTTCAGATTCATAGATTTCTGTCAGCAGGAACATTCTATAACCAATCTATACTACAAACAAAACCTTTAACGATCTTTCAAGTTGACATTAATTTTAACAGCATGAATGGTATTTACTCTGAAATCAAACAAAACACACACAAATAGATTGGCTTGACACCAAAATGGCCCTGTCATGGGGATGGGTTCCGTACATTTTGCATAAGACAGATAAGAAATCCTGATTTCTTCAAAACATTTTTGCTTGGATGTCTGTTCCAGCATTCAGCTCAAGAGTTTTCAGTAATAAATTGACTTCAAATTAAACCTGGCAACACATAAATTTAACAATACTGATTCTGCCTAAAGATATTAAAACAAAATACATAAAAATAGTTTCTATTTGCCTAATTAACTTAAAGCACATGTTAGCAAATCTAAAATACTAAAATCTTCATCATGTGTGTGTATCTCAGTGATGCTAGTATTGATGCCCATATTCATGGTCCCCTTCAATGGGGTAAGGACACCAGACTTGTGCAGCTAATTGCCCTCTATATGTCAAAGTGGTTCTTGTACAGTTATCACATTGTCCCACAACACACACAGAGGACTAAACCACGCCACTTGTATCGTGCATGTATGTCCTCCACTCCTAAAGCAATACCAAACTATTGACATGATCAGAGACTAGATGTACACAGTACAGAACTCTATATGCAGCTGTCAAGGTAAATCAGAAAAATAAGTCACAATAAATTATTAACATGTACATAACATGTAACTTTCAGGGTTGATTTCAGCAAATGACACTCAAAATTATTGAATACATTTCCCCTGAGACTGATTACATATTCTGAAATTTGTTTAAAACATAATTTAAAAATAAACCTAAAATAGATTTTATCATGTTAAAGTTTGATTTCAATCATTACAGTAGTACTTTTGTTTAATAAAGGAAAGATATTTAATGGATGACAGTTGTTTGTTACAGTTCCTATATTATTACTAATCAACTTCTAAAATGCCAGTCGAAGATATTGTAAATTTGTCTTTTGGTCAAGGCGATTTTTACTGTCATTAGTACTAAATAAGCATAGTCGTTTTACTTTTATGTTTTCCCCTGAATATGGGTTGACATAATAGAGAATTCCCTCTTTGGGGAAAGCCATAAGCAGAATAAGAATCATAGTAAGGTCGACTCCAAAAGTCAGTTTCACAAAGCTCTCGTAAGCCTAAGATCTCGTAACTTTTCTCGTAGCAAACGTACCTCCTATGCATAGACTTACAACAGTCATAGCGCTACGAGAGCTTTGTGAAACGGGGCCCAGATCTGCACCAATGACCAGCAAATCCTGGCATGGTCAAGGGGTGCAACTCTGTAAAGCAAACTGCAGCACCTTGAACAATGGATCAACTTGTTCGCTGCTCTAAACATCATCATCAAAGACCAAACTGTATCTTCTATATATTATATACATATAAACTTACACTAATATTAACTTTACTTTATTTCGAGGAATTTAACAGGAGTGTTGTTTTTGAAACATTTCATTATTTTGAAAAAATTACATCTATATGGACTTGCAATTAAAACAGCTATTGCACACTCAGCCAATCCTGAACTTAAACTTGTAAATGACTGGACATAAGTCAAACATCCATGACAAACCCTACAGCATTATGGAGGTCTTTTGTAAAATTGAAATAAATAGCTAAGAAATACTTTAAAAACAAGCGGTCATAGGAAACATATAAAAACACAGAGGTCGATAAACACTGGCAGGAATAAGGATGAGATTCAAGATGAGATACTTCCTTCTGTTGGCCATATCTCCATTATCACTAGTTAGCATTAACTGGGGTGTTGTTATTTCTGTGACAAGTCTACATATGTACAGATGCATGAAAACATTCCATCGTCTGAATGGTGATAAGATATAAGGACAGTCACTAAAATGCCTCAAATTCCATTATTCTCTGGGAGACTTAAAAGTAGATAAACAGACCCTTGCTAGTACCATGTTTAATCCCTGTTTAATTACAAATGTTCAGGTGCACAAATCTAATTTTACTTTTTTTCCAATCAACCACGAATACAACAGTATGTGGTGTCAATATTGTTAAAGCTCTTCAGTTGTGACTTGCAGGTCAACTGCATCAAAATGTTGCTTTGATAAAATGATAGCAATCATCATTAAATATATAAGGAACGTTTCTTTGGAGAGTCGTAAACATTATGTTAATCACATCTTCATGTCAAGTAAAAGACATTGTGCTCATTGCAATTAGTGTCCCGAGCAATAAGAATATGAAATATTAAGTAGTAGGATATTGTTTGATGAAGACAATGCCCTGATATAACTCCTGTGGTTGGACAGCACACTATTTACACTGAATCTATCCATGTCCTTCATATGAAAACTGTCTAGAGCACTGATAAAATTGGTCACCATTCAGCATCCCAAGGCCAGACTACAATATAAACAAATGGCTATGGAAACACTCAATAAAACCATGCCCCCTTCGTCCACATACCTCATACATGACATGTTGTACATGTGTTGTACTTTTACAGACAAGTGTTGTACATGATTAGATAATTGTTTTACATGTGTTGTACTTTTACAGGCAAGTGTTGTACATGATTAGATAATTGATGTACATGTGTTGTACTTTTACAGACAAGTGTTGTACATGATTAGATAATTGTTTTACATGTGTTGTACTTTTACAGACAAGTGTTGTACATGATTAGATAATTGTTTTACATGTGTTGTACTTTTACAGGCAAGTGTTGTACATGATTAGATAATTGATGTACATGTGTTGTACTTTTACAGACAAGTGTTGCACATAATTAGATAATTGTTGTACATGTGTTGTACTTTTACAGACAAGTGTTGTACATGATTAGATAATTGTTTTACATGTGTTGTACTTTTACAGACAAGTGTTGTACATGATTAGATAATTGTTTTACATGTGTTGTACTTTTACAGACAAGTGTTGTACATGATTAGATAATTGTTTTACATGTGTTGTACTTTTACAGACAAGTGTTGTACATGATTAGATAATTGTTTTACATGTGTTATACTTTTACAGACAAGTGTTGTACATGATTAGATAATTGTTTTACATGTGTTGTACTTTTACAGGCAAGTGTTGTACATAATTAGATAATTGTTGTACATGTGTTGTACTTTTACAAACAAGTGTTGCACATAATTAGATAATTGTTGTACATGTTGTACTTTTACAGACAAGTGTTGTACATGATTAGATAATTGTTGTACATGTGTTGTACTTTTACAGGCAAGTGTTACACATAATTAGATAATTGATGTACATGTTTTGTACTTTTACAGACAAGTGTTGCACAGTTCTGGGTATTGGGTCATCATTCATGGGGTATCAAGTATTGACACAGAAGGAATGGGTACTGAGGAGTGGGTATCATGTATGAACCACTGGATGGCATGAATCCGACACAGATATCATGTCTAGGGCAAAGGACATCAAGTCAGAAACACAGGAATATGGTCCACTGCACATCATATTGGCATTGGCTATTTTGTCTGGGGCAGTGTATATCATGTATGGGACACAGAATATAATGTATGTGAGTGAGTGAGTGAGTTGGGTTTTACGCCGCCTTTAGGAATATTCAAGCAATATCACGGTGGGGGACACCAGAAATGGGCTTCACACATTGTACCCATGTGGGAACCCGGGTCTTCGGAGTGACGAGCGAATGCTTTAACCACTATGCTATCCCACTGCCCCTATCATGTAAGGAGCACAGGATATCATGTATGTATTTGGAAAATGTTGACAATTATCTGCACCAAGGTGGAACAAACACAGTGTGGACAAAGGAGGCCTCTTTCAATGACCGAATGAGTTCACCAGACAAAGTTAATTAAACAAAACATGCCTCACAGTAGCTGAGAAACATTCAGATTAGCACTATCCTCTCTACTGGGTATCATCTGCTCTATGTACCTACAGATTATGTACACTATGTACTACCATCAGAATACACCTCAACAGACCTACACTTCTACAGAGTATGCACACACACACACACACACACACTACACTGGAAGTCTACAGTCACTCCACTTGCGATAGGAAATAGTTAAGCTGTATGCATGATTATGTTTGGCATGTTGATGTGTCCACAAAATTATATATTTTGCAAATAGCATAAGTCCAAGTTGGTACAGTAGTTCACTTGGCTTTTCATTTCATAATTTCTCTTTAAAATGCAGTCAGTAGCTCACATCAGCATCTGCAATTTCTAAAGTAGTCTTGGAAACGTGCTTGAGTATATATTGTTCTCCAGCAAGCTGTTTTCATAATATGCAAAAGAAGTGCTACCTTTCTAATAGTTTTCCTTATCACACAATAGTTCTAACAGATTTGCTTATAGCACAAATTTACATTGTTCATACAAACATGGATTTTAGAATTTGCTGGATGGGTCTTCGTAATACTGCTGCAAGGCATCTCAGGAGAAAACTGCACTTGAATTTATTCACTGTAGAAGAATAAAAACTGGATCATAATAAATTGTGCTATTGCACTGGTGATTGTGACACAAAGCCAGACAGTGAGGGTTAAAATGTTATTATTTTTACATTGTATCCAAGAAGGAATCAAGCTTTTGAAACTTGATTCTTCAGAACACTGTGTAATGTTGCCAAACTTAGAAGAGCATGAAACATTCTCTACGACAGCCTATGACCTCACAGGCAATGGCTGCAAAGACAAAAACACAAGTGAGATCAGCAGTCAAGACTATTGTATATATTTGTGGAGTCCATGACCTCTGATGACACATGCAGCAGAACTGGCTACCATCAAAAACAGCTGAACTTTGGTCATCATCAATACTTCACACATAACGTTTCTTCATCACTTGTGAAAACATACGGCTTTTGTCGAGTAGTACAGACTCATGCTTATTTTCAGTCTGTTAATGAAATTGCCAGGATGTTTAGAGTTCATAGAAGTCAAACAATCCGTACTCCTTGCATGTACCAAGCTTCCTTTAATTAAAACGACCAATGTTGCACAAGGAAAATGTCCGCTTGTGAGATGTAAACTGAGATCTCATTGGTCAATTTTCCCTCTGAACCAGACATAGACAGACTCAACTACACCACAGCGCAGCCTTGTGCATTCACAGGTGATGGGGAAATCAAGTGAAGGGTTGACATTCAACTATCTGTCCGTGAAGGCAGATACAACACACCCCAGCCACTATGTAGAGTTATTAGAAAGAACTACTCATCACTAAATACTGTTGGGAAGCCTATGAGATTCCTGATGCTAAGACTACCACATGACTGCACTCCTCTTGACTAGCTCAGTGTGAATACTTGGAGCGTCCAGTCACTGAAAGTGTTCGGAGATCAGAAATGTGGCAGACAGACTTTACTGGCGAAGAGCTGTGAGACCACAGTGATCCACAGGGCAAGGACAAAGAAGATGTAGGATATTCCGACCCGGAAGTTGTTAGGAAGCTGGTAGGCCTCCCCTCCGATCTGATCCATGTCAAATCCTATAGGGAAGATCACAGCCGCCAGGCAAAACAGAATCACTACAACAGAAACACAAGGTGCATTAGATCTTACAGCAACCACAGGTACAGAAGCTTTTATTCAGGGATAGTGACAGCTTTAGATGCCACTAGGAACAGTATTCCAGTAATTTCATGACATCTAAGCTTAAAGGGACTGAGAATGAGTGATTGAATTTGAGTCTTAAGATTCTTTTAGCAATATTCCAGCAATATTATGGCGGGGGACACCAGAAAAGAGCATTACACATTGTGACCATGTGGTGAATTGAACCTGGGGGTTCAGCACAACAAGCTAACGCTTTACCCACTACCCTTATTGGGAGATGGGGCGGTGGGGTAGCCTAGAGGGAAAGCGTTCCCTCGTCATGCCAAAGACCTGACTTTGATTCCCCACATGGGTACAATGTGTGAAGCCCTTTTCTGGTGTCCCTCGCCGTGATATTGCTAGCATATTGCTAAAAGCGGCATAAAACTAAACTCATTATTGGGAGAAGAAAACCAGATGTGATGCAAGTCTGAGACATTACCATTTGTAGAAACCCATGTTGATGGGTGTGGTGCTGACAACCCTAGAAACGTGAACCAGGACTCAACGCATGATCATAGGTGTCTGACATGCCCAAGGGAGGCAACTCAGCACAACACATCTCAAGGAACCCATCTTGGTCCAAGGAACACACCATATGTTTTGTCCATTTATAATATGAGATCCTGGTTAGTGACCACACTACTGTGAGATTAAAAAGATAAGACTATAAGTATCACCCTGTCTGGCTTGGATATATTCAACTGAGCATACATCACTTAGATACATGAAACTCAAGATTAAGTACAAATTCATAAACATTCATGTTGGTGATCACACATAACAAATTGAATTCATGAAGGGATATGGTTAACAGACGGTATGGTATACATATATGCAACATCACATACCAAGATCTTGATACCGTTTTTAAAAAAAAAGAAGATTTTCCGGATGTGACCTACTTGCAACAAAGCCGAGCCAGCGGGCAAACTTCATGACCCTGTACTCCCAGTAGGAGACCCCGAGAAGCACTATAGTAACACTGATACACAGGATACCCATCACAATGCAGATAAATGTCAGTAGCCACTCTCCTCGCACCGGGTCCGGCGTGAAGCAGATTGTCGGGCGGCCATAGATGGTCAGGCATGTCTGTAGCAAACCGATATATGTGTCTCCTGAAAGAGAAAGTGTCAGCTGTAATGTTTATGTCTTGGGGAACAAATACAGCAGAGGTCATTAAACTGGTGCATAGGTTGATCTTGACAGCCCAAACAATGAGTGAGTGAGTTAGTTTTACGCCGCACTCCGCAATATTCCAGCTACATGGTGGCGGTCTGTAAGTAATCAAGTCTGGACCAGAAAATCCAATGATCAACAGCATGAGCATCAATCTATGCAATTGGGATACGATGATGTGTCAACCAAGTCAGCAAGCCTGACCACCCGATACCATTAGTCAATTTTTACGACAAGCATGGGTTACTGAAGATCAATTCTAACCCGGATCTTCACAGGATCCAAACAAGTAATGTGCTACTAGAATTACCAGTAACAGAAGTGAAGACAGCTTTGTACAGGGTAGGGGTGAAAAATAACAGTAAGCTCACGATATGATATGTATCATAACTGATCATAATACATAGATCAGCATATGACATGTACTGTGATACACATATTCACATCAAATCACATAAAACTTTAGACAATATATACCGGTATTTCTGAGCAGGTTACAAAGGAAAAGCTAGCTACAGACACATGATAGTTGTGTGGATTTCAAGTAGAAAACTAGAAAAGCTGATTACAATTCAGTTGTTATATCTGACGGACAAAAATGGCATGGGGAGTGTCATTAGTGAGGAGGAAGTAGTTGATAGCAATTGTATCATGTTGTATTAATACAAACAAATCATTGTTTCTTATCATTGTATGAAAACTCACAATACCTGGTGCACTGTTTCACCTCTAGTAATGGGTACCACATATATACCTGGTGCACTGTTTCACCTCTAGTAATGGGTACCACATATATACCTGGTGCACTGTTTCACCTCTAGTAATGGGTACCACATATATGTACCTGGTGCACTGTTTCACCTCTAGTAATGGGTACCACATATATATACCTAGTGCACTGTTTCATCTCTAGTAATGGCTACCACATATATACCTGGTACACTGTTTCACCTCTAGTAATGGGTACCACATATATACCTGGTGCACTGTTTCACCTCTAGTAATGGGTACCACACATATATATGTACCTGGGTACCACATATATACCTGGTGCGGTTTCACCTCTAATAATGGGTACCACATATATATACCTGGTGCACTGTTTCACCTCTAGTAATGGGTACCATATATATACCTGCACTGCACTTTTCACCTCTAGTAATGGGTACCTCATATATATACCTGGTGCACTGTTTCACCCCTAGTAATGGGTACCACATATATATACCTGGTGCACAGTTTCACCTCTAGTAATGGGTACCTCATATATATATACCTGGTGCACTGTTTCACCTCTGGTAATGGGTACCACATATATGTACCTGGTGCACTGTTTCACCTCTAGTAATGGGTAAAACACATATGTACCCCCGACACTTTTCTTCACACAGAAATATATCCATACTAAATCTAGACTACATTACATGTGTCCTAGCTCTGCATAATTTTAAGGGTTCATTCAACAAAACCGATGAGAAAGTCAGCATTATACAAGTTCTTAAACATGTTAAAGGAATAGGTTTTATGCATTGTTGACATCAAGCACGATGACATCATTCATACTTCATGATGTCACAAATATATAACATAAGTCACCAGAAGAATTAAAACATGAAATCCATTCAGCATATTCAGTCAAATTTCTTTTTAAATTGAATGTGATTTTCTTCTAGTTTATGCCAACACGACCAAATCAAAATTAGTGGATAGAATATAAAACATGTATTTAGAGAGCAATGTCTCTTTTAATGTTTAAGAAAGTTAAAAACAACATAACTGGAAATAACGACATAGCAGATACAGGTATCACTGGTACTTTAGTATCCTCTTATCACTTCTTTGAGTGGCGTTTTAGAAGCTGGGAAGTACAAAATTGACAAACTTTATGGATAACAACTTCTTTATTACGAGAGTGCGACATCACCTCTAAGCCCATCCTGTTGTGTTAATTACCTTGTTATCTTGTTTTTGTTGTTACACTCAGAATATATACTTTGCCACAATGTATGTTACATTCCTGCTTGACAACGGTACAAAAGTCACACTCTCGTAATAAAGAAGTTGTTATCCATAAAGTTTGTCAATTTTCTCTTATACACTGTTAGTTGTTTCTGGAACCTGTACAGATCAAGGCCATAAGCTGTATACAAAAGAATCATTTTCATAACCAGCTTACTTCCATACTTTAATTCAGGTTTTGTTTTGTTACCATGACGATGACCAACTGATCTCACACAACAGAGGCAAAACATAACTTATATACAAAGATCTCAAAATATCAGTTATAATAAGATGTACAACATATTTATAGCAAATCCAAGAAATTGCTTGCAGAAGTTGTCATAGTGGAATATTGAGGTTCATATCGGAAAAAGTAAAGGTACTTATGTGTCATATCTCCTGATAATGAAACATGCTACAGGTATACAAACGTTGATAAGGGAACATGACATGTTAATCCATTTACCCCTGTAGTTAAGCACACTCAACTATATTCTCATAAGTTTCATGTAATTGGCTCTAACATCAATCATGCATGACATCTGGGCTGTGTTATCAGTCCATTCAAGTCTTTGAAGCTTGCATATTACTTGCACAAAATTTAATCTCTGGGTTTAGTCTAGCCTTGAACACCATTTCAGATTATCACTGTTTTTGTGTAGAACTGGAATTTAAGATGGAAGTGACACATTTTTTAGATGTCTGCCACTTTGGTCAACCAAGAAATATTGTTTGTAAGTTGCCCACATTG
Source organism: Haliotis rubra (assembly GCF_003918875.1). Classification (NCBI taxonomy): domain Eukaryota; kingdom Metazoa; phylum Mollusca; class Gastropoda; order Lepetellida; family Haliotidae; genus Haliotis; species Haliotis rubra. The sequence continues at coordinate 315,539 of NW_025766880.1, forward strand.
AAATATTCTAGGCATACAGTTATTTCCTGCTGTAAATAATCGAGTCTTGGCCAGATAATCCAGTGATTGATCTTGTAAGCCATGAACAAAAGGACACAATATCAACTGTCCCGAGTCCTAATCCATTTGGTTGTTGCCTAAGACCAGCATCGGTTGCTGGAGACATATTCTAACCTAAACTCCCGACTTGTGTGACAAGTATTGATATCATGCTGACAGACCGAGGACGATACAAGAAGATATCTGGCAATGAACCCATGATCAGCCATCCTGGTGCACTAAAGGGGTGCAACTCACCACAGCAAGATGTTTCCACCATTATACCACCATAACGACTTGGCTAATTTACAGAAGTTTAATGCGAATTATCCATTACTTTGGAGCAATTTATGAATAGAACCTGTCGGAAAAGAGGTATTAAAAGAATAAACAAGATAAACACACTAAATCTTTAAGGCCTACTACGTATCTCTCCATAATATTAGCGAACAAGTAGATTAAATTCGTACAATTAGTTAGAAACTTTTATTCCAATTGCATTATTGTCCACTCTAGTTTCTGGTATTCATCAAATGTCCATTCGGCCACTGCCTGGAACTTGGTGCCATTTTGGCACAATGTGAAGTGTAAACTATCCCAAATGAGACTTGATATGAGAGCAATTTGACATCAATGGTTTATATTATATTCAATCACATATGAAGAAGGATCAATGTCCTGAATGTAGACTTACCGCCGATTTCTGATACTATCCAGTTTGGCATCGCCAAACTTGTGACAGCGAATATATCCGCAGCGAAGAACAATGCGCCCGATATTATGCTCAGTTTATCCATTTCCAACACGGTATCAATGTTGACGCCGGATGTAGTTGAGCACCTACATGTTACATTAGCTATCAATAGCGTGCCACACGCCACATGAAAGATAACACTGCCTTTTTTCCACTGTCATCGTTCGTCGCTCTCCCGTCGGCAGCCATAATGGTCGACAGTGGTTTGTTTACGATCGCCGAGTTACCTCCCCTGATTCTCAGACTCCGAAGACGGATTTCTTCAATACAGAATCTGGACTCCATAAATCAAATTGGTTGGCTGTGTATTTTGACTATACTAATTCTGGTGCTTCGTGTTTGTACTGTATCCAATAATAATAGTATTAACCGTTCATGTGAAAGGGTACATATTCATTTCAAACGATGCTACAATTAAACTGAAAATATACTTTGGTAATACTCAATTACTACGACTTTCTTGAATGCTATGAAATTGAGTATGTAATTTTTGTTAGAATATGTTTTAGTTTTGTTGTTGGATTTTTTGCCAGATTCCATTGTGTTCAGTATCGTGACAATACTAAATACACAATGTGTTTTAAAAACACTTAATTGTACCGCACGTTTATCTTTAGAAAATAACGAAAATAAATAACATGCTAACAGAAGCGGCTTTGACTAACGATGCACGTTTTACACTTTTTGTCTATGTTAGTCAAACAGTGAAACAAAATTTGGCCAAAAGTATATTATACGCATCTTCTACAGTAAGAAAGAAAGCCAGTACCAAAGTGCCGAGAGAAATCATATAATAACGATTTTATTGAATCCTACTGAGGCTATATCTCACCGGATCTGACAAAAACTGTCCACGAAACCTCAACTTCAAGAAAACGAAGTCATTTGTACACAAAGTCGATCGTATATAAAAAGGAAGTGTGTGTGTAAGGTCAAGGCGAATTTTTCTCCGAAAGCTGAAACTTTACAGGGAAGTTAGCCGAGAGACAAGGAAGTGAGATGCGGTAACAGATAAGGTCGAACTAAAACTGGGCGGAAGTGGCGCTATGGCTCTAAAATATATTTAAAAGTATCATTTAAAGTTAGTTCTCCCAATCACGTATGCCTGTATTTCTGCTTGTCAAGTCTCGATTTACTCACCCACGTACAAAACTAAATATTAAAAAGTAATAGTAATATTGAGACAGTCCCAAAATTGAAACACACAAGATCATATTACCAGATGTTTACTTAAAAAAAATGCCCAAACATACTTGAGAGACAAAATATTTCTTATGACTGAGTGAGCATTATTTCAACCACGGTGTCCCGGTACGGGTGCACTGCTGTCTGGACCTGAGAACCCTGTCTCCACTATTTGTATGGTAGAAATCCATCGGTATATCGCACTCTGCTGCAGTAGCGCAAAGTCGCCCACAACCGTAAAATGTGTGATGTCCGTTCAGGACTGTTGCTTCCGAAGAGGCGTAAAATACTCACTCACTCCAGTGTACCAAACACTACGAATGACTTTCATCTGCAAGTGTTGACTGCCCATTGGAGTGGCGAACATATTTAACGGATTTTGAGGATGGGTGTTACTAAAAATAAATATGCATGTAAACATGTACTCAACTGTTTAAAAAAAATGATTAGGTGAATATTTAGAGAATCTCCACAGGGTGTCTTTGATATCCAATCAACGTTATTGTAAACGGTTTTAAATAGTCTGTGAAGGGGTTTTACACATGTTCTAACCAGTGTTGATACATTTGACGTCAAAAGATATAAGGTAGGATCCTACTTGTCCACCATTCTTCCAACTTTGTAAATGGCAATGACCAGTCACCAGTGTGTTGTTTGAATACAGCTTTCTATATAATCAGCTTTAGTGGCTGTAGGATTACGTGATGTCATTTGATTAAGACCCCACGGTCTCGAGAGCATTGTGAGTCATTGTCCAGTCAGTCTAACCCAAGCGATATCATCTTTGAAAGCGAGTTAAAATTATTATTGCATGTAATTACTCAATTACTGATTAACATGTTCTTATGAACATAATCGCTTCTTGCGTATATATTTCGTGCATGTGGTCAAAGGGAGAGCACTCTCCAAGCCTCGTTCCGGTGCACACCTAGCAGCGCATGCGCTTCTCTGAGTTTTGGCAGGTGCAGTGACATCTCCATAGGACAGCATGGCTTATACGCTCAGATTCGGGACGCCAAAGGTAAATTAAGCGAAATCCTTTCATGATAAGAGTGATATGCCCGTGACGCTTTTCATCATGCTTTTGAAATTGTCATTTATGGCAAATATATTCGTGTATATTAAAATCTGCGCCGTAGTGATATGGTAACCGGCACCAGTGAGTTTTGAAGGTCAAGTGTGATAGTTTGGTGGATACAAATGTTTCACTTCGATGATTGCGTTAGTTTTCAACGTTAGAGATGAATATCATGTAAAGGACGACAGAAAATTTTATTCAAAATATGCTCCTAAACATAAAGATCGCACAGGACTGCCCATTGTCTTAACATGTTTCCTGATGTAATCAAATCATCTCAGCCATCTGTTTGTTTACGTTTCCAAAACCATCAAACCATTTTAAGCGTTTGTTTTGTTGTCAACTATATGGAGTGTCATGGCATATAAAATCAGCAGTTAGGTTGCAGATACCATAGAAACAACAGTTTTGCTTGCCTAACAATGTCAGATAAAATGAGATACTTCAGAGCACACTAGGTTCTTTGAATGTTTCCTTCGATGAGTAGGTGACTTATGCATTACAATTCAAAGATTGCTTTCTTGTATTAGGAACTAGGACATGCTATTTATTGTTGAATTCAGCTCCGTTGAAATGTAAATAATTGGTTACAGTTATTAATAGAAACCACCTTTGAATTTGGAGTATTGTAGAACATATTAGAATAATATAATGTAATTAGTTGTCATCTTCTCATCATTCAGGTTATGGGGAATATTAAAGTTGAACCATGGACTGGTGCTGGTGCTTGACGTTGTACTTGCTGAGCAGTTATTTTTATTATCTGGTATAAATGTCATCATGTTCTGTTATCAGTATGTTGCGCAATGAGTGTCGTCATAACTCTTCCTCCATGTCTAGATAGCACAATTAGCAGTAGAGTGGGTTATCATCAAGGTGACTGATGTAACTATGTTCTGTGCACTATATAAACATGCTAAAGCAACATTTCATCCAAAGGAAGCCAGGAACATTCACCTGACAGTACAGACTACATTGACAATTTGACTTTATATACGTTTTCAACAGTTTACTTCAACCTTGAGAACCAATATGGGATTTAGACATAATGGGATAAAAGTATGTATTATGTTTAACAATACCTTAATCATGTGAATGTTCATATATGTTTATGGTGATGGTTAGCCAATGATTTTTGTTAAACAATGCCTGCATGCATAATTTCGTGAAGGCCCTTGGTAAGTACTTGCCTAGCTCCTAAAAAATTTTAGTTAAAATTGTTGAGGCAGTTTTCAAAATTGGTCATTGTAAAAGTCTGCAGCCATGGCATTTGAGTCCAGGGCCCCTAAAATTACTAGTTTAGAACTCTGGAGATATTTCTATATTATGTGGGTTGATGTAGCTGAGTGGGTTAGACGTCTGACTTTGTGTCCTGGCGATTAGGTGCCTGACCCTGAGGGTGACACTCAACCCAACAAAAGTATGAGTACTAGAATCTGTACTTTACTGAGAAAGTGTAGTCCTAAATATGACGTGTTACATTTGACCACTCTCTAAATGGAATTGTGGATTCATAAAAATAAAGCTTACACCTTTAAAAACAGTTGAAAACCGTGTAATAATCTACACCAAAACGTAGCTTTGTGCAATAAACAAGAAGTTGTTATCCTTTATGATGTATGCTTTATTATTGCTTTTATCATGTTTCATTAATGTTATTTCTTTTTCAGGCATGGAACCTGTTATCCGTTGCTGGTCAGGCCAGGCTCATCCATGTCACCCCTGTAGCAAATTATGCTCAGAAGGTAGGATTTGATAAGAGGAACACATTACATACAAAATATCTTCAGTTTTATTGGTCCAGATGTAAATAGAGAACATCATGTACATATAACACTTACATGATCTTATAAGTAGTTATAACTTTAATCATGATAATGGCCTACATTAGAAATATTTTCTATTACAGATTAGGAATTGTTACTGTCCTTTGCTGCATAAGTTAGCCAAAGTATCAGCCTGTTAGTAGGTGTAGGTAAATCCCTGGTTAAATCTTCATTGTCGAAATGGTCTAGTGTTTACACTTGAACGTGTTGATATTCTCCAACAATATCACAACAGGTCATTTCACAATGGTCATAGCTAGTTACTATTCACATTTTCCACCACAATATTCTTAGTAACTGTATTTTGCAATACCTGTTAGACTTAGTCTTCCACATCCCATGCTTGTTGTAGGAGGAATGGTTGGTGGTCAAACTCTCTGTCTTGTTGATGCATGCCATCATATCCCAGTTGTGTAGATCTTTGTGTTGTCTTACATAAAGAAAATAAAGTGATTTTCCATCTCTGTTAATCATGATAATGGAGACATTAAGTATAATTTTGTCATTTTTGATTCAGGTGGCAATGAGCAGAGTGGAGCCAAACAACATGCTTGACTATGACAAGATGGACCATGCCTATGGCATCGTCAAAAGCAGGTCAGTCTCATGGTAGTCCAGTGAAGTTTTTACACATAGCAATCATGGATTTCCTTGGTCAGATACCAAGAGGAATGCTTAATCATCATGCTGATGTGTGATATGAATAAACAGGCTTTGCTTTGGCTATACATTTGAAAAATATGAATCCAAGATTTTTCAGTTGAAACAATTTATGATGTAAAATTATTGAAACAACCTGTTACGGTTAACCATGTTATTCATGTTGATAAATGATGAAAGTTGCACATTTTGTGAAGTGCATGAATTTCAACCGAAAGTTGTCTGTGTATAAGAAAATGTTTTGGGCAGAGGGAGTTTATTCTTAAATGCATGGTGTCAGTCTGCTAGGGCTTGAGCATTGTCATAAGTACACACAAATACTGTTGTGTCAAAGATGAAGGGAAGATGTGAACATATTTTGAGTAATCCGAGGGTTGACACAACCGCAAAATAATGTATAAATAAGGAATATGCAAGGACCAAGCTTTTACTTTGCAACCACATCCATCAAAGTTCAACACAACAAGAGTTTGACTATTTAAGTAGTTCTTCTCGGACTGCAGTTGATTACAGACAGGAAATAATTATTGTTGCATTTAACATCAATGTGTGACAAAATGTGCAGTTTCAATTGTCACATTTATCCTTGATTAGCCCATACTGACAGGTTCTCTCCAAATGGGGGTAATCTAATATCAGTGTTTTTCTCATGATATAGACTGAATCGACCTCTCACTCTTTCGGAGAAGATTCTCTACAGTCATCTTGATGACCCGAAAAACCAGGTGAGCAATTATTATGCTATCTCATGTCCGTAATAATGTTACTGTAATGTAAGATATTTGTATCATGACAAAGCCCTTTGTACAAGTGATGACTGAAGTACCTGGATGTTTGTTTTGCAGGGCATTGAGAGAGGTGAGAGTTACTTGAAGCTGCGACCTGACCGGGTGGCTATGCAGGATGCAACAGCTCAGGTTGGTACTTGTACATCATATACAGTGGAAGCCCCCTAAACCTGCATGCATTGGGACAGGCAAAAAATGCTGGTATAGAGGGCGTGCCGGTTTAGAGAACTTTTCCCTTTTCAACCTGAGAATGATCTTCTGTGTGCCGTAAAATACAACTAAAGAATGTGTTGATAGTCTTTATATTCTGTATTCATCAATAAAGATAACATAAAAAATATACGTATCCAACACAATGTAGGTGTTCAGTGCAGCTTCCAGTACATTTACATTATAATTCATAACTCTGAAGTTTCAAGTCCGAAACTGTTTGCCTGCCAATTTGTACTTAAGCTCAATATCTTTTGGAGAAGGCCAAGGAATTACGTCAAAATATTATATCAGCTGGATTTTCTGTTCAAGAGTTAATTCCAATCTAGCCAGCTTGACTGGTCTAGCCATCATGACACGGTGAGGGACTGACAAATTGTGACACAACAATTTATTTATAATAGAAATGACACTCATCAGTTATCAATTTACCTCACTTACTTATCCATACTTGTTTTATCAGGCAACATCAATGAGCTTAATGTTGATGGTAATCCACTGTGTTGTTAATACACGTTCAGCCAATTAACAGGAGAGCTGAGATACCGGATGCCGATTTAGAGAGCGTTAATTACTGTACAAACAGTCATTTGGGTGGCCTTTGTTGTACAGAAATACGGAATAGACTGACGCTGGATTAGAGAGCGTGTAAATGATAATAAATTAACTAGCTTCTGCCGGGACTAAATTCTAGTGCCGATATTGAGGGCATGCCGGATTGGAGGGCTGCCAGTTTAGAGGGCTTCCACTGTACATAGCGTATGCTGAGATTGTGTTTGATGTTCCTTCATCTTACAGTCCATTAGACACGGGTTAGATAACCTGATTTCAGTATTAAATCCTGGGAAGTCTCAAGCACCTGTATTTTTGAAAAGCCAATACTGAAATATGTTTGTGTTTTATAGTTTGATGGTTTAATTAAGCAGGCTGTGTAAATAGGGATGCATTAAGGTTTTGATCATGTCTCGCTTTGTTTTTGAAACCAGGTGGTGTTTGGACATCATAGGAATGTTACATCATGTGTATATCTTTTATTCCCCAGGGAATTTTTTTCGAAATATGATACATCATATTGACATTACTCAAGCACATCATTATGGTACCTGTTTCTGGAGACATATCCTAAGTTCTATTCAAGTAGTTATTTAAAGTGATTACAGGTCACAGTGACCTTGATATTTCCAATGAGTAGCACATTTCTGTTGTTACTTTGAATTCACCTTGAGACAACATTTTCCACCAGATAACCTTTGTAATGTACTTGAAATACTTGCTACTGACCTTGAAAATCAAATTCACCTTCAAGGTCATACACTAGAAAATGTATTACTTTCACATAACTTGAGTGTTCATTGTTGTAGCAAGACATTTGTTACACACCACCCTTAGTGTTGGGCTTATGATTGGTTAGGTCTTCAGCATCCATCAATTCTTAAGGTAGTTCTGCTTTTTTTGTGCACTGAAACAACCAAAATCTTCTTCATAGAGATCGTCCTTGGGGTACATATTATGCATTTTCCAAACTGAAAATGTCCTGTGACAGTTGTATCAATGTTTTTTTAATAAAAAGATTGTACAATAAATAAACTTTTTTATTTATTATACGGACCCCACCTACGGAGTTACCTCCCGTTGCGCATGCGCACCAACTGGGTAAGCTCCTAGGCCCGTATCATCATTCCTTCTGCTGTCACTGCCGTGAACAGACACGAATGTGCCGTGCAGAGCTGACTTTATCCGAGATAAAGAACATGTCTGAGACAACACCACCTGTATGTATGGTCTTTATTGCCTAATGAAAGGAACAGTAAAGCTTTGCAGTTGGTTGTTTCATATTGTGACTTTGTATTAATTATTTACGCTAACTTTCCCGTGGTTTACGCACACGTTGCTCTGCCATGGCGGGAAGTTTAGCGTGCCAAGTGGTCGTAATATTGCGTATTGAACCAACTATTTTTTCCCATGGTAGCCTTCACGTATTTTTCAATGTTTTCTACGTGTATATATGTTGCTGAGTACGCCGTTAGCTACATGCTTGCGTGTTTGCTTTCAGGCCTTTACCTCCTGTTCGGTCTGTGGACAAAGCATTCCACGGGCCGACAGGCATGACCAATGTGTGGCCTGCCTGGCCATGACGCCGAAGTGTGTACTATCTGTCTTGGGTTTTCCCCGTGCCCAAAGAGGAGGGCAGCTGACACTCTCTTTATAGAGAGATGCGAGAGGCGGAGGGGAACTTACCCAGGTCCCCGTCTAAGACCCAAAAGCGGTCTCGTAAGGGAAAAAATCCCACAGCCAATCCCCTCTCCCGCTACTACTGGTGGGTTTGACATGTCATTGGCGTGACTCAATTATTTCAGCAACATATGGACTCGGTGAAGTCCCTCGTCCATGAGTCTGTTGGAGGGCTCCGGCAGGAGTTCCTCGCTCACTCTGGACGGGGGGCGGAGAGTCAGGGGGTGGGATCGCCGGGCTCGGCTCGATCCCTCAGCCTTGAGGCGTCTGTAGACCCGTTGCCTCTGGCTTTGGGTCCGGACGCCTCGGCTGCCCCGGAGGGGGAGGTGCTCCCAGTTCCCCTCTCGGAGTTGGCGCAGGGACCGTTGAGTATTCCTGGGGTTCCGATCCCTGCGCCCTCCCGCCCCATGAGAGCGGAGGCACCAGTTCTGCCTGGTATGCCTCCAGCGTCTCGGGACCGGGGTCCGTGCACGCTTGCAGGCGCTGACGCGGGGCACTCTGTCTGCTCCTCCCTCTCTGTGGTTCCTAGTGCTAGGCAGCCCACCGGGTCGGGGTTAGGGTCCTCTTTCCGAGGAGACCCAGCCTCTGACTCGGGCTCGGGCGCCAAGTCGATGGATACTGGGGAGGTAGAGGAGCATGACCGTGCCTTCCGTTTCGCTTCAGCTCTGCGGGAGGTCCGGCAAAGGATTGCCGAGTACCTACCCCAGGCCGCGGTGCCTGTTAGCAGCTCGGACTCGGCTGAGTTCCGCTTGCCAGGCGAGGCGTTTGCCCCTAGGCAGCCTACGCAGACGCAGCTCCGCATTCTGCCCTCGTTAGTACAGGACGTGGTGGATCCCCTCTTGTCTGGTTCTCGTCTCCGATTTGACTTGCCGGAGCTTGTCAGGAGATACCAGCTTGGGGAGGATTCCCTGTTCGTGGTACCTATCGTGGACGAGTGTGTTTTTACTTCCGTCGCCCTGGGGGGAGGCTCGGCTTCCTCCGGAGCAGCTCCGGCTGCTCGGCAAGGGCGTGTTACTCCACCGTTTGCCCTCGCGGGCGCCCTCTGCAGCATGCCTACCGTACCTACGAGGAGGTTTACCGGAACGTCATGCAGCAGGTCAGGGTGGTGGTCCATGAGGCCTACCTCTCCTTGATACAGAGGTCGGCCCTGGAGGCGGAGGGGCATGCTGGTGACGTTTCGCCGCATGTCGGGCTGCTCCGTCAGCTATCGGAAGTACAGGCCCACCTCGCTCGCGACTCTTTGCGGTCTGCTGCGTCGACGGTGATGTGCGCAGTCATGGGGATGCGCAAGCTGTGGCTGTCGATGTCTCGGTACTCGGCAGCGACACAGCAGACCTTGCTGGCCCTCCCATTCCGTCTGGGAGCGACCCTCTTTCCAGGGGCACAGCAGGTCATTCGGGAGGCTGCCGCTGCAGCTACCTCCTTCAAGGACTCTAAAGCCTTGTTGGAGAACCCGCGGGTGTCTCGCCCCCGCTCTCCCGTTCCACCTTCCTCCGCCGGGGTGCAGCCTACACCCGAGTCTGCCGGCTGGCTTCGGCCGCTTGGTAGGGGTAGGTGGAGGAACCAAAAGGGTAGGGGCAAGGAGCAGTCCTCGTCGACTAGCTCCCAGCCTTTTCGCGGGCGCGGGAGCTCTGCCCCGACCTCCCGTTAACCCATCAGGCTGTCGCTCAAGCCGTGTGTCACGCCCAGTCAGCTCCGCTACTCGGGACAACGCACGCGCTCCTACCCCATATCACAGTGGGAGGCCGCCTCTCTCTATTCCTGCCGGAATGGGAGAAGGCTACCAACAATGCTTGGGTGCTGTCCACCGTCAGCATCGGCCATTTACCACTGTGGAGGCGAGGTCCGCCCGACTTCACCGGCATACGCCGCACTCCGGTGCCGTCATGTCAGGCAAGGGCGGACATATTGCGTGACGAAGTTCAGGCTCTGCTGGACAAGTCCGCAATCGAAGCGATTCCACCGAGAGGAACAGGCGGGATTTTACTCCACGTACTTCCTCGTCCCGAAGAAAGACGGCGGGTTCCGTCCCATTCTCAACCTCAAGGGGTTGAACCGCATGCTAGAAGTACCATCCTTCAAGATGGAGACACTGCGCTCGGTGATCTCATCTGTTCAGCCCGGCGATTGGCTCACGTCAATCGACCTAAAGGATGCGATTCGTATCTGCATGTGCCCATACATCCATCGTTCAAGCAGTACCTTCCGGTTCTCTTACGACGGGATGTATTACCAATTCAGGGTGCTCCCCTTCCGGCATATCGACTGCCCCAAGGGTGTTCACCAAGCTCATGTTAGTCCGGCTACCCTGGCCGCTTTCGCAAAGGAAGGCGTTGTTACCCTTACCTCGGCGACTGGTTGCTCGGAGCACTAACACAGCCAGCGAAGTCTAGATGCTACTCACACAGTGATAGACATTCTAATTCGACTGGGGTGGATCATCAACCTCAAGAAATCCGACCTGGTACCCACCCAGGACTTGGTTTTCTTGGGCGCGATTCCAAACACACAAGCATCTCGTTTCCTTGTCGCCCGACCGGATCACCAGAGTTCGGGAGATGGTATCTTCGTTCCTCTCCCAGCCCCAGGCACCAGCACGGACTTGGCTCCGTCTACTGGGCCATATGGCGGCGACGATCTCTGTAGTGTGGCGGGCGCGGTTGAGGATGCGCCCTATACAGCAAGCTTTGGCAAGGCTGTGGGCTCACACGGAGGACCTGGAGCGCAGTCTCACAGTCCCCGGGTGGTTGACACCTCACCTTCAGTGGTGGACCAATGTCGGGAATCTCACCAGGGGGATCCCCTTGGAAATCCCGACGCCAGCTCTCACAGTTCAGACCGATGCGTCCCTCACGGGCTGGGGGGGTGTTCTGGGCAGTCTGTCGGTGTCCGGACTCTGGTCCGAAGCCGAAGCCCACCTTCACATCAACGTGTTGGAACTGAGAGCTGTGCGGTTGGTTTTCGAGCGCTTCAGAGAGCATGTCCGTGGCCAGGTAGTCCGTCTTCAGTTGGACAACCAGACGGCCATGTCGTACATCCTGAAGCAGGGCGGCACGGTGTCCCCAGCGCTCCTCCAGGAGGCGTGGGACTTTCTCCTCTGGTGCGACCAGTGCGATTGTCAGGTACTCCCTGTTTATCTCCGGGGCTGGAGAAGCGTCGCGAGCAGACGCGGCTCTCGCCGGATCCTGGCCCCGCTGCAGTGGATGCTCGACAGGCAGATTTTCAGAGTAATCTCCCAGTTATGCGGGTCGTTCCAGGTGGATCTGTTTGCGTCGGTGGGGACGAATCAGACACCGTGTTCTGCTCGAATACGGACCCCAGGGCGTTGGCTGCCGGCGCCTTCCTGCTGGATTGGAGGGGCAAAGTGCTCTGGGGCGTTCCGCCGTTACCACTCATTCCCCGTGTCCTTTCACAGCTGTCCACCCAGCCAGCTCGGCTGCTTGTGCTACTGGCACCGCTTTGGCCGTCACAGAGCTGGTTTCCGGTAATTCTCAGGTTTCTGGCTCAGCCTCCTGTTCTATTACCTTTACGACCCGGACATTCTCACTCAGAGCGGAACGCAGCCCACCCAAATCCATGGATTCAGTGGGTGGCTTGGCCTCTGTCAGGTCTAGCCTCGAGGCACGCTGAATTCCTGCAGCAGTTGCAGACACAATTCTGGCTTCGAGGCGGGGATTCGACAAGCGTTCAGTATGAGGATAGGTGGTCCCGCTATGCGCGGCGCTGGTGTTCAGATAGGGGATTGCAGATCCCTTTTCTGCGGATTTAGTCCAGTATTGGAGTTTCTGCAAGCTCGTTTGGAAGAAGGCCTGGCAGCTTCGACCATTCGTGGCTACTCCACCGCTATTTCCACTTTTCACACCCCTGTCGATGGTGCTCTTCTGGGGCAGCACCCTCTCGTACAGCGCTTTCTCGCTGGCGTGGAGCGGGTCCGACCTGCTCTCAGGCGAACCAGTCCACCTTGGGATTTGTCAATTGTGCTAGATTGGCTGTCCAGTCCAACTTTCTCACACCTATCGGCTATTTCCATTCAGTTGTTAACTTGGAAGGCTGTTTTTCTGGTGGCGGTAACATCTGGACGTAGGGTCGGCGATTTACATGCTATGTCATCCGACCCGGCGCTGACTGTGTTTCACACTGATCGTGTCAGCATTCGCCTCCCGGATACTTACCGCCCAAAGGTCGATCACGCTTTCCATGTGACAGCTCCTAATGAACTTCCCACTCTTACCCAGCCTTCCACATCGGGGACCTCTCCTACGAGCACTCACCCGTTGGATGTCCGCCAAGGCGCTCAAAGTCTATATCAAGCGAGCGCGGGAATCCGTACGGGTACCCAGCTGTTCTGTTGTTACAGTGGCGGGAAGGCTGGTGTGCCAGCGAGCAAGCAGACTTTGTCTCGCTGGCTCGTTTCGTGTATTTGTGCCGCTTATCAGGCTGAGGGCCAGCCTCCCCCTGAGGGGTTGAAGGCTCACTCGGTCAGGGCAGTAGCCGCATCAAAAGCTTTTGCATCGGCACTCCCCATTGAAGAGATCTGCTCTGCCGCTATTTGGAGCCGGCCAAGCACGTTTATACGGCACTATCAGCTCGATACACATTCCCGTAATCGTGCGAGCTTTGGCCGTTCTGTTCTCTCCAGTGGACAGTGTCCTGCCACCCTGACCAAGTGAGTCTTGGTTTATTGGTTTGTTTATTGACGCTGCTGTACAATAATGTGTATTATTGACCTATCCGCTACTAGGAGCTAACTACCCCCTTTCGATTCTCTCAGGAGTTATTAAGTCGATTGTGAGCGGTTTTGACATTCCCCCCTACGGTGCTCACTAATCGACACGTGGTGGGTGGGGTTTTGTTGACATTCGTACCTTGTGCGATTGCCTATGCTAAACGTATGGAGGTCGTTTTTGTGCACAATTCCTCCCTGTCAGTTCCCCTCCCATAATGCCTCTCGCGGAAGTGCAACTGGGACAAGTGACAGGTGAGTGTTATGGCGTCTGTTCAATTTTTTTCCATGATACGTGTGTGCTTGGACAGAATTCCCTCCTCCCTGGCTTCCGGTCTTTGGGAGTCTGTGTTTATGCATAATTTGTACCCCAAGGACGATCTCTATGAAGAAGAATTAACCAAACCTGAAGAGGTTTTCAATTCTTCGAAGAGAGTCAGCCTTGGGGTAGGGCCTCCCGCCTCCCCCTAATTCTGTTCACTGATATATTCAGCAGAAGGAATGATGATCACGGGCCTAGGAGCTTACTTCCAGTTGGTGCGCAGCATGAGCGGGAGGTAACTCCTCAGTAGGTGGGGGGCGATATAATAAATAAAAAAGTTTATTTATTGTACAATCTTTTTATTCAAAAAACATTGATACAACTGTCACAGGACATTTTCAGTTTGGAAAATGCATAATATGTACCCCAAGGACGACTCTCTTCGAAGAATTGAAAACCTCTTCAGGTTTGGTTAAGTTTGTGAGATCTAAGCATGTTTTAAATAAGGCATATGATTGGCTGAAATTGAAGGTCAGTGTCATGAAACTGAAGGTGCCTATAACTCTGATATTGAGGGGGCTAAGTGCTTGGGACTCCCTATTTCAAAGTTTTCTTGCATTAGACATCTATTTTCCTGTAATGACTTGTATTAGGGATATGTTTGCCCAAAATGAAAAAGTTTCTTTTAGGGTAGAGATACAGTACTGAGAGACAGAACATTTGACAGCAATGCTGATCTAGATGAATGTTTGATAGATATAGATGAGGTCAGCTGTCACTGTGTTTTGTGATATTTTTCTGGTTTGAATAGGCATTCACCTCTTGAAAAATTGTGGTTATCATAGTTATGGGGCTTCTTCTGGTTTTGTATATAATGTTAAGACATTTCTAGATTATGAGAATCACCAAACCCTGCGAATCTGTTCTAATAGTGATGTCTGACAGTGATTAAAGGCTTAGCCATAGAACTGTGATTTTCAAAAGTTTCTGTCTCTAAAATGGGAAGTTGTTTTGGCTGATGAAAGATATGGTTGACTAGGTAAAGAAACATGAGACCAAACAAGATGTTCCTTTTTATCCCCCCGGCATGTAATGCGGGGGGATATAGTCGTCGCCTCGTCCGTCCGTCTGTAATCATTTTGTTTCCGGAGCATAACTCCAAGACCGTTCTGGTTTTTTCAACAAAAATTGGTTAATATATCAAACAGAACCTAAGGTTGTGCCTTTTGCTATTTACAGATTTTTGTAATTTTTGTTTTTCGGTTTCCATGGAAATGTTTTGGACTTAGTCTTAAAGGGAGGGGTGGGCTTCGTTTCCAGAGCACAACTTGAAAACTGTTCAATATCTTTCAACAGAATTTGGCAGATATATGAGACAGATCTTGAAGTAGTGCCTTTTGCTATTTACAGATTTTTGTCGTTTTTATTTTTCTTGGTTTCCATGGAAACGATTTGGACTTAGTCTCAAAAGGGAGGGGTGGTTTTGTTTCCGGAGCACAACTCGAAAACTTCTATATATCTTTCAGCAAAACTTGGCAGATTTATGAGGCAGATCTTGAAGTGGTCTTTTGCTCTTTACAGATTTGTGGCATTTGTATTTTTCTTGGTTTCCATGGAAACAATTCAGACTTAGTCTCAAAAGGGAGGGGTAGGTTTTGTTTCCGGAGCACAACTCGAAAACTTCTTAATATCTTTCAGTAAAACTTGGCAGATATGTGAGGCAGATCTTGAAGTGGTGTCTTTTGCTATTTGCATATTTTTGTCATTTATGTTTTCATGATTTCCATGGAAACGATTTCCACTTAGTCTAAAATCAAGCTGGACTTGAGGTAACTGTCAGATGATTTGTTCTTTCAAAGATGTGGGGGCCGGGGGGATATGTCATCTTCTGATGACTCTTGTTTCTAAAACTAGTAAATTCAGAAAATGACATTGTCATATACAGTACATCTTTACCAGTGGGAAGATGTTTTCTCTCTGGTAAATGATTTTTGTGCACTAGTTAAATGTATTTCTAATGCTGAGGAGTACTTCTGCAGATGGCCTTGCTGCAGTTCATCTCCAGTGGTCTGCCCAAGGTTGCAGTTCCATCCACAGTGCACTGTGACCACTTGATTGAGGCTCAAGTAGGAGGAGACAAGGATCTGGCCAGAGCCAAGGTTTGTCTATGTGTATTAGTATAGAAATATACTACTAAAATAAGGTTAATACTCATTCATCCTTTGAACATGCACGGTGTTAAGATCACATATTTACAGGATGTACTGAGGATGAATGAATATGAATGAGTCTTCACTGTAAACTTGGTTACAAATGAAAGGTATAGAGCCTTTTGATATAGGAGATATGACACATGAAATACAACATGATGAAGTGTCAGTGATCATAGGACCACCCTTAATATTTCTGTAATATGTATACTGTATGATTGAATATTACGCTGTGGTCATGTCCTCTGTAGCCCTGTCTCTACCTGTGTAGGGTTTCCTGGAGCAGGCTGAGGCTGACCTAGATAGACCAGCAGCTAACAGGTGTGAGGCTAGCTCTAGGATGCTGCTTCATGTATAGTGCTGCTTACAGTTACACAGCAGAACCTTCTGATAACATTTCTTACAATATCACTGAATGGTCATGTCCTCTGTAGCCCTGTCACTACCCGTGTAGTGTTTCCTGGAGCAGGCTGAGGCAGACCTAGATAGACCAGCAGCTAACAGGTGTGAGGCTAGCTCTAGGATGCTGCTTCATGTATAATGCTGCTTACAGTTACTACACAGAAGAACCTTCTGATAACATTTCTTACAATATCACTGAATGGTCATGTCCTCTGTAGCCCTGTCACTACCTGTGTAGTGTTTCCTGGAGCAGGCTGAGGCTGACCTAGATAGACCAGCAGCTAACAGGTGTGAGGCTAGCTCTAGGATGCTGCTTCATGTATAATGCTGCTTACAGTTACTCGTAGGAACCAAACATTACATGCTGGAATAATCAGTATTGTGTCACAATGTTTCATTACACTGGCAAATGATGATGGCCACAGTGTTCACGAATGGTGTTTCAAAGTAACAGGACATTGGGTCCTGTAAGTTTCAGATGTCTGTCTGACCAACTGAAAATTTACAGGACCCATAGAATAAAAAAATTGAACACACATTTCAGATTTAACATTTCTTTATGTTTAATTGGCATTGAAATTGTTAACAAACATAAAATTTATAAACAGCAAACAAGTGTGACGTGTCACATATAACAACTTCAGTTAGGCATTGTGAAATATACAGTCGGACACAGGGGCCGGCGGGTTGTAGGCTTCCGTCAGACCGTCGGCAAATCTGACGGATTTGTCTGAGGGTTTGGCGCTATTCGTGAACACTGGTACAATAATTTTCTACATCACTTAAATCTGCATACTGTTGACAAATCCAGAATGGTTATCAAGACAAATATGTGATGATAAAGCTTAAATGGCAGATTCTGGCACAACGTGTTGCAACTTTGCTCAGCAGGTTGTGTTGCCTTTAACCACTTGCAGTCAGTGTTCAGTTGAATGTACAGTTGAACACCAAGTATGGAGCACATGGCCCCATTATCAATTGTGCTCAAGCATGATTTTGTCCATGATTTATGGGAATGATATTGAGACAGCTATTTCTATTTCAGGATATCAACAAGGAGGTGTACGAGTTTCTGGCTTCAGCAAGTGCCAAATATGGCGTGGGATTCTGGAAGCCAGGCAGTGGCATCATTCACCAGGTGGGCCTGGACAGCAACTTTTGGGCTGTTCGTTAAACTGCTGTAATTATCCCCCGCAATGCATTTTGCGGGGGGTATTAAAATACACTCCGTCCGTGCACATTTGTCTTTTCCGGAGCGGAACTCCTAAACCGTTCAGTGTTTCTTCACCAAACTTGGCACATAAATAGATCTTGTGGTCTACTGGTGCCTTTTGGTAGTTTTGGATTTCTGGATAAAATATTTTTTTGCGTTTCCATGGCAACAAGTTTCACTTTGACTGAAATTGGTGGTAGTACAATTTTTCTGGAGCAAAACTTAAAAACTGTTCACTGTTTCATCACTAAATTTTATACATAGGTAGGTCTAGTGGTGAACTGCTGCCTTTTGCTAGTTTTGGATTTCTGAATAAAATGGAGAGTATTTTGCCATTGCGGGGAATATTGATGACTTTGTCTTCTTGTTACATTATGTTTTGGAAAAAAATGTTTCAAATGGTTTATGTATTTTGTCCCCCGCTACAACGCAGAACGGGGTACTTTGTATTCAGCTGTGTACGTGTGTCCCGATTCTTGTTAATGTGATATCTCATGAACTGTTGTACCCGATGTCTTCAAATTTGGTGACAACCTATATTGGGAATTACGTAGGCACCAGTCGATTTGGGTGACCTTGACTTTATCTTCAAGGTCACATGACACTTTGACCACTTTTTATCCACCCGGCATGTAATGTGGTGGGATATAGCCGACGCCTCATCTGTCCGTCCGTCTGTCCGTAATCATTTTGTTTCCGGAGCATAACTCAAAAAACGTTCAATATTTTTCAATAAAAATTGCTAGATATATCAAACAGAACCTAAGGTGGTGCCTTTTGCTATTTACAGATTTTTGTCATTTTTATTTTTCTCGGTTTCCATGGTTTTGACTTAGTCTTAAAGGGAGGGGTGGGCTTCGTTTCCGGAGCACAACTCGAAAACTTCTTAATATCTTTCAGCAAAACTTAGCTGATATATGAGGCAGATCCCTAAGTGGTGCCTTTTGCTATTTGCATATTTTTGGCATTTATATTTTCCCCGGTTTCCATGGAAACGATTCAAACTTAATCTCAAAAGGGAGGGGTGGGCTTCGTTTCCGGAGGACAACTAGAAAACTGTTTTATATCTTTCAACAAAACTTGGCAGATATATGAGAAACTTAATCTCAAAAGGGAGGGGTGGGCTTCGTTTCCGGAGGACAACTAGAAAACTGTTTTATATCTTTCAACAAAACTTGGCAGATATATGAGACAGATCTTGAAGTGGTGCCTTTTGCTATTTACAGATTTTTGGCATTTTTATTTTTCATGATTTCCATGGAAACGATTTGGACTTAGTCTTAAAAAAAAATCAAACTGGACTTTAAGTAACTGTCAGATGATTTGTTCTTTCAAATATGTGTGGGCCGGGGGGATATGTCATCTTCTGATGACTCTTGTTAAACTTATGAAAACGTGATATCTCTTAAAATGTTGCACCCAATGTCTTCAATAATGTCGACAGCCTGCATTAGGTGTTATGCAGACACCAGTCATTTCAGGGTGACCTTGACCTTATTTTCAAGGAAACATGACACTTTTCAAAATCTTGTTAACGTGATAACTACATCACACAAAAGATAATCTTCTATGTGACCAAAAAATAAAACAAATAAATATGTTATATTTAATTCTTTTAGCGGCAGGGGACATTGTCATGTTAGTGGCAAACACTTGTTGTAGTTGATGTTAGTGATGTGTAGCAAAGATGTTATATCACGAGTGTCCCTTTGTGTTTTCAGATTGTGCTGGAGAACTACGCCTTCCCTGGTGTTTTGCTCATTGGAACAGACAGTCACACTCCCAATGGAGGTAAGATTTAATTATGTGTTGACTGTTTTAAGAAGAATTGGAATATATGATGCTAGTAGTTGACACAATCATATGAAATTTATAATCACAGTATAATTTATAATTCCACAAGATAAGGGTTAGTGAAAGAAGGCAGCCAATTTCCATTCTTAGGACTCTTACTGTAAGGAATTTTAGAAAAATATAGTCGCCTAGAGGGAATATTCACCTTTGACAATATCACTGAATGGTCATGTCCTCTGTAGCCTTGTCACTACCTGTGTAGTGTTTCCTGGAGCAGGCTGAGGCTGACCTAGATAGACCAGCAGCTAACAGGTGTGAGGCTAGCTCTAGGATGCTGCTTCATGTATAATGCTGCTTACAGATACACAGAAGAACCTTCTGATAACATTTCTTACAATATCACTGAATGGTCATGTCGTCTGTAGCCTTGTCACTACCTGTGTAGTGTTTCCTGGAGCAGGCAGAGGCTGACCTAGATAGACCAGCAGCTAACAGGTGTGAGGCTAGCTCTAGGATGCTGCTTCATGTATAATGCTGCTTACAGTTACACAGAAGAACCTTCTGATAACATTTCTTACTTGATGCTTGTAATACTGTCAAGTTTCAATGATGCGATGTGAATGTACACCACACTGATCTGCAATCTGTGTTTAGCTAAGGTAAAATATAAGTAAGCTCAAGACATCATTGTACTGAGGATCCCTAGTTCTGTACGTCTACCCATTTTGTATATTTGTACTTTAATTACCTCATGTGTGTTGGCACCTATTTCTTCTGGGGTGTACTCAGGTTGTACTAATTGATGTAGTGTTACATGGACAGATATTTTGAAGGCATGTCATCTGTGATACAGGTGGTCTTGGTGGTCTCTGTATTGGTGTCGGTGGAGCTGATGCTGTTGATGTCATGGCTGACATTCCATGGGAACTCAAATGTCCAAAGGTGGGTACCTACTTGTTTCACTTTCATGTTTTGGTACGGTCTTTCACAAATATATTTTTGATGTGCAGTGTTAGAGACTTAAAAACATTCGCTGATCTGTTGTCAGGTGATTGGTGTGAAGCTGACAGGTGAACTGAGTGGGTGGACGTCGCCTAAAGATGTCATTCTGAAGGTGGCTGGCATCCTCACTGTGAAGGGAGGCACTGGGGCTATTGTGGAATACTATGGCCCTGGTGTGGATTCCATCTCATGCACTGGTAGGTAGCTCAGCTGGGAACACTCACTATGAGGGTTCACTGTGAGGACTCAATGTGGGTCATGTATCTAAACCCGTGAAGTAGTTGATATGAAGCATCTGTCTGAATGCATTTCAGGTAGTTTGAATATTAATTCTCTGATGTTGTTACATTTGTCATGGTAGGAATTGTGTTTGAATACTGCAGAATAGCTTGAGTAGTTGTTTGGTAATTGTTTTAAAGGTATGGGCACTATCTGCAACATGGGTGCTGAGATCGGAGCCACAACGTCGGTGTTCCCCTACAACTACAGGATGCAGGACTACCTGAATTCCACAAACAGATCAGGTAGGTCTTTCAAAGTGACCCATCACACCTGTTGAATGGTAGCCCAACTAGTTTAAATAATTGTATGGATGTCTGCATGTTTCCCTGAATGTCAAGAGGGGAGATCACCAGGCCTGACCACCTCTGAGGTTTGACTTAGTAGGTTGTCTTTGATCATACCTGGACATGACATTGATGACCATTGATCGATGTTGTCAGGCTACCATGATCTCATTCACCAACATTAGTCTCTGGTCAGTCTAGTAAGCTCAGAAATATCAAGTCCATATTATAAAACTAAAATGCAAACTGTTTGCAGAGGCCGATGAAAGTTCATAGGACTACTAATGTTGTTGACTATACCTTGATGCTATCCATTCTGTCACTTTGTCTGTTTTGTAAAGCATCTGTTAGTAGTGATGAAGCCTATTGTTCTGTTGTGTCCAGATATTGCTGACCTTGCCAACAAGTACAAGCACCTGCTGTCAGCTGACCCTGATGCCAAGTATGACCAGATCATCGAGATCAACCTCAGTGAGGTTAGTGTACTGCCCATGATTGCTGCAGCCATTCCTGTCTGCTCTGTTGTACAAGATACCCTTGTCCTATTTCAGTCTGCTAGAATGAGAATAGATGTGTAGTCATTATTTGGCCATTGTGTTAGTCACAACCTGTTTCAAGAACCTTCTATTCTGTTTAATGAACCTTTCTATTCTGTTTAAGTGAGGTCAATACCTGTTTTAATGACCCAAAATAGAAAACAATGATGACCTCAGGTTGTGCACTGACTCAGAGTCAATATGTATTTCTGTCAAATGACTATATCACTCCACTCCTTGTCAATGAATATGTTGGAAATCTTTGCATTATGTTACAGGTGTTACAAACATATTTCACTGAGAAATCAATGTTGTGTTACAGCTAGAGCCCCATGTGAATGGGCCTTTCACCCCAGATCTTGCCCACCCTATCTCCAAGCTTGGCAAAATAGCTAAGGAAAGTGGCTGGCCAGCTGAAATCAAAGTTGGTGAGTGTTGACAATTGCTTGTCTCATGTAAAGCATTATGAGATCTCTAGAGCAGTGATCAAGGTTGTTGGGATCAGCCTGACCCTTTGTTCCTACCAGTGATTGTAGCATCTCGTCACCTCCTGTTGAAGGGATGTAATGTTAATGCCTTATGTTTCAGGCCTGATTGGAAGCTGCACCAACAGCAGTTACGAGGATATGAGCAGGTCAGCCAGCATTGCCCGTCAGGCTATCAAAAATGGGTTGAAAGCAAAGAGCCAGTTCACGATCACACCAGGCTCGGAGCAGATTAGAGCCACCATTGAAAGAGATGGGCAGGTATGTCAGTAGGAAGATTCATATACACATTCCAGTCTATACAGGTTAAATTGATGTCAAGCTTATACAAATAGCTCACATTTCAAACTTACTCTGTGTGATGTCCCGAGCAGGCTATGTCCTCCGTACAGATAAGTAATAAACTGGGGGATAGAAATTGCTAATGATATGTCACCTGTTTGAGTGTTAAGATATCCCTATGGAGTGGATGTACTAATAATGTCAACCTATAGTGTGTCTGGTCAAAGTATTTACAGCCTGCAGCATGGCATCTCAGGGGGCTAGCACTATTAAAGTAACATATATCTCCAGACATCTACAAGCAGACACATGTCCATGTGAATTGGTGTTGCTGTATAAATGCAGTATGTAATGCCCATTTTACTTCTGCATTAATGTTGATACAGTCGAAATACTTAAAGGCTGACTAAACTGATATAGAATATGTACCGAAGTTTATCACAAGTTATTATTACAATGAATAGGCACAAGACTTGGCTGGGCTTGGTGGGGTTGTGTTGGCCAATGCTTGTGGTCCATGCATTGGCCAGTGGGATCGTAAAGATGTCAAGAAGGGAGAGAAAAACACCATCGTCACATCCTACAACCGCAACTTCACTGGACGAAATGATGCCAACCCAGCCACTCATGCCTTTGTGACGTCCCCTGAGCTGGTAACAGCTTTAGCCATTGCTGGTGACCTCGGCTTCAACCCTCTTACAGATGAGCTCACTGGAGCTGATGGTGAGTTGTGCTGCTGTCTAGTTGCTTAACACTTAAAGGCTACACTGGTCACACCTACTTAGAGCAAATGGCAGGTTCTGTTTAAATGGATAGCCTAGTGGTTATGTGCCATATAGCTCAAACTTCGTTCTGCTATCACTATGTTGGCAACAATGCATGATTTGAGTAATACATGTAATTCATAGTTTTGATCTGTATTTTTTGACAATATTATTTAATTTGCTTGTTAGACATCTCAAACCTTCAGTTACTTTTGAAATGATTGTAGGTTAGGAAAAGGAGTGAGTGCTGCCTGTAGCAATATTCCAGCTATATCATGGCAGGGCCCAAAATTACTGGACTTCAGACATTGTTCCCATGTAGGAATTGAACCTGGATTTTCAGTGTAATGAGCAAATGCATGAACCACAAGGTAACCCCACTGCCACATAAAGTGTAAATCAGTAACAGGTTTTTCATTAAACATATTCTTATGTGAACATTTCTCGTGATTTTTCAGGTAAGAAGTTCAAGCTTGAGAGTCCCTATGGTGATGAATTGCCCGCCAAGGGGTTTGATCCTGGACAGGACACGTACCAGGCACCCCCTGATGATGGGTTCAAACTCAAGGTGAATGTGTCACCTGACAGCCAACGTTTACAATTGCTGGCTGGTTTTGACAAGTGGGACGGCAAGGACATCCTAGACATGCCTGTTCTCATCAAGGTGAACAACTTCGAAATACTTAATTCGCTGTGGTATGAGCTTTTATGGTTGGTCAATTCAAACAAACTGATGATCTTTTCACAGTTTGCTTTCCTGTCACCAGAGATGCATGATCAGATTCATCACATTGTTGCACTTGTTTTTTCGAGCCCAATATGAGTAGTCACTTCATGTCTAAAATGTTACAGTTCTAACTGAAAATATTCATCTCTGTCTGCCATTTGTTAATGAGATTTGTTCCATGTTTAGGCGAAGGGCAAATGCACCACAGACCATATCAGTGCTGCCGGACAATGGCTCAAGTACCGTGGCCACCTCGACAACATCTCAAACAATTTGCTCATTGGGTAGGTTTATAGTCAATAAATTTCCTTTCTGTTTGTTCCCTAATCTCTGTGTGCATGCGTGTATCTGTTGCTCAGTCATCTGACATGTCTAAGGTGCCACAATTTGCTGTACAGAGTTGTTGCCTAGGGGATGCAAGAAACCCTTAACCACCTTGACATGAGGCAATACAGTTAGAATACTATACTCCCCCCTAAATGTTCTGTTACAGGCATAATAATTGAAAATAATTACTGATACAGTTGCACTGAAACAGAACAACAGAATGTGTGAATCAATGTGTTGGTACAAGAATATGCTACAAAGCGCCTAAAAAGGAGCTGCCAGACTCTGGCATTATTTTGAAAAGGCAAAAACTGTTTAAAAAACCATCTGCATGTGCAAATTGCAGACAGTAAAACAAGCATGCTGTGACTTCAGTAGGTAGGGTTTAAAAAGCAAATGTCAGCAAAACACTTACAGTGATCATTGTCATTTGCTCTGTATATTCATTTGATATTTATTCATGTTTCAGAGCTGTCAACTCAGAGAATGGTGAAATAAACAAAGTACGGAATCAGTTGAGTGGAGAATTTGGTTCTGTGCCAGAAACAGCTCGATATTACAAGGTATAGTCTGCTTAGGTGTTCAATATATTTTTGTAAAGGTATTCAGAAGTAATCAAGGAGATACTGTCCATCATCCTTAAAGATTTTCTATTCATGAGGGGCTGTGGGGTAAGTGGTTAAGCGTTTCTCGTCATCCGGGAGATTCCCCACATGGGTACAATTTGTGAAGCCTATTTCTGGTGTCCCCCGCCGTGATATTGCTGGAATATTGCTAAAAACGGCGTAAAACCATACTCAGTCAGTCAGTCAGTTCTATTCATGATACATGAAAGTTTCTTTAAACCCAAGTACTTGATTGTGTACATGATTGCAGGCTAAGAAGGTACCGTGGGTCGTAGTGGGAGATGAGAACTATGGTGAGGGCAGCAGCCGAGAACATGCAGCTCTGGAACCCAGACATTTGGGTGGGAGAGCAATCATTGTGAAGAGCTTCGCCAGGATTCATGGTATGTCATGTGCTTGAGGTTGATAAGCCCACCAGTGAATTCAGATATTTCTTTAAAACCCCAGATTATCCTGTGCAGTATGGTCTAATATTGGCATGCTACTTTTCTTGAACAGATGATGTAATATGTAAATTTTATGGTTGCTACGGTTTAACGTTATCCAAACTATCTTTATCAGTAGTTATGGCTTACGAAGTATTTGTATTTTGTTTTGCCTAGATCTTTAGTGTGTGATAATGCACTGGTTAATAACACAAATACTCTTTCCAAACATCAGATAACCCTGATCAGTGTCACACAGAAGCTCACATTTCATACCTTACTAATGAAAGTCAAATCACAGAGGAACCACTTACCCGTGAAATGTATTGATATTTTCTGTGGAAACAATCGCTATGAACAGTATTCTATCTGCTGTTCTGCTGATCTCAGTATAGACAGGGTATACAAATTAGTATTGACTTGGTGCAGATGTGTTCCATTAATGGCATATTGTATATGGTAGTGATGGTATGGGCCTGGAAATGGACTTGTTTTAGTGGTACATTATACAATGTTTACTCTCTGCAATGAGTCCTGATTGTCATTCCACTGTTTCACTTACAGAGACCAACCTGAAGAAACAGGGCATGTTGCCGCTCACATTCACCAACCCAAGTGATTATGATAAAATCAAGCCAGATAGCAGAATCTCTCTCCTTGGATTACAGAACCTTACACCTGGACAGGTAAGTTTCTAGGCAATAATTTCTCAGGTCCCCATGTTTTTTAAGCCTTGGTGATTGGACTCAACCCCAAAACATCTAGAATTTGTACTATACTAAGTGTAATTCCAAATATAACATTTGGATAAATTTGCCCTGCACTCTAGTCATTGCAACTGTTCGGTGTTCTAAAATGCCGGTTAGACTTACACTGAGTGTATGTAAAAAAGATGAATTACTAAAAGATTCTTTACTAAATAATTCTTTAAGAAATGCAAATGTTTGTTTAAATAAAGCTTAGACCTTTAACTCTTTGTAAACATTTTATAATAATTGGCAAAATACCCACAAAAATAAATGTTTGGGGAAAGATAATCAATTCCATTATGTATGACTCCATTATGTATTGTGTTAAGTTGATTAAACATTTGCAGTGTTTCTGTACAGTGTATGCCCAATTTAAGTACAAAAACTGGTCATATCCTATTCTGCTTGTAAAATATCCTGATGCTTTCCCTTCCAGAATGTAGCATGTGAAATCAAGCACAAAGATGGATCTGCTGACAAGATTGAACTGGCACACACAATGAACGATGGCCAGATTCAGTGGTTCCGTGCAGGAAGTGCTCTCAACAGAATGGCAGAGATGAAGTGATTCTCCAGTTCTGGGAATATCTGTGAATGAGTGATCCGTAGATCCTCTCTAGACAATTCAGGAATAACTGTGAATGTGTGATAGGAAGGCAGGGACGTTGTCTCACACTGACCTTCTGGCTGCAAGTACTCACGTCATAATATACAGATGTGATTTAACCTCAGACATTTTTTTGTCATTAGACCTCAGTTAAAGAGTGTGATTGTTATGTAGAAATCAAATTACTGGACCGCAGAATTGTTTGTACTTTTGTTGATGACTTAACCAGACAGATGTAGCAACACACTTTGTATGTAAATATTGCCAGATGAATAAATATATTTCAATTGTTAATTGCTCTTGATAAGTATGAAGGCATGATACCTGTTTGCTCACCTTTACACAGGTGGGACCTTGTTTGCTGCATTAAAACCTGAATATACACACTCCTTGAATTGTTTACCCACCAGTCCGAGTCTAGTAATATTCTGTTTTTGGTCCAGTAAGCTTAGCTAATAAAAGTAAATAAAACACTAAAATCTACTGAAAATGATGCTACATCCTATCTTAGGAACAAAGAAGGCAACAATCAGTGTATAATAGTGAACATGTATTTAAACAAGGTAATTTAAACAAGGTTCTGTAGGAGGATTCAGTGTTGGGTATTCCTTGTTGAGGATGTTGAACATCTATCTAGAGATTTGGAGAGGAACACTTATAGCATACAAATCGGGATAACATATAATGAGAAAACATGACACCTTAAAGTTTACAAACAGAAACACTACCTTGTCATGACTGTTGGCACTACAGTAACAAACAGCCTTGGTGTTATGTTCGACATGGCTTTATTTACAGCTTAACACATTGTATTGGGACATAATTTTGCTGTCAAAATCTAAGAGTGGCATGGTAAACATGATATATATATATATATATATACACACATAAGGACATGAATATGTCAATTGTTTTGTCCATAGGTTTTGATCAGCATTCAGTGCTAAGCATAAAACAAAGTGATTGCACATGTTTAAGCTGACAAAGTACCTCAAGTTTTTAATGCAATCTGATGCTGTACATTGGAATGGTTACACTTCCTCATGAGAGTTTGGTGTATATCTCTTGAAAACCTTCCACTTTCCCACTTGCTGCCCTCCTCTTCACATAGTTCATGATCCGGTTCTGAAACAGTCGTGCATCTTTCATTATCCACTGTATTACAATAATACCACAGCTTTGATTTGAGTCTGTTTACATACACCATAGCAATAATACCATGAGTCAAATTACAATTTATTGATAACTGGCACCTTACAGGGGATTAACTACAAGAAAGAACTGAACTCATGTTGTGCTGTCAAACTCATTCAGAATAGCCGTTTCGATTGGTTGAAGAAACAAAGTTATGGTATTGAATAATACCAGTAGTAATGGTATGTCGTATCATATTGGGTAAGGGGTAATATATTGGGTGAAGGATGCTTTTCTGCTTGCCTGACATGGTGTCTTTGGCTGCTGTACAGTGTCATAACTTATTTATTATGCTGCAAAAAGTACCCTGATATGAACTGAAGTATTTTTAGCCATGTGTTATTTATCTTTGATCTCATTTTGTCACCCATAATGCAATATCTGCATAATGCAAACTCACCCTGAGTTTGACGTCCACCTGGCCATGTTTCTGTGCCAGGGTCCACAGGTTGCTGACAAGAGTGGCTAGATTCGGCTGACTTAGATCACCATGTGCAAGGATTACATTCACCAGCTCCAAGGCCACTGCACTCTGACGTTTGGCAGTCTGAAACCAGAGCAAAAGTCATGCTGGAATACAAAGGCTGGTGAAATTCAGATGACTTGGTCCAAACTGGCATCCATGGAAGGTTTAGAAAACAGGTCCCTCTTGTTATGATCTGAAGTAAACAAAAAGGTCAAACTTATGAAAGATTGTGAACTGGTTAGTCATGAACTTACCTCTGGACTTGAGAGAGTCTTCAAGTGGTTCAGGATCTGCTCTACCAGCATGCTGCACATCTTCTTCACCTCTGTCAGAAACTTGGGGTCAGATCCATACAGTGCATCATTGGAATCAACTGAAATGAGGAACAGTTCTTGAAGTGAAATGTACATAAGTCCTGTGGTGTTATCTGGTTTTGTTATGGCCTGTATATTCTCTAAACATACACTCTGTTTAACTGTTTAAAATTACACATCAGCAAAAGGTGCACATTTGTGGTTGGTGTGTATCATACTTTTTTCACAAAGGGACACATTTTCTGATTTGTGTACGCAAACTCAGCCTGTGGTTTGATACATCTTTCCTAAGTCAGAACACTAAGCATCTTGGCTCTGATAAATTGATTAACAAAACTGGACAAATAACTCTAAATATAATAAAAAACATAAGTGTTCTGAGTTTCACTATGTAGTTTGAGGTTAGTTTCTGTTTCAACATAATTACGTAGCGCTTGATTTACGCTTTTAGAAGATGCACTGGTGCAACATGAAACTACAAAATGCAACCTCATATTTAGACTACCTTGCACCCAGTACATGTTGATAGTTTATGTTCAAAGAACACAAACTTCAGCTGTGAAACAGAATGATGAGGAACTGGCTTGAAGCAGTGACTCTGATAGCTCATGGACGGTAACTGAATTCATGTTACTGTTCATGTCAAGAAATTTTATGAAGTAAGATAAACTAATCTTATCAGACCCAGCATAGTGTCATAATAGTGTTCTGCTTTTGTATGGTGCAACAAGATTTTGAACTAGGATTTCACCAGGTGCAAGTAGGTTTCATTTCCTTAAATCAAGCCCTATGAAGCTACTGATGAACTGATACAAATGTCTTGATGCTCTGTACTCTTGTTCACCTTTGTCAATATGGTAAGGAAATGTTTCCTGGCAGCTGGCAGACAACGTGGCGATGACACGGGTGTACACGAGGGCTCGTGCGTCGCTGCTGTTGTCCCAGGTGTAGTCCTGAAGCACATTCAGCAGTCCGCGCAACAGGTACATCACACCTGCCTCTGGGTTGTCCTGAAACCAGAAACCAGACAGACTATGATTTAACCCTGTTGTGCAATATTCCATCAATATCACAGCAGGGCCTATGTGGTGACAAGACAGATGCATCAATAGCAGTTCTGTTTGAATAATAGATTCTCTTGCATCTATCAGATCTTGTTCAAGATCAATATTAAAGATTGCTGTTAAGGCCACTTGACCTAAGTCGAGCTGCTTTATGAGAAGTACTTGATACTGAGGAGAAATTCGACACAACTTCACAACATGGTTACACCAATAATGATGATAGGTGAGGATTTCAGTCATATTACCATGACAACAGTCGCAGGACGTACCGGTGTGACAAGCAGCGTTGACACAAAGTTGTATATAAAGTCAATTAAGAAGGGTTCCGAGGACTTCTTCCCTTCAGTCTCCAGGATACGAGGAACATCGGGGATGAGGGATATAGCTGCTTTGAAGAATGCATCTCCTGGAACACACAGTGGAGTTACACATGACTACAAATCTGTTGTACACATGTGGCAGGGGAAGCTCTTGTGAGTAGCGCCTCACTCAACAATATTTCAGCTATATGAGAGCAGCACTGTCTGTGAAAGACT
The DNA here is from genome assembly GCF_003918875.1 of Haliotis rubra. Classification (NCBI taxonomy): domain Eukaryota; kingdom Metazoa; phylum Mollusca; class Gastropoda; order Lepetellida; family Haliotidae; genus Haliotis; species Haliotis rubra. The sequence continues at coordinate 345,585 of NW_025766880.1, forward strand.
TACCCTGAGAGAAACACTGGTTGTGAAGCTCCTATCTGTGAGAGACCTACCCTGGGAGAAACACTGGTTGTGAAGCTACTGACTGTGAGAGACCTACCCTGGGAGAAACACTGGTTGTGAAGCTCCTATCTGTGAGAGACCTACCCTGGGAGAAACACTGGTTGTGAAGCTCCTATCTGTGAGAGACCTACCCTGGGAGAAGCACTGGTTGTGAAGCTCCTATCTGTGAGAGACCTACCCTGGGAGAAACACTGGTTGTGAAGCTACTGTCTGTGAGAGACCTACCCTGGGAGAAGCACTGGTTGTGAAGTTACTGTCTGTAATAGACCTACCCTGGGAGAAGCACTGGTTGTGAAGCTACTGACTGTGAGAGACCTACCCTGGGAGAAGCACTGGTTGTGAAGCTACTGTCTGTAAGAGACCTACCCTGGGAGAAGCACTGGTTGTGAAGCTCCTGTCTGTGAGAGACCTACCCTGGGAGAAGCACTGGTTGTGAAGCTACTGTCTGTGAGAGACCTACCCTGGGAGAAGCACTGGTTGTGAAGCTACTGTCTGTGAGATACCTGGGAGAAGCACTGGTTGTGAAGCTTCTGTCTGTGAGAGACCTACCCTGGGAGAGGCACTGGTTGTGAAGCTACTGTCTGTGAGAGACCTACCCTGGGAGAAATACTGGTTGTGAAGTTACTGTCTGTAATAGACCTACCTAAGAGAGAGAGGCACTGAAGTTGTGAGAGCTACTGTCTGTGAGAGACCTACCCTGGGAGAAGCACTGGTTGTGAAGCTACTGTCTGAGTGACCTACTGTCTGGGACCTGGGAAACACTGGTTGTGAAGCTACTGTCTGTAAGAGACCTACCCTGGGAGGAGCACTGGTTGTGAAGCTACTGTCTGTGAGGAGACCTGGGAGAAACACTGGTTGTGAAGCTACTGACTGTGAGAGACCTACCCTACCTTGGAGAAGCACTGGTTGTGAAGCTACTGTCTGTGAGAGACCTACCCTGGGAGAAGCACTGGTTGTGAAGCTACTGTCTGACTCCACCCTGGGAGAGACCTACCCTGGGAGAAGCACTGGTTGTGAAGCTACTGTCTGTGAGAGACCTACCCTGGGAGGAGAGAAGCTACTGAGAGACCTACCCTGAGCACTGGTTGAGCAAAAGCCACCTGGCCTGACACTAGGTACAGCTGCAACTGGGACACGACAGACTGAAGTGATGGTATCGTGATGAAGGAGTAAGCTGAACACGCCTGAAAAGTTCAACAACATGTATCTTGTATGATTTTATCTGACCATGGTTGCTCTAAGTGACAGTGAGTTTGAGCAATCTCCCGATCAGTTCACACAAGATTTTGACACAATTCATGAAACAAAGTTCTGACTAAAATCAATAAAATAGATTTACAAACACCCCAAATATAGAACAAATAGTTATAATAACAGGATAGCATACATATTTAATGACAGGATGAAACTGTACGTCAATATGGATTTCTTGATATAGTATTATGTGTGTTACATACAATAATTTCTTGGAATTGGGAAAAAAAACCCATCACTGCTCATTGTGGCTTATGTGCACCCCTCTACCCAGCTGTATATAGTATTGGGGCCAAGTGGTTAAAGCGTTTGCTCGTCACACTAAAGACCCAGGTTGGTTCCCCACATGTGTACATTGTGTGAAGCCCATTTCTTGTATCCCCCACTTTGATATTGCTGGAATATTGCTAAAAGTGGCGTGAAACTAAACTCACTCACTCACATATTTAGTATTCCTTATAATTTCATGTGCATACTATCTTGTAACAGCACATAAGACCCTACTTTCACCTCATTGTCTTACTGCTACATATGTGGACTGTAACTGGACAGTACAATATGGGACCACTTTGATATTTGTTGTATAATTACTGTTTAACAACTCACCCGAACAAAAGCTGAAGTCTTGCCAGAGTGGTGGCCTTTCACAACCTTCCTTGTTTCCACAGACAGGCTGTTGACACTCTAGTGGAATGGACAGTAGTGACCGTCAACTCATGTAGGCATTTAGAAGTTGGGAGAACTGTTTACACAGTTTACACAACTTTTATATACGCAAAGTGATACAATGTCGTTTTCTTACCCCCTGACAAAAAGTTTGATGAAAATGTAACATGTAGATATACTTGATGAAAGTGTAACCAGTAGATAAGCCGACCCCCTTCTACAGACTTTTTTCGGTCCTCAAATTTGGCATATCTATGGTAATATACAGTACTTTTTGACATTTCTGGTGAATTTCCTTATACATACATACTTAAAACCTTGATTTTACAACAGTCGTTATTACTGACAAACAGACATTAACATGACATCAGGTCAGAAGCATTAGAAAAGAATTTGTGGACATAATTGTTGTGGTACCTGCTGTGTTTACCCATCAGTACTTTCATCAAAACAGAACTCATTGTAAACTCTTTCTAAATAGTGTTAACTAAAGGTGAATTAAAAGCATGATCTTTTACTCAAACATCTTGGTGGGATAAGATCAAAACCCAAGTCTTTTTACTCAAACCCATGACTTGCCAGAATATATTTGCAGGCCAGAGACACACCAATTGCAACCATGTCAAATGAGTCCTGTTTTCATAATGAACCATCCATGGAGTCACCATCCATCACAAGTGGGTACCAGGCGGTAAATGATTGAGATAAGGTTAGAGATGAACATACCTGCAACAAGCTGTTACAAGGACAGGGTCAAGGTTACTGAAGGCTGCTCTGGCCCCACTGAAGAAGCTGAGTTGTTGTTCAAGTCCCGTTGAAGGAGATGCGACGGATGAAACAACAGATGAGGTTGCTTATCACTCGCTTCTCATCCTCCAGAGTCAGGGCACTGAAACACACCCACACACGACTTTACAATGCTGATTTCTACATTAGCTAGACGTGTTGTTCAATCTTTCACCCTCAAATCTGATAAAACTGAATTAACATCAAATTTAATTTGACTGATCAGAGCTGACAGCCCACATAGCATTTATTTAATTGTATTTTCCTGACCAGTCTATTGCAGATAAATAATTTAACTACAAAAATGACACAAAATTCAAGTAACAGTCCACTTATGTTTTATGTTGAGGAACACCTTAAAGGCACATCGTCATTTGACAATATTTTGGCCTATATTATATAATTATATTGGGGCATATGCACTCAAATTAGCTTCCTACTGATGCAATAAAAGACTTATTATCCCTTACAACCTGCCTGAAATCGATAATTGAAACTTCAAGGCGAACAGCTTCCAAACACTTGCCATATATATAAAATGTAAACCATTGCTCCGTACATCAAAAACTGTCGCACGCGGTGTTGTCGGTGTTGCCGAACTGGTTTCAATCACAAATTGTGGGTAGGATGTTCGTAAAGGGTGCTCCAAGGGACATAACTCTATGGGGTTCGCTTGAAATCATGTTCGCCTGGTAGAAGGCGCAAGAATCGATTTAATGCAACGTTGCATCATTTCATTTGAACTTTTTAATTTAATATTGTAATCTGGATACATATCTTTTGGGGGAATAAATTATACGATAACTTCCCTGAGGGCTGATAGTAAGTATTAATGAGAGAAATGCGTTATTTATTTTTAGAGATATAGTGCCTATAAACGACTGATCACACGGATGCGGGGCTGATTTGAGTAAATCTGGGATTCCAACCATACACAAGCAGATTATGTACAAAGAGTTCATCTATGTACAGTACAACCAGTTTTATTGAGAATTCAAGATTGTTATTTATAAAAAAAATTCCACTCATTTCTCACGTATTAAATGTGAATATTAGCAGAACATAACTCCAGATTCAAAGACAGGTGAACAGTTAGTATTTTGTCAAGTCACCATGGGCAGCAATGCAGGCTTCAATGCGGCGGGGCATACTACTGATCAAAGAAGTTAGAAAGTCGTGGTCCATGCTGTCCCAATATCGGACCACCTCTTCTTTCATTTCAGCAATATTTGTCAGATTTTTCTTATTGACACTTTCCTTCATAAGTCCCCAAACATTTTCTTTTGGATTTAGACCAGGGCTATAGCTTGGCCAATCTAATAATGTCATATTTTGGGTCCGAAACCAGGCCTGTGAATGCTTTGAACGATGTTTTGGGTCGTTGTCCTGCTGGAAAATCCAAAAATTTCCATAGAACACGTGAGCAGATGGAAGTAAATGTCCCTCGAAAATATCTGTGTACCGCTCACTGTTCATATTCCCTTCAAATACACAGAGGGGCGTTGCCCCTAACACAGATATGCCACCCCACACGTTAAATTTCGGACTGTACTTTGGGCGCTGATACAAAGGTTTTACAGTTTGTTTGGTCCAGAATTTCAGTGTATTAGGAAACAGCCACACAGAACTTTCATCTGAGAAAATCACATTGTCCCAGTTAGGAATTTCTATGCTGTAAGCACCAGTTCAACCTTCGCCCTTTTTGTTCAGGTTTCATGATCGGTGATGGAATCCCTCGACTTTTCTGCCAACCCATTGCATGCAGCTCAGTTCTAATTGTCTCCTTACAGACAGCCACAGTTCCTCTAACATTCATATCCAGCCTTACGTTTTCTAAACTCCTTCGTTTGTTTTTAGAAACAAGAATACCAAGCCGCCTCCTGTCCCCGACAGTCAATTTTCTGGGACTACCTGCGCCTCCCTGGTGCTCAATGCCATATCCATTTGCAATATTTTTCAAAACACGATAAACAGTGGAAAAGGGATGCCTGTTCTACTTGAAATCACTTTAGCTGATCTGATGTCCTTGTTATAATACTCTGAAATCAACTTCCTCTTCTCTAAATCATTCATACTGAGGATCACTGAAAATGTCGTCTGCTAGCAAGTAAGCAAAGGGGGATAACTCTTCACAAATTAATGAAAAAGGATTAACAGATGGTCTCACTTGAATGAAACCAAGCACTTGATAGCTGGTCAAGTTTGTTTATACTAGAAATCCATTTAAACATATTCCTAAAATTCTCAATAATTTCTGGTCATACTATATAGGGATTTCTTACTTGACAGAGTCATGCATTGTCTTACAGATGAACATCATGGCGTTTATGACGATGGGATCATTCAATGGCTCCACCTGAAACCTGGAATAGGATTGTCAGATACAAATCAGGAACATGACACGTAATACTGGAACTACTTTCTGTCTACTTCAATCACACAATAGTTTTGAAAGTATGCTCAGACAGAACATACAACCTAAACAGAAGATTTGTGTTTTCTTCTTGTTTGACATGATGATGTCATCATCCTAACATTTTCACTCATGGTTGTATCAGATTTTGTCAGTTCTCTTGATAAGATATGTTACTGGACATGAAAAGCTAAATATCTGATGTACATGTGGTTCTAACAATCAAGTAATAATTTATGCACAGGGTGAGATTCTTACATTTACCTTTCATCATAATTACATCTGCTCATTACTTTACCATTCTTAAGAAAACAGAAGTGATAAGCATGAGATCATGACATATGTATAGTCTACCTTGGTGCACTACTTACTTAGCAAATGCCTCGGCAACCGTCTTACAGGCATCGACCTTGACATTCTCTCTCTGGAACATGTCCATGAAGGGGAGGAACTTCTCCTGAACACAGAGAAAGTCGACTGAATAAAGCCACATTCAGCAAAAAATGAGATACATGACGGAAATAGCCTACAATCTAGTCTGGACCAGACAAACCAGTGACTGACATCATGAACATTGATCTAGGCAAAGGGATGCCATGACATGCATCAACCTAGCTGACAGATCTGACTACCCAGCCTGTGGGCTGCCAATTATAATGTATATCTTCTCGGGGGTACAAACATTTGTACTTACACTAATATATTGGTCAAACGAGATTACATAGCCTGTGTAAGCAGCAAGAAGAATCCGTATTGTCATGAGATTCCATTAGCCAGGCTGACAATTGTAAATCTTTATTTGGACCAAAATGACAAGCGTGGTGGTCCTCAGCAATATTTCAGCTCAATGACAACAGCATATATATAATCAAGTCAAACAAGTGATTGATATTGTCAGTAATGAACCACAAATACAATGACCAAATCGGACCATCCAATGCAGTGTGACTAGTATAAGACAAAATATTATGGATATCAACTTCTTGTTTATTCTATACACAACGTTTCTGGGCTTTTACTTGCCCCGTCAGGTGAATGGCGAAGGGAAGGGAAAAGCCCAGAAACGTTGTGTATAGAATAAACAAGAAGTTGACATCCATAATATTTTGTCTTATACTTGAATACCAACTTCTATATGCCTCTCTAGAACCTTATCAGTATGACTAGTAACAGGTAGTGGGGATCAAGTCCAAGCCAGATTCCCCTCAGAGCACTTGCCTTAATCTGTAGGTAGCAGCTTGTAGACACACAGTCTAAGAAACTGACATTTCTAACTCACCAGAGAGAAGAGTGCTGTGAAGTTGTGTTGATGAGCCAGTATCTTGGAAACAACAGACAACATCTGGGGGTAGAAGTCCTCGAACACCCTGTCTGGGGTCAGGTGTTTGATGATGTCCGCCAGGATGGTGTTCACCTCTCGCTTCTGTACAACATAGGGATAACTCTATAGACGAAACTTGTATTGAGTACTTTCAATAATAATGATGTTTAGTTTTAGGTCTGGTTTGTCACCAAGAAAGCTATTTCACCACTTCCAGGAGTAGGTTTATCACCAGTTTTATGTTGATATTTCTGAAGTGATTTTTTTCAACATCATGAAATAAAAATATTAAAATGCTCCAGTTTTCAGTGGACAACAGTTCCACAAAGATATCATTTGTCATTTAGTCACGCTACTGTTACAGTTACCATGGTTAGAGGTGAGTTAAGTAATCTTACCCCAAAGTGTTTGACAACATACTCAATCCAAATATCAGCACTGCCAATGTACTCCTGAAAATTAATCAAAGAGTTCATTAAAATTTTGAACCCATGGAGTCTACCACTTTTATGAATATACTGCAAATGATGTACACAGGACAGTGAAAGCGACAAATGAAAGTGACTAACAAACAATGCATGTAACAGTACTTTTATACAGCTTGTCAGCTCTGATAGGGATATATGCTGCCAAGAAAAGTACCAAAGAGTTTCTTGAACTTTCAGTTAGTCTCCATATTGAAGCACATGAAGCACAATGTTATGTCTCCATAACACCTTGTTAGGAATGTGCCTCTGTTCACACAGCACTATATGGGTACCCGGTAGGAAGATATTGTAATGTGACTACTGAGGCTGTTTGGTTAGAATAACAACAGTATAAAATCTAAGACATGCAGCCTTTGACCAGCGGATCCTATCAGCTCAGGATGCCAGCTGAGATAGACAAGTAGAATATTTGGGGCAAAGCACACTGGACAAAAAGGGACGTGACATGAAGGCGAGAAGAATAGAAACCAAAGTCAACATCAGTGCCATGGAACACTTTTGACACCATCAACACAAACACTACGAATGTCTTTTTTATTGAAATCATGCAAACGTTCATCATATTAGCAGTTTAATGATGACGTATTTAAGTTATTTGTGCATAAAAAAAATATTTCAGAAATTCAAAATTTATTTTTGATGGTCTTTTACCTTTTTGTAATCTTTTGCTTAGATTCTACATTCAAATTTCGGGCTAGTAAATTATTTTGTGGGCTAGTAACTTTCAGACATAGCTAGCCCGACTGGCTAGCAAAATTTGGAAACTATTTTGCACACTGCCCAGGTCTTCAGCATGACAAGTACATGCTTTAATCACCAACAGTCTCACCAACATACCCCCTTGTTTAAAGGTCACATGCAACGTAAAACACAACTTTGCAGATTCTGATACCTTTCGGTGTGGACTTACCAAAACAAATCATCAAAAATGCAAATTCAACTTATAAAGTTGAAAAATAAAGCGATGAAAAAACCCATGCGAAATCGGAGTTCAAACGATTCACTAATTTTCCCCCAGCGCTTGGGGAAAACTGGTTTCAACAGTTGGGCTGGGCTGCGTTCGGCTGTGCTCATAGCACATGCGCATTGAAATAGGTTCGCGCAGCTTGGAAGGTTGTCCAGATTAAAAGGTCGTGAGCAGGAGTATTCTAATCAAAACAAATAGTAAATAATCGACTCATTACATAAAAGAACCTTGTTAGGATCTAGATCTACTCAGCTATGTGTCAACCAGTGAGGCGTTCGACATTTCAAGACGGAAAACCTTCGCTGGCAGTGAATACTCAGTGAAGGCTTTGTGTGAGCTATTTTTCTAATGTTTTGTTGATATTTCACAGGCGCGAGCTTTTTATATGTTATGACAGTAGATTACCGATTTAACTGTTTATATAATTTCATTTTTCTATTTCACCACACGTTCTTTTTACCGAGTCACTTTCTCAGTTCGATACTTAAAAGCAATGTCATTATTTAGCGTTGACAGAATTTCCAACTGTGATATAGATATGTCGTTGTCACAGACAAAACTCAATGTCTGTTTTATTGACACCTGTGTGTTTGCCTGCCTGTCTGCTAATGACAATATTCAATACACAACTTCGATCAATGACCACATGCAATTTGAACTTAACACCTATCAGGCTATACACCATAAACAAAGCGCATTGATTTATGGCCCGAGTTCGGTCTCTGTCACATTATGTAATTACACAGACAGGCAGGTGTGATACTTGTACACATGACATGTTATGATGTCTGTTGATTGCAAAATGTTATACACAAAAAAATGAGCATGTATTTACAAAACCCAACATCTCTATATATACACACACAATGAGCCGTGAGGGCATCGTCAAATGAACCAGCCATTACACTTGAGTGCAACCCACCCGCTCTGACTGGGTTCGGTATCCTGGCAGCTTCGTTTTTAGGGAAGTAAACCCAAGTACAAAATATTGCACTTTTGATTTGCAATTGTACGTTATAAGTTTGTTTATATGTTTTTTCATAATCAGCAATTATATTATATGTCATGAATAAGTGATAATTGTGTTTTTTATTATGTTTGATTTTTTGGTTGCATGTGACCTTTAAAGAGACACATTTGTATTCTCTCTCGAAAAAAACCCATATTTTCTCCATCACAAAAACACTAGCAATACATCCTCCTTTCCATTATAACTCCCAAAACAGTCAGCTGAATCTGTGACTTGGGGACATGTTAGGTTTGAAATGTACATATGTAGACTGAATGAGATAAGCAGTTCAAGTTTACACTGGACAAACTAAACTGATACAGAGGTGTATGTACAATACTGACAGAGATGGGTCAGAAAAAGTAGCACTGGACTAATATGACCTAAGACATGGAGAAGACTACATACAGCTGGGTTCTTGAGCTTGACAACAGCCTTCCAGACTTCGTTAAGGACGGCCAGTCGCTGTTCTGGAGGGGGGTCCGCCACCACCAGACACAGTCCCAGGGTCTTGTAGAGCTGATCCTGAACATAGGACGAACAACACATAAAACACTGGGTACAGGTTTCTGCAACTATATTATTTCTAAGTATTGCAGAAACAGAAAAAGGCCCTTCCTGCCATATTCTCAAAGAACCTCTCAGCTCACACTGGGTGAAAGAGGACTTACTGACTTCTGACGTACCTTGGGGAAGCCGCTGTCCTCATACTGGGTGAAGGAGGGCTCACTGACTCCTGACGTACCTTGGGGAAGCCTGTGTCCTCACACTAGGTGAAGGGGGGCTCACTGACTCCTGACGTACCTTGGGGAAGCCTGTGTCCTCACAGTGGGTGAAGGAGGGCTCACTGACTCCTGACGTACCTTGGGGAAGCCTGTGTCCTCACACTGGGTGAAGGAGGGCTCACTGACTCCTGACATACCTTGGGGAAGCCTGTGTCCTCACACTGGGTGAAGGAGGGCTCACTGACTCCTGACATACCTTGGGGAAGCCTGTGTCCTCACACTGGGTGAAGGAGGAGCTCACTGACTCCTGACGTACCTTGGGAAGCCTGTGTCCTCACTCTGGGTGAAGGAGGGCTCACTGACTGACGTACCTTGGGGAAGCCTGTGCTCTCTCCACACTGGTTGAAGGAGGGGCTCACTGACTCCTGACATTACCTTAGGGGAAGCCTGTGTCCCTCACACTGGGTGAAGGAGGGCTCACTGACTCCTGAGCCTCGCCTTACCTTGGGGAAGCCTGTGTCCTCACACTGGGTGAAGGAGGGCTCACTGACTCCTGGCGTACCTTGGGGAAGCTGGTGTCCCTCACACTGGGTGAAGGAGGGCTCACTGACTCCTGACGCATTACCTTGGGGGAAGCCGGTGTCCTCACACTGGGTGAAGGAGGGCTCACTGACTCCTGGCGTATACCTTGGGAAGCCTGTGTCCTCACACTGGGTGAAGGAGGGCTCACTGACTCCTGACATACCTGGGGAAGCGGTGTCCTCACACTGGGTGAAGGGGGGCTCACTGACTCCTGACGTACCTTGGGGAAGCCTGTGTCCTCACACTGGGTGAAGGAGGGCTCACTGACTCCTGACGTACCTTGGGGAAGCCGGTGTCCTCACAGTCCTTGATCATCTCAGTGAACATGACGGCGCGGTGTGCGATGTACTCGGGCTGGAAGGCTGACATGATGGAGTTGAGAAGCAGGGCACTGCAGACAGACACACGGAACAACTCAACACAATTACATCAATACATGCATGGTGTCAATGTCACCAATACAATAATCAAATATTGTGACAGCTTTTCTCAAGTGTCTTCCGCACTTGTGATGTAGTTGGTGTAGCATCAGCACTGAGAGTGAAAGCAGGGATAGAAATACTTTTTTTTCTAAGTGTGCCTAAGGGCACCAGACAAATATTTTAGATGTGCCTTTCAGAAATTGAGTATGCCCACATGTTTTAGAATAAATGACAAATTTGATGATCATTTGAAATTTATTCTTAAATAAAGAAATGGGTTTATGAACATTCAAATATGTATGGTATTATTTAATTTGGAAAAAAATAATTGTTTTGGGGATTAAATGACTAAATGTGAGTTATGTCTCTGAAAAATCAGGCGTGTCAAAAGGGCACCGAGAACACTAATGGCACACTAATATATGGGCTATTTCGAACCCTGGAAAGGTTGGTGGTTTGATTCCTTGGCCCAGTCGAACCAATACACTTCAACAGAGTGCAGTTATCTGGTGCTTAGTATGAAGGGGAGAACACAAGGACAGTTAAGTTTGGCGTCAGTATCTTACGAGTGAGTGAGTAAGTTGAGTTTTACGCCGCATTCAGCAATATTCTAGCTATATGACAGCGGTCTGTAAATAATCGAGTCTGGACCAGACAATCCAGTGATCAACAGCATGAGCATCGATCTGTGCAATTGGGAACCGATGACATGTGTCAATCAAGTCAGTGAACCTGACCACCTGATCACGTTAGTCGCCTCTTACGACAAGCATGGATTTCTGAAGATAGCTTGAATATTGCTGAGTGCTGCGTAAAACTAAACTCACTCACTCACGACATCAAGAGAATTGAAATTAATCATAAAGTGAAAATATATATAACAGACTAACTGGGTCCTTCTCTTATCTGGACCATATCTATCATGACCAATCCTATCGGGAACTTACCTAATTGGACCATGTCTATAGTTAGGTTTGTATATCTGGACCTTGCTCATCTGGACACCTGTCTAACTGTAGTCTTGTCTGTCTGGACTTCTGTGTAACTGGATATGGACCACTGATGATTACAGTCCCTTACACCCACCTGTTACACTGCTTCTTGCATTTGTCGAGAGTCTCTGTGAGGACTGTCTCAGGTGATTTGTTGGCGATGCACTGAAGCAGCCAGTCCAGAGATGGGGAGAACAGCATCAGGTACCTCGGCATCTCAAGCTTCTGCATGGCAAGGATGTTCTGTACACTGTCCCCTTGTACCTGCAATGGGAGGACATTGCTATAGTGCTTCCCTGAATCTGTTATAGGTAGCCATTGTTACAGTAAAACCCTTCAATCTGTAATAGGAAGCCATTGTTACAGTAAAACCCTTCAATCTGTGATAGGAAGCCATTGTTACAATAAAACTCTTCAATCTGTTATAGGTAGCCATTGTTAGAGTAAAACCCTTCAATCTGTGATTGGTAGCCATTGTTACAGTAAAACCCTTGAATCTGTGATAGGAAGCCATTGTTACAGTAAAACCCTTCAATCTGTGATAGGAAGCCATTGTTACAGTAAAACCCTTCAATCTGTGATAGGAAGCCATTGTTACAATAAAACTCTTCAATCTGTTATAGGTAGCCATTGTTACAGTAAAACCCTTCAATCTGTAATAGGAAGCCATTGTTACAGTAAAACCCTTGAATCTGTGATAGGAAGCCATTGTTACAGTAAAACCCTTCAATCTGTGATAGGAAGCCATTGTTACAGTAAAACCCTTCAATCTGTGAAAGGAAGCCATTGTTACAGTAAAACCCTTCAATCTGTGATAGGAAGCCATTGTTACAGTAAAACCCTTCAATCTGTGAAAGGAAGCCATTGTTACAGTAAAACCCTTCAATCTGTGATTGGAAGCCATTGTTACAGTAAAACCCTTCAATCTGTGATTGGAAGCCATTGTTACAGTAAACCCTTAGATCTGGGATTGGAAGCCATTGTTACTGTAAAACCCTCCAATCTGTGATAGGTAGAAATTGTTACAGTAAAACCCTTCAATCCATAATAGGAAGCCAGTTTTACAGTAAAACCCTTTAATCTGTGATAGTAAGCCATTGTTACATTAAAACCCTGTAATCTGTGATAGGAATCCATAGTTACAGCAAAACCCTTCAATCTGTGATAGGAATCCATAGTTACAGCAAACCCTTCAATCTGTGATTGGAAGCCATTGTTACAGTAAACCCTTAGATCTGGGATTGGAAGCCATTGTTACTGTAAAACCCTTCAATCTGTGATAGGTAGAAATTGTTACAGTAAAACCCTTCAATCCATAATAGGAAGCCAGTTTTACAGCAAAACCCTTTAATCTGTGATAGTACGCCATTGTTACATTAAAACCCTGTAATCTGTGATAGTACGCCATTGTTACATTAAAACCCTTCAATCTGTGATTGGAAGCCATTGTTACAGTAAAACCCTTCAATCTGTGATTGGAAGCCATTGTTACAGTAAAACCCTTCAATCTGTGATTGGAAGCCATTGTTACAGTAAACCCTTAGATCTGGGATTGGAAGCCATTGTTACTGTAAAACCCTTCAATCTGTGATAGGTAGAAATTGTTACAGTAAAACCCTTCAATCCATAATAGGAAGCCATTTTTACAGTAAAACCCTTTAATCTGTGATAGTAAGCCATTGTTACATTAAAACCCTGTAATCTGTGATAGGAATCCATAGTTACAGCAAAACCCTGTAATCTGTGATAGGAATCCATAGTTACAGTTAAACCCTTCAATCTGTGATTGGAAGCCATTGTTACTGTAAACCCTTAGATCTGGGATTGGAAGCCATTGTTACTGTAAAACCCTTCAATCTGTGATAGGTAGAAATTGTTACAGTAAAACCCTTCAATCCATAATAGGAAGCCAGTTTTACAGCAAAACCCTTTAATCTGTGATAGTACGCCATTGTTACATTAAAACCCTGTAATCTGTGATAGGAATCCATAGTTACAGCAAAACCCTTCAATCTGTGATTGGAAGCCATTGTTACAGTAAAACCCTTCAATCTGTGATTGGAAGCCATTGTTACAGTAAACCCTTTAATATGTGATAGGAATCCATTGCTAAAGTAAAACCCTTAAATCTGTCATCGGAAAACCTATCAAAGTAACACCCTTAAAGCTGCGATAGTAAGCAATTGTTATAGTGAAACCATTGTTACAGTAAATCTGTGATAGAAAGCCATTGTTGAAGCAAAGCAATCTGTCACAGAAATGTCACTGAATCTGTTATAGGAAGCCATTGTTACAGTGAAGCCACAGTCACTTTAAAGCCATGTATCCTGCACTAGGAAGCCGTTGTTACATTACAATCTGTGAATCTGTCATAGGAAGTCATTGTCACAGTAAAGGCGTTGTACCTCTGACAGGGAGGCTTGATATACAGCAAACAAGCTGATGAATATTTAACAATGAAGCATACAACCAAGGTACACCTTGTCCTATAGTCAGTGAACATGTTCATCCATTTACACAGCTGTAACTGACCTGATGGAAGGTGACCAGGAAGTCATCAAAGTGTGGCATCAAATGGTGTCGGATACTTGGGGCGACCTTGATTCCTACCTGGAAATGATGGACATATACACAAATACATAGGTCTGTATCGATATAAACTTATTTGGTACTCACTTGCTTGTGTGGCAGTGAGTGCATAAATGTATACATGCATGTGTGCATGATGTCATTTAATGGGATATGCCTTGAGTTCTTTCATCATTCACCAGCAGAATGAGTGTGTGAGTGAATGAGTGAGTATGTTTTTACGCCGCTTTTAGCAATATTCAAGCAATATCACGGCGGGGGACACCAGAAATAGGCTTCACACATTGTGCCCATGTGGGGATTCGAACCCGGGTCTTCGGTGGGACGAGCGGGCGCTTTAACCACTATGCTACCCCACCGACCCCCAGCAGAATGAGCAAGAAGTGACTCTGAAACATTGTGTTTACACTAGTGCTGGTATTGGCATACAACCTGCGATATGATACATGATGTTGCTAAAATTTTAGTCACGATGATATATTGCTAAAGTATCGTGCACAGAAGCTGCGATATGATACGAATCCCGATATAAGGGTGACGATACGATACGCATGACGATACTTAAATATTTAATTCTTACACCAACTATAAAACATCTGAATATCAAAACAAAACCATTTTAAAGAATTTCGTCAAATTCCGCCAGCGTTTTTCAATGTTCATTCGGAAACAACATAATTCAGTTTATACACGGACTTTGTGAATGATAATAACATGTGAGCGCTGTCTGACACAGGTCTTGATGCAAGAATTTCTGAGAAAACGCTTACTTATGAAAGGAAAATAAGTAAGCAAATAGTTTAATAATCAAACAAAAGTGAGTCTTGACAGATATCGCGATTTGGCAATATTGCCCATTTGAAGTATCCTATTGGGATATATGACAATGTAAAACTTTGTTTGATTCACTGTATCGGCGGCCAATGGATCGATGTATCGATGCGTATCGATGAATCGTCACACCACTAGTTTACAAAATAAAGAAGCTGATATCCCCAAATGTCTTTGACTGTCGAGCATGATGGCTGACATCATCTGAAATTCTTGATCGGTTTAATCTCAACCACTCCCTACATACATGCGCTCAGACACTGAGTAATGCACTGACAAGGGTACTTAAGTATGACTTATATTTGATCGTTATACAGTGTGCCTCTCTGACTTACCCGAGACAGGTAGCACCTTGAGTAGCTGGCAACCAGTGGATCACCGATTCCTCTCGTCATGTTAGCCAGACGAAGAAGAGCATCAGAGTATTCTCTGGGAGAAAATCAAATGTCTGTTATGCTTGTTTAGTTCAGAGTGAGAAGGTGACTCTGGTATCTGCTCAGAAAGTGTAGACAGGGTTCACAGTTCAACTTTGTTATTCTTTCAGTGTGACATGTCATTACAGGTGCTAGTACCTTTGTCAAGCAAGAGACAGGCGCCATTACCTTTATAAACTATACAGCAGGTGCCTGCACCTCTATCAAACATGAGGAAGTGCCAGCAACTTTATCAAGTAAGATATTTGCCACCACCTCTATCAAACATGTGACAGGTGCCAGACTCTTACTGAAAGCAAGTTATTAAGACATGTGCATCTGTACCAACAACACTGTATTAAAACAATGACAGTACACGTTTACTCTGAATGTGTGGATAAAGACATTTAACGACATAATTTACAAGATTGATTTAGGTTAATGCTATTTTTAGCAATATTTTAGCAAAATCACAGAGAAAGAACTTTAGAAATGGGTTTCATATTTCATAGCCACCAAGCCCCTCCCTCCCTAATTGCTGTCTTAATCATTAAGCTACCATATCCACCGTTTATAACCATATTGTCTGATTCTGAAACCTACCCAGGGTTAAGGAAGCTGTAACACTTGAGTATGGCGGTCTCCACGTAAAACCGGGGTATCAACTCTCGGATGGAAGCTATCTTGAAGAACCAGTTCCGGCATGTCTCTTTGGCTGATTCTGGCACCTGCTCGGGGGTGAACTTTTCTGCAAAAGTAATATTATGACAGTCTTCACGGACACTGGGAAACAAGGGCAGTACAGGTCAGTGTAGGAGGTATGTTATAAGCTGTGGGTATGTTGGTGTAGTGCTGATTGGTTGC
Organism: Haliotis rubra; assembly: GCF_003918875.1. Lineage (NCBI taxonomy): Eukaryota > Metazoa > Mollusca > Gastropoda > Lepetellida > Haliotidae > Haliotis > Haliotis rubra. The sequence goes on from NW_025766880.1 coordinate 361,967, forward strand.
TGGGGTTAATGTTTGGATCAGGAAGCAGGGTGGGATTTGGTGCCATGGAGCAGATAGTAGAGGGTAGCGGTTTGTGTGGGATGGTAGTGTTTAAATAGGCTCATAACAGATGTTTTGGGTTAAGATGTAGTGTTTTGGGCTGGGAGTTATACAGATATATAGCCTTTGGGTAGGGAGTTATACAGACATACTGGAGTGTACGAGTTCAACACTTCATTAAGCAGTATTCAAGTTATAGCACAGTGTTTCAGCTTAGTACTAGGGAAAAACATGAAATAATGTAGGTCTTACCCGGTAGATATTTAACACATTGGTCTGGTGCTGAGACATCACAAGTGGGGCAAATCATGATCTGAACCTTTAATCCCAGGTGTTTGTGCACCAAAGGGACACAACTCTGCACAGTGAGTTACCTTAATGACTGGGCCCTGGGTCCCTGGCAGATAGGGAAATGATGTGGGAGTAGTAGACAGGGGAAGTGATTTGGCCAGGAGATAGATAGGTTAGTGATTAGGATGGGGGTAGAGAGGGGAAGTGATTTGGTCAGGATATAGACAGGGTTAGTGATTAGGATGGGTAGACAGTGGAAGGAAGTGATTAGGGTTGAGGGGTAAACAGGGTATTGTGCCAGGTAGATAAATGGATAGCATGCCATTTCAGGTGGGAGTTAGATAGGGTAGTGTTTCAGACAAGGGTAGTGGATGTGTACTATCACAAACATACCTGGAAGCTTGACGGGTACTCCACTTCCTGGGGGGTAATACTGGGCCTTCTCTCTCAGTCGGTCATAAACCAGGGCGCCCTGAAAACACAGGTGAGACAGCAATATAAATCACCTGTGTCACCTGTATGTCAAGGTGTATCACATGACTGAAGACATCTTGATTCATAGACAATTATCATTTTATGTCACTTCATTTGAAAGATTGATGAGCTCACCAAATGTATCCAGGATGTCTGTTATGAGGACAAACTTGCTGGGGTAGAATGGTATCACAGACACATCAGCCAGCAGCTTGGAGCACTGCAACAAGCAAACACCTCAACAGGACTGGAACAAAACCAGGAAACTCCTCATACATGCATATCAGACAAAACTCTCCACCCTCTCCAGCAGCAGCAAACGTATTTGTTCATGATGGAAAGACAAAATACAATGTCTTCCAAAAGTCCTTTGCCTTATAGGGAAGGTGTGACTGAATGTGTTTAAGCATCTTTTAGCTGCTCTGATGTCACAGCAGCTTATATATGTAGTAGGGCGTGGAGTCATCCCACAGATGACATCCTTACCTTGTCAGCTTGCTGACGGGGTTAACCTCTTTGGTCATGTGGACAAGGCGTCTCACTTCTGATCAGAAGGTCTGTGGTTTGAATCCCAGCACTAGACTTGGAAACTTTATGGCTGCTACGTATAAGGTACTCAAAACAAGTAAAGAACATCCAGTCCGTTCATATACTGAGGGAAACAATGGCAGTGTTCCTTTATTTATACTCAGATTTCCTCCAAGAGTGCTATCTTCAGTGCCTTGACTCTCTGATGACCTATCTGTATGGCTATCTTCAGAGCCTTGACTCTCTGATGACCTACCTGTAGGCTATCTTCAGAGCCTTGACTCTCTGATGACCTACCTGTAGGCTATCTTCAGAGCCTTGACTCTCTGATGACCTACCTGTATGGCTATCTTCAGAGCCTTGACTCTCTGATGACCTACCTGTAGGCTATCTTCAGTGCCTTGACTCTCTGATGACCTACCTGTATGGCTATCTTCAGAGCCTTGACTCTCTGATGACCTACCTGTATGGCTATCTTCAGTGCCTTGACTCTCTGATGACCTACCTGTAGGCTATCTTCAGAGCCTTGACTCTCTGATGACCTACCTGTATGGCTATCTTCAGTGCCTTGACTCTCTGATGACCTACCTGTATGGCTATCTTCAGTGCCTTGACTCTCTGATGACCTACCTGTATGGCTATCTTCAGTGCCTTGACTCTCTGATGACCTACCTGTATGGCTATCTTCAGTGCCTTGACTCTCTGATGACCTACCTGTATGGCTATCTTCAGTGCCTTGACTCTCTGATGACCTACCTGTATGGCTATCTTCAGTGCCTTGACTCTCTGATGACCTACCTGTATGGCTATCTTCAGTGCCTTGACTCTCTGATGACCTACCTGTATGGCTATCTTCAGTGCCTTGACTCTCTGATGACCTACCTGTATGGCTATCTTCAGAGCCTTGACTCTCTGATGACCTACCTGTATGGCTATCTTCAGAGCCTTGACTCTCTGATGACCTACCTGTAGGCTATCTTCAGTGCCTTGACTCTCTCTGATGACCTACCTGTATGGCTATCTTCAGAGCCTTGACTCTCTGATGACCTACCTGTATGGCTATCTTCTTCAGAGCCTTGACTCTCTGATGACCTACCTGTAGGCTATCTTCAGAGCCTTGACTCTCTGATGACCTACCTGTAGGCTATCTTCAGTGCCTTGACTCTCTGATGACCTACCTGTATGGCTATCTTCTGAGTGCCTTGACTCTCTGATGACCTACCTGTAGGCTATCTTCAGTGCCTTGACTCTCTGATGACCTACCTGTATGGCTATCTTCAGAGCCTTGACTCTCTGATGACCTACCTGTATGGCTATCTTCAGTGCCTTGACTCTCTGATGACCTACCTGTATGGCTATCTTCAGAGCCTTGACTCTCTGATGACCTACCTGTATGGCTATCTTCAGAGCCTTGACTCTCTGATGACCTACCTGTATGGCTATCTTCAGTGCCTTGACTCTCTGATGACCTACCTGTAGGCTATCTTCAGAGCCTTGACTCTCTGATGACCTACCTGTATGGCTATCTTCAGAGCCTTGACTCTCTGATGACCTACCTGTAGGCTATCTTCAGAGCCTTGACTCTCTGATGACCTACCTGTATGGCTATCTTCAGAGCCTTGACTCTCTGATGACCTACCTGTAGGCTGGCTATCTTCAGAGCCTTGACTCTCTGATGACCTACCTGTATGGCTATCTTCAGTGCCTTGACTCTCTGATGACCTACCTGTATGGCTATCTTCAGTGCCTTGACTCTCTGATGACCTACCTGTAGGCTATCTTCAGTGCCTTGACTCTCTGATGACCTACCTGTATGGCTATCTTCAGAGCCTTGACTCTCTGATGACCTACCTGTAGGCTATCTTCAGAGCCTTGACTCTCTGATGACCTACCTGTATGGCTATCTTCAGTGCCTTGACTCTCTGATGACCTACCTGTATGGCTATCTTCAGAGCCTTGACTCTCTGATGACCTACCTGTAGGCTATCTTCAGTGCCTTGACTCTCTGATGACCTACCTGTATGGCTATCTTCAGTGCCTTGACTCTCTGATGACCTACCTGTAGGCTATCTTCAGAGCCTTGACTCTCTGATGACCTACCTGTATGGCTATCTTCAGAGCCTTGACTCTCTGATGACCTACCTGTAGGCTATCTTCAGAGCCTTGACTCTCTGATGACCTACCTGTATGGCTATCTTCAGTGCCTTGACTCTCTGATGACCTACCTGTATGGCTATCTTCAGAGCCTTGACTCTCTGATGACCTACCTGTAGGCTATCTTCAGTGCCTTGACTCTCTGATGACCTACCTGTATGGCTATCTTCAGTGCCTTGACTCTCTGATGACCTACCTGTATGGCTATCTTCAGTGCCTTGACTCTCTGATGACCTACCTGTAGGCTATCTTCAGAGTGCCTTGACTCTCTGATGACCTACCTGTATGGCTATCTTCAGAGCCTTGACTCTCTGATGACCTACCTGTAGGCTATCTTCAGAGCCTTGACTCTCTGATGACCTACCTGTATGGCTATCTTCAGTGCCTTGACTCTCTGATGACCTACCTGTATGGCTATCTTCAGTGCCTTGACTCTCTGATGACCTACCTGTATGGCTATCTTCAGTGCCTTGACTCTCTGATGACCTACCTGTATGGCTATCTTCAGAGCCTTGACTCTCTGATGACCTACCTGTATGGCTATCTTCAGTGCCTTGACTCTCTGATGACCTACCTGTATGGCTATCTTCAGTGCCTTGACTCTCTGATGACCTACCTGTATGGCTATCTTCAGTGCCTTGACTCTCTGATGACCTACCTGTATGGCTATCTTCAGAGCCTTGACTCTCTGATGACCTACCTGTATGGCTATCTTCAGTGCCTTGACTCTCTGATGACCTACCTGTATGGCTATCTTCAGTGCCTTGACTCTCTGATGACCTACCTGTATGGCTATCTTCAGTGCCTTGACTCTCTGATGACCTACCTGTATGGCTATCTTCAGTGCCTTGACTCTCTGATGACCTACCTGTATGGCTATCTTCAGAGCCTTGACTCTCTGATGACCTACCTGTATGGCTATCTTCAGTGCCTTGACTCTCTGATGACCTACCTGTATGGCTATCTTCAGTGCCTTGACTCTCTGATGACCTACCTGTAGGCTATCTTCAGTGCCTTGACTCTCTGATGACCTACCTGTATGGCTATCTTCAGTGCCTTGACTCTCTGATGACCTACCTGTATGGCTATCTTCAGTGCCTTGACTCTCTGATGACCTACCTGTATGGCTATCTTCAGAGCCTTGACTCTCTGATGACCTACCTGTATGGCTATCTTCAGTGCCTTGACTCTCTGATGACCTACCTGTATGGCTATCTTCAGTGCCTTGACTCTCTGATGACCTACCTGTATGGCTATCTTCAGTGCCTTGACTCTCTGATGACCTACCTGTAGGCTATCTTCAGTGCCTTGACTCTCTGATGACCTACCTGTATGGCTATCTTCAGTGCCTTGACTCTCTGATGACCTACCTGTATGGCTATCTTCAGTGCCTTGACTCTCTGATGACCTACCTGTATGGCTATCTTCAGCCTTGCCTGATGACCTCTCAGTGCCTTGACCTGATGACCTGTATGGCTATCTTCAGTGCCTTGACTCTCTGATGACCTACCTGTATGGCTATCTTCAGTGCCTTGACTCTCTGATGACCTACCTGTATGGCTATCTTCAGAGCCTTGACTCTCTGGTCCTGGTCCCAGGCATTGATGAGAGCCTGGTTTAGCTCATCAATTCTCTTGACATAATCTTGTTGACTCAAGTTGAGCATCTCCTGCACAGAGCCCTGTGAAACAAACAGCATGACACTGTACTTGGTCAAATTACAATCTCATTTCTGACTTTTTTCACAGAAGCCAACTTTTGAGTAAGTGTTAAAATATCTCATGATCAGATAGTAAGACTTGTATGCTTACCTCCTCAAAGTCATCCAGCTGTTCCAGTCTGTTCTTCACCTTGTCGCTGACAGTGGTAGTCTGGGCCTTCATCACCACTAAACACAGATATATCGTGTATATAACAGACTCTGCCTTCATCACCATTAAACACATATATATTGTGTATATCACACAGCCTGAGCCTTCATCACCACTAAACACATATATATCTCATGTATATCGCACAGTCTGGGCTTTCATCGCAACTAAACATATATATATCATGTATATCACACAGTCTGGGCCTCCATCACTACTAAAGACATATATATAGCGTGTACATCTCACCATCGGGGGGCCCGTGAAGATCAGCGGTAGAATAGGTCTTCAGCAACCCATGCTTGCTACAAAAGGCGACTATGCTTGTCGTAAGAGGCGACTAACGGGATCGGGTGGTCAGGCTCGCTGACTTGGTTGACACATGTCATCGGTTGCCAATTGCGCAGATTGATGCTCATGCTGTTGATCACTGGATTGTCTGGTCCAGACTCAATTATTTACAGACCGCCGCCATATAGCTGGAATATTGCTGAGTGTGGCGTAAAACTAAACTCACTCACTCACTCACAACTGGGACCTTCATTACAACTAAACACATATATATCATGTATATTATGCAATCAGTACATTCATCACCCCTAAACCCTTACCTCACCTCCATCTCCACACACATTTGTTTCCAAAGTGAACATGGATGCATTGAACCCAAAAGGTGTTGAGCATATATTTTCATTAAATAAAGCAATAAACAGGGGATATACTGAACTCGGCTCTGTATTACAATGTCTGTGTGGAAGCATGGTTTTCTTCATATGACATAGGAAGCATACAATATTAGTTTTACAGGAAATACTAATGAATGAAGCACAAGACTTAATGTGATGCCTGAGAAACAATTCCTCCCTCTTAAGTCCCGTTTCAATGTGTTAACACTTAATATATCTAATCTCACCTCTCTCTTTGTCAGAAGCAGAGAGGAAGCTGGTTGTGATGGACAGTTTTTCTGACGTGGTGAACTTGGCCAGAATGCTCCCCTTCTTGGCTGACCATGGTTCAAATGTCTCGTCCAACTCCTGCGCTTCCTCCTTCTCCTGAAATCATATTTTACTGTAGTACACTGACCGATACACCTCATGTTTCATTTCTTGTCTAACACTGACTCACTAAGCTAAAGGACAATAGCCTGTAACTGATCGTGTCTGAGCCATACATACTTGTGGTTGACATTCTGAGCAACAATTCCCAACTTTCGGGTACTATGACACATAACCAACGATGTCACTGTGCCTGACCATTCCACTGACTGAGTCTCTTGTAGCTGAGTCCCACCCAGTAACTTATGGGGGACTCATCTACTTGGTATTCTACACTCCCCTATTCCCCACAACACTCATTTCATATTACATGTTCAGGGTATGGATGATAACATGTTACAGAAAATGAGTGGGTGGTGGGGGTTGTCAGCAAATTACGACACATTCCTCAGACCAACCCCACCCCCAAAATGTCACCATCTTCCACTTACCTGGAAGCTGCGACTCCTAGCTGGCTTCACATCCACAGTGGCTGCAAGCTGTGAGAGGGGGTCTGTGCCATCGAAGGCCACCCCCAGAGGTCCTGCACTCAGGGGGTCAACAAACTCAGATGATGCATTGCTCTTTGACTTGCTGCCTGATGCTCCTCTCTTCTCAGCCTTTGACACATGGGTAACCTTGATGAATAAATGATATCAATAGATGAATAAGAAGAACAGAGTACTGTTTACTCCTTTATGTTTCTTTGTGATTGCACACTCAGGGATCTATCTCAACCCAGAGGCTGATACTGGTCCCAAGTCTGCAGCAGAGGTAAGTAAAAATTTGTGAATCAGAATTAAATTTCATTATCAATGTTAAGTTGCATCAATACCAGATTTATGTCTTTGTAGAACTATTTGAATGTGGCAGGTTGACTGTCAACTGTGACATAATGGAATCGTATGCTGAAAAACCTGCCAACTGATGCTAATTTCTGGAGCAGAGTTGATTATTTACAAGCTGCCATGACTGTGAGAATACTGCTGACTCTTGCATAAAAAAACAAACAAATCATATAGACACTTAACTAAAACATTCACTGGTCCATGTGTTGCTCAGTGGAAGCTAAACAAGAGAACATTTTGTTTTTTCAATGATATTTATTGGTCCAAACTGTCTGATAAAACATATTGTCCATGATGAAAGAAAATAAGTTTACATAATAAACACTGAGTTATTCTGCCACTTACTGACTGATTTAAACTTCAGAACAATTTGGGTCTATTTTACAGATTTACAGAACTTCAATACTGACAGAAGGCCCAAAATAGTACTGCCTACTGATTCTTACTGTCCATCGACAAAAGGCCCAAATCTTTCTGATTAATGACTGATGGCCATACATCTTACTTCCTACTGAATGAAAGCCTCTGATCCCCATCTGAATACATACAGTGACTGCCTTGAGAGGATGTGACACAGCTTCTTCCCTGGGACTCTGTTCTTCCCGGCGTTCTACCTCATAGTCCCGTATTCGGGGCTGCCTGCATGGAAAACATTGTCAGTTGAGTCACTACCTATTACAAGGAATTCTTTGATGTCTCAAGCCAATGCACTTTTTCTTTAGTGCGATTAAGATGGCATGAAATTGAATTTCTATAGCATATCAAGCATATGACATGTCAATAGTATGCACAACAAGAGATAGTTTCAACGGATGCAGTTAGATATAAATGAAACAAAGATTTTGCTTCAAAATATGTTTTACAAACAAGTTTCACACCTGCCATGTTCATGAGCAAGGATTAGGACAGTTCAGAGTAGTCACTTCCGTTTGGTTTGAGTAGCGACATTCAGGCATATGGCCAAACATGTCATTATTGAAAACATAATTTATTCTTTCCTATTAAGCTGAATAATATATCTGTTACACCAAAATTGATTTAATAATATTGTCATGCCATTGCAATAATAGACAACTATTGCAATACTATTGTACTGGGGTGATACTACAATGCTATCACAACATCAAAGAGAGTCTCAACACTCACCCTTACCATGTGTACTGTATGTAGGCCTACTCTGTATTATTACTTTAAGGTGAAGTAAGGTGAAGTGAAACATTGTGTTCATCATTATTGTACTATATATAGTGATGTACGTGTGCATGTGGGTCTCTGCATGTACTCGTGAAATCTACTGAGAGGGTTATAGTGCTAAAGCTCCAAGATGACCCTACACCTTTCTGGTTGTAGGGATAAGTTGTCCACACACACACAACGCGCCCCACCCCCACCCCCACCCATACACATACACACACACACACACACACACATCCTCATTGTACACATAAATCTGGGATATATGTTGGCAATACTTAATTGTCTTAAAATGAGACACATGTCGAGAACAGAGTTGAACCGGAACAATAATACATCCATCTTAATGTTTATTGCCAATAACACGCCTATTGTGTCTCAGATGAATAACATCATTAACACTCGAAGACTTTGGTTTACTTTGGATCGAATATTGCAGGCTTGATGATGATTTTATGATAACATCGATATTCTGTTTTGCATAAATTGCACGCAGGGTGTATTTAACGTTTCTGTATTAATCGGCGACTGTAAAACACCCATATGAATCGAGGCTTCAGAATATCTATCATAAATAACACTAAATAGATATAAAAATATTTACAAAATTACCAACCATTCGTAGGCGGTGGCCATTTTCAGATCATGTGACAACCTATGCTCGATGACAGGACATAACTGTATCTGCGCTGTTCGGAGCAGCTCAGAACTGGGTTATTACCCGTGTAGCGGTCGCGCTGCAATTAACCAATAAAGACAGAAGTAAGGTATAGTGAGTGAGTAAAAAACATATCGTTGTATTTGCTTTACCATTAGAATTATTTATTTAAAAAATTAAACAGTAAAACGGTAAGTAATTTTAGTTGAAAGATACAAGATTGTTATGGTTAAAAGGATGTGTTTAACTTATAAATAACCTGGGAGTTTATGGGGTTATTTTAACGATGCAATAATACACTCCCCTCCGCCAGCCTCTCACCTTTACACACGCACGCACATGCATATCTAAAATTGCATATGTCCCGAGTAAGAGGTCTTTGTATTCCATGACCGACCGAACGCCATAGTAACATATCCATAATGTAAGTAAATGGTTAGGTTGGGGAGTTTGGGAGTTGACTATCTTACTTTCCATTTTGCCTTCGTGTATCCCCGATTATCTAGTTGTACTGTATTTTGGACACCTGTCAGTTTATGTATAAAATCTCACTAATGGTCGTATCTACATTTAGGCATGGCCACCAAGACAGCCTAAATGCCAAATGACAATTAGCTTGATACAGTTGTTTTACAGTGATGGATATACAAATAATACATCTCAGAGAAGAAGAAAAGAGAAGAAAATTGTTTAATAAAGTGTCACAAATTGTACTTAATAAAATTCATCATAAAATATAGACATACAATTGAGTACAACATCCGGCCAATACGGCCTATGAGACACTATATTGCATTTAGAGACAAAAGTTAAAATTAAATAATAAATTACTAACAGATATTAAAATAGTGTAATATTACTGGGAATGCGAAATTGATCCCCGAAGTTAAAAGGAGGACAACAAGGTGAGGATAAATAGTGAAGAGGTAGGTATTTGTTTTATTTATTTATTTTTTTTTTTTATTCAGCCTCGGTAACCACGGTTTTACATAAACCATACAAGTCCACGTGGTCAGGGACTACTGGTTTATAGCCTTAAACTTTTAACAATCATATTTTAAAGAAGAGGTAGGTTAATTTGTGAATTGACGACGCCTAAACATGCGTGGGAGTAAAGCGGCTACTTGTTTAATAGGATATTGTTGGGTACAGGGAATTAATTGCTGTGATGTTTTATTAACTATTCCCGGTTTTGAGCAATTTTGAAATTCGTTGTTTTCGTTTGGAGATGAATGGGCTATAATTGAAAATGTGAAATGAAAAAAAATAGTTGCTGGGATTAAACTAAAACACAACGTACATTTGATCAGTCTTGCGATCAGTTCAGGCGAGCTACAGAGCCTTGGGACTCCAACTATACACCCACTATATCCAACTTAACACCAACTATAAAACACCTGAAGATGAAAAGAAAACCATTTGAAAGTATTTCGTCAAATTCCACCAGCGTTTTTCAATGTTTATTCGGAAACGTGATAATTAAGTGTATACACGGACTTTGTGAATGTTAATAACATGCGAGCGCTATGTCTGACACAGTTCTTGACGCATGGATTTCCGAGAAAGCGTTTACTTATAAAGGGAAAATAAGTAACCATATATTTTAATCATCAAACAAAAGTAAGTCTTTATTCTTGACAGATATCGCGATTCGGCAATATTCAAAGCTAAACATCGATGTATCGTGGTCCATTTGAAGTATCGTATTGGGATTTACGACAATGTTAAACTTTGTATCGATTCACTGTATCGGCGGCCGATGGATCGATGCATCGATGCGTATCGATGAATCGTCACACCACTAATGCCATTTTCATTTGAACAACGGATAGAGAACACCTTCTACACAATTTTGGTTTAAATTTCTTTATCTGCAAGCTCTGTTTCTAGCTATATCTTTTAACAAACCTGTCTCCCCGTATTACAAGGTACACCATCAAATGTTATCTATCAACTGTTGCCGAGTTGCCCCCCTTAACCATGCAAGGGTCTAAACTGGTTCATCTCGTGGTAGACGTAAACGTCCAGCTCCCTTAAGTACCAATTTTTAACCGGCTCACTAATTCATCCAAGTTGTATGCCTGGACCCATTGCCGCAAACTCTTCACCAATATTCAACCATCGCTTATCAAAATTATTGTGGTCTCCGACATACATTTTGTACCCTCAAACTTCATTGTCTTCAAGGAGGAGCAGTGGGTAGTGGTCAAACCCCGGGACCGGTTCTCATTCCCCACATGAGAACGTTACTGGAGTCCGCTCTCCGTTTTTGGCCAGCGTAAAGCAGAAATGCGGCGTAAAATATACTTAATGAGTTAAGCTAATTTAAGAATCTAAATCTTTGGATGAAATGATCCGTGGGATTCAGCCCCATACTCTGGAGACTGGAGTCCATGTATATAACAGTGACGTGTAGGCTCCCACCTTCTCGCCTTCTTTTTCTATCGAGAGCGGAAGGTCGCGGGTTCGATCCCCGGTCGCGTCATACCAAAAGACGTTAAAATATGGTACTTGTTGGTCCCTGTCTGGCGCTCGGCATTAATGGGTACAACAAGGACTGGTCGGCTCGGAGTCAGTATAATGTGTCTGAGTGAGGTATTCATGCTTCACTGCGGCATGGTATCTCAGTGGGCTAGCACTATAAAACCAGCTTTAAGTCTGGGCTAGTACAAGCAGCCGCACATACACATACACACGCATGCACGTCGTCATATGAGCGAAATATTCTCAAGCACGACGTTAAACCCAATTTCACCTCACCTCACCTCTTTTTCTATCACCATCCTTTGTTCCTTGTATAAACACACAGTGTCACCTGTGAGCTCCGTGAAAGAATTTAACTTTGACCCCCACTCCTCATCCAACACTCGCGGCCATAGCGACCGTCCAGTGTGTCTGTTTACCGAGTTTCCCTGCCGTGATCTCACCCACTAATGTGTTTTTTAAGACTACCTTACACCTGCTATAGCCGAACATAACCTTTCATTATACCAGACACGTCTCTAGTCTAAAATCTATATTTTCTTCGATGTTTATTTCATGTTGAATAGATCTGTGTGGACGTTTATAAAATAATAATCTGGATTGTTTTTCATTCAGAATATACCTATATTCCCAGGTCATGATAGAGGACCACGCCAAACACACGCCCTTTACTGTTGTTGCATGATGGCGGCATGTTAAGAGATCACACTACCCAACTTTTCACAAGGTATATTCCTCCAATGACATATACAGATCACACGTGACACCCTATCCCTATTAATACATGAGCAGTATGCATGACGTATTTCCCATAGCCATATGTGACTGGGTATTGTGTAACGCTTGAATTGACGTATTTTCTTAAGATCAAGAAACAAATCTTTTCTACATTTTTCAGTAAAACATCTTGTGGGTAATTTACCAGTATAATAACTGTAACGATATAAAACCGACCCTCTGTTTCTCTTGTTTTGCCGTAATTTTGATTGAGACAACACGCACGTCTTACAAGTGGTAGGTTCAAGGTCTATGCCTTCAGAATTCAGGGAAAACCATGTTCCTCTTTTCAACGATGTCAGTACACACCCACATACTGCACCCCACCAAACTGACAGGTTAGCTGAATATAAGTCCGTATCCCAGTGGCAGCTGATAGTAGATGCTCGACATAGTTAAATATGTTCAGTAAATATGAAAGGCTTCTGTTAACAAAAGACGCATTTCAGAAACATCAGAACATGGAGTTACTCTTCAACGGTTACCTCCCTTGTTTTTGAGGTTCCACTGTCAGACAGTACAAGGAATGATTCAAGTTGCTCGGTGCCTTACCCCGGATGATGATGTATAAGACACTGCGTAGTTTGCGACCGTTTCACTAACGCTACAGGGAAAGAACGAATACACATCTCAAGGTAGGTTTATTGTGGGTGATTCGGTGGGGTATTTATCACTAAATGTGGATGGTGTTTCTTTAGCGTATGATATACACTAACTAGAAACCAAACAGTTATAGTTACACTAGAATCAAAAGGGGATCAAACGACAACATGAAAATGTTGTATACAGTGAGAAAATAGACAGATATACTCTTAACGAATTCGGACAGTTTTGACGTAGAAACATTTACACAATTAACCACTAAGGTCTAGAATACCCAATCACTGATGATGATAATGGATTGTATGGGAAACTAAGGACTAGATGATAATGGATTGTATGGGAACAGGTCTTTAATCACTGATGATGATAATGGATTGTATGGGAAACTAAGGTCTGAAATACCCAATCATTGGATGATGATAATGGATTGTATGGGAAACTAAGGACTAGAATACCCAATCACGGATGATGATAATGGATTGTATGGGAAACTAAGGACTAGAATACCCAATCACTGATGATGATAATGGATGATGATAATGGATTGTATGGATTGTATGGGAAACTAAGGTCTAGAATACCCAATCACTGATGATGATAATGGATTGTATGGGAAACTAAGGACTAGAATACCCAATCACTGATGATGATAATGGATTGTATGGGAAACTAAGGTCTAGAATACCCAATCACGGATGATGATAATGGATTGTATGGGAAACTAAGGACTAGAATACCCAATCACTGATGATGATAATGGATTGTATGGGAAAAACTAGAATACCCAATCACGGATGATGATAATGGATTGTATGGGAAACTAAGGACTAGAATACCCAATCACTGATGATGATAATGGATTGTATGGGAAACTAAGGACTAGAATACCCAATCACTGATGATGATAATGGATTGTATGGGAAACTAAGGACTAGAATACCCAATCACTGATGATGATAATAGATTGTATGGGATGATGATAATGATGATTGTATGGGAAACTAAGGACTAGAATACCCAATCACTGATGATGATAATGGATTGTATGGGAAACTAAGGACTAGAATACCCAATCACTGATGATGATAATGGATTGTATGGGAAACTAAGGACTAGAATACCCAATCACGGATGATGATAATTGATTGTATGGGAAACTAAGGACTAGAATACCCAAGCAGTGGTGATGATAATGTATTGTATGGGAAATTAAGGTCTGAAATACCCAATCACGGATGATGATAATAGATTATATGGGAAACTAAGGACTAGAATACCAACATTTTAATCATTGGTGATGTTAATGGATTGTATGGGAAACTAAGGTCTGAAATACCCAAGCATTGGTGATGTTAATGGATTGTATGGGAAACATTGGACGGGGATACCCAAGCACTGATGAGTGCGGCATTATCTACAGATATCCAACTGAACTAAACTGTCAACTCTGTCTTTATACGGTACTTGTGTTTTATTGCAGTCATGCCTGAGAACCGACCAACGTCGAAGCTATGGGTAGGTTGCCGTATAATTGTTTTCGAGCGTTGTTCAGAGTAAAGTGCATTACGTTTTAGTACAACAAAGCATGACGACTATATATATACAAACGTATGCCTATATTTGCTATTTCATATGTCACTATACAAGACAGATTTAAATAAAGTGATGGGGTACCATCGACACGTATTTTAACGTGCGGGTTTAAAACGATTTGGATTTAAAGGATTAAAAATAGAACTGACGACAATCGCCTGTAAAAGAAATTCATTGGTTAACATTTTCAATAAGTGATATGTCTTAAGAAATGCGCACTTCACATATGAAAGGAAATGTCAGTATATTTACTTACTAACTACACATATTGAGATTTGACTAGACACGTATTGATTAAGGGGTTGATACAAGAAAATATACCTGGACAACTGCGATACACGCACGCACACACAAACGCAGGCAGGGAGGCAGCCACGCACGCGCACACATACACGTAAACAACTTTATACTTTAGGTTTTAATCCCTTATAAGAAGTAGAAGATATTCTAATG
Organism: Haliotis rubra; assembly: GCF_003918875.1. Lineage (NCBI taxonomy): Eukaryota > Metazoa > Mollusca > Gastropoda > Lepetellida > Haliotidae > Haliotis > Haliotis rubra. Next base: position 376,968 of record NW_025766880.1, read on the forward strand.
TCTTTTCTATTTCCCCATCATTAATTTATTTGTGTATGTGAATTCAAATGGATATTAATAATGCTGACGCCTCCGTATGTTATTTTAACGATTCTCTTTTGCGATATAATACCTTGTGAATCATATCAAGTCAAGTCAATGTGTTGGGCGCAAATAGGCCCACGTCGCCCTAAAGCCATAACACCATCACAATCCCGTTAAACAAACGGTTATTCTAAAATTGAAATGCATAAAGATAAGCTAACGTAGTTAAATGCACTGAGTTAACAGGATGTACGAGGTGAGGTGTTTACCAGCCCTGTATTCAGTCAATGGGTCGGTATTGACTTCCCCCTTCCGTCACATTGTGTGTGCTATTTGTGGATTTGTGATAATGTAAACACTCCTTTTGTAGAGTTATTTGTAACACCTCTCCATGGAAAATACGAACTTCATTGGGTACATCATATTTACAAGGAATGTCACCTATAGCCTATATCAAAGTCTATAGACTTTCAGAGGCTAGAATGTTCACTAACCCATATCAAAGTCCAGATGTCCCGAGGCTAGAATGTTCACTAACCCATATCAAAGTCTATAGACTTTCCGAGCTAGAATGTTCACTAACCCATATCGAAGTCTAGATGTCCCGGTGCTAGAATGTCAACTAACCCATATCAAAGTCCAGATGTCCCGTTGCTAGCATGTCCACTAACCCATACCAATGTCTAGAACTTTATGTCCGAGACAAGAGTGACTATCAGCCCATACCTAGTAGCTACGTCTAGAGTTCCCGACATAAAAATGTCCACTACCGTTTATCAAAATACAAAGAATCTATACACCTTAGTTAATTTCAGCACAGCTCTTATTTTTATTTGAAGACATCATAAGTTAGCGATATTATAACCCCGAAATGTTCTGTTCTGGCGCTAAGGCTACAATGCTCTTCGACACTAAAATAATTTGATTTAAAGCTTTGAAAACCACCACCACCACCACAACAACAACCCAAAGGAACATTTCCCGCAGAACACACAACTTCTGATGACTATTAGTTCTTTCAATTTTCATTTACCTCATTTACATTACCTCTCTCTTGTTCTCAGTCCCATTTCTTGTGTCCCGTGATATTGCTGGAATATTTCTAAAAGCGGCGTGAACTAAATTCTCTCACTCACTCACTCACTTGATCATCAGTTAATGTGGATGTTTGACAATGAGTGGATGCTTATAACATTAACCTCTCCTGCGGGCCTGTATTCGACATACTCGTTACTGTTTGATTTCCTTACGATGAGTTTAATAATTGCACGCGATTTTTGTCAGAGATATTTGCACTTTCTCGCAAAGATCAGAATCAAAGCTAGTACAATGTGGAAAACGTTATGTGAATTAAAACGGTTTTATAGGGCCGTTTCAAAACCATGGAACAGAAATGTGTCCGCGACTCATAACGAGCACCAAAATACCTTTTCCGCTATAGAAACATATATATGTGCGCCCATATATTGTTATAATTCTGGCTGTTGTCATACACAGTGAATGTCATATGTAGATCATAATGAATCTGCCGTTTATATATATATTCAACCTCGATATTGCTATGACAAATCGTAATGTACCATCGAATTTGCCAGAGAAGGATCTTGTAATCTTTATATGCAGTAACAACCGTTATCAACAATATGATCGGAAGCAGGTATATTACGTACGCTTCATCGCCTTGCGCTTCGAGTCGAGTTTACAGCACACAATGTCATGTGACTGACTGACTGAGTTTGGTTTTACGCCGCTTTTAGCAATATTCCAGCAACATCACGGCGGGGGACACCAGAAATGGGCTTCACACATTGTGCCCATGCGGGGATTCGAACCCGGGTCTTCGGCGTGACGAGCCAACGCTTTAACCATTAGGCTACCCCACCGCCCCCAATGTCATGTGAGGTGAGGTGAGGTGAAATTGGGTTTTACGTCGTGCTTGAGAATATTTCGCTCATATGACGATGTGCATGCGTGTGTATGTGTATGTGCGGCTGCTTGTACTAGCCCAGACTTAAGCTGGTTTTATAGTGCTAGCCCACTGAGATACCATGCCGCAGTGAAGCATGAATACCTCACTCAGACACATTATACTGACTCCGAGCCGACCAGTCCTTGTTGTACCCATTAATGCCGAGCGCCAGACAGGGACCAACAAGTACCATATTTTAACGTCTTTTGGTATGACGCGGTCGAGGATCGAACCCGCGACCTTCCGCTCTAACCACTACACCACGGAGGCGGTCCACAATGTCATGTGGCTACAACATGGCACTAGCATGTCACACACGACGTGAAGCTTGATTACAGTACATGACATCTGTCTAGCATCTGTCGGCCCGTTTATAGCAGCTGTACGTACCTCTGGCTTTAGAGTAGTGAGTGAGTTTAGTTTTACGCCGCTGTTAGCAATATTCCAGTAATTAATATCACATCGGGGGACTTCACACTTTGTACCCATGTGGGGAATGGAACCCCGGTCTTCAGCGTAACGGGCTACCCCCCTCCACACACACTGCCACATAACAGTAAGTGAGGATATCCTATAAGAACTGTGTAGCAATACAACCCATAAAAGTTTCAAACATCAAACTAACCCCCACCCCCCCCCAAGAAAAATATGTACATTTAAATAAATAAATAAATAAATAAATAAATAAATAAATAAATAAATAAATAAATAAATAAATAAAAAAATAAATAAATAAATAAAAAAATAAATAAATAAATGCATTCAACAAACAAACCAAAGCAAGTCTTAATCCACCCGTCATGTGAACCAGGTTTGTCTTCTCAAGGTATAGTGATTATACATTATCGATTTGTAAAACTGTATAACATCAAATACATAATGTTTATATAACCATCTGTTCAGTTCAAGAACTGTTCACGCGACAACAGAACCAACATTGCCACGCCCAGTTTAACCTCAGTCGCTCGTGAATAGTGAACAGTATCTTCGACTTCTGATTGACCATATAGACTGTCAATGAAATGTTCTGCGTGTAATGCCCCATGCAACCCTCAACGGTGTCTCTTTCAGGTTGTCGTTGCCATCTTTTTCTTGCTAGCAACGTTGTCGTTGGCAGGCTACATTCTGTGGAAGGAGGTTTTGGTGAGTAGAATTCTCCTTAGTAGATATTATAAACTATAGTAGTTTTGGATAGTTGGCGATTTCATCATTAGAAAACAGTACCTAGGAGGAGGGTAGGTCAGTTTGTACTCTCTTGGAAAACAGGGGTTTTGGTGAGTTAGCACCCTCGTCATTACCAATCCTTCGTAGATTTTTCACAAAGGAACCTCTTTGAGTAGAACAGCAGGACTATTTCCTAAATACTCCAGTTGACGATACGAACGAATTGGGATTAGATAAGCATTTTTGGATACGACTGTCTCTTGTGGCAGGCATGTGATGCTGGGGAGCTTTACTGTTATCTTGACCATGCAATCAATTGAACTGTCTCTTGTGGCAGGCATGTGATGCTGGGGAGCTTTACTGTTATCCTGACCATGCAATCCATTGAACTGTCTCTTGTGGCAGGCATGTGATGCTGTGGAGCTTTACTGTTATCTTGACCATGCAATCCATTGGACTGTCTCTTGTGGCAGGCATGTGATGCTGGGGAGCTTTACTGTTATCCTGACCATGCAATCCATTGGACTGTCCCTTGTAGCAAGCATGTGCTGCTGTGGAGTTTTACTGTTATCCTGACCATGCAATCCATTGGACTGTCTCTTGTGACAGGCATGTGATGCTGGGGAGCTTTACTGTTATCTTGACCATGCAATCCATTGACTGTCTCTTGTGGCAAGCATGTGTTGCTAGCTTTACTGTTATCCCTGACCATGCATTAGACTGTCTCTCGTGGCAGGCTTGTGATGCTGTGGAGCTCTACTGTTATCTTGACCATGCAATCCATTGAACTGTCTCTTGTGGCAGGCTTGTGATGCTGTGGAGCTCTACTGTTATCTTGACCATGCAATCCTTTGGACTGTCTCTTGTGGCAGGCTTGTGATGCTGTGGAGCTCTACTGTTAACTTGACCATGCAATCCATTGAACTGTCTCTTGTGGCAGGCTTGTGATGCTGTGGAGCTCTACTGTTATCTTGACCATGCAATCCTTTGACTGTCTCTTGTGGCAAGCATGTGTTGCTAGCTTTACTGTTATCCTGACCATGATATCCATTAGACTGTCTCTTGTGGCAGGCTTGTGATGCTGTGGAGCTCTACTGTTATCTTGACCATGCAATCCATTGAACTGTCTCTCTTTGGCAGGCTTGTGATGCTGGGAGCTCTACTGTTATCTTGACCATGCAATCCTTTGGACTGTCTCTTGTGGCAGGCTTGTGATGCTGTGGAGCTCTACTGTTATCTTGACCATGCAATCAATTGGACTGTCTCTTGTGGCAGGCTTGTGATGCTGGGGAGCTTTACTGTTATCCTGACCATGCAATCCTTTGGACTGTCTCTTGTGGCAGGCTTGTGATGCTGTGGAGCTTTACTGTTATCCTGACCATGCAATCCTTTAAACTGTCTCTTGTGGCAGGCTTGTGATGCTGTGGAGCTTTACTGTTATATTGACCATACAATCCATTGAACTGTCTCTTGTGGCAGGCTTGTGATGCTCTGGAGCTTTACTGTTATCCTGACCATGCAATCCATTGGACTGTCTCTTGTGGCAGGCTTGTGATGCTGTGGAGCTCTACTGTTATCTTGACCATGCAATCAATTGACTGTCTCTCGTGGCAGGCTTGTGATGCTGGGGAGCTCTACTGTTATCTTGACCATGCAATCCATTAGACTGTCTCTTGTGGCAGGCTTTGTGTTGCTGGGGAGCTTTACTGTTATCCTGACCATGCAATCTGGACTGTCTCTTGTGGCAGGCTTGTGATGCTGTGGAGCTCTACTGTTATCTTGACCATGCAATCCTTTGGACTGTCTCTTGTGGCAGGCTTGTGATGCTGTGGAGCTCTACTGTTATCTTGACCATGCAACTTTGGACTGTCTCTTGTGGCAGGCTTGTGATGCTGTGGAGCTCTACTGTTATCTTGACCATGCAATCAATTGGACTGTCTCTCGTGGCAGGCTTGTGATGCTGGGGAGCTCTACTGTTATCTTGACCATGCAATCCATTAGACTGTCTCTTGTGGCAGGCTTGTGTTGCTGGGGAGCTTTACTGTTATCCTGACCATGCAATCCTTTGACTGTCTCTTGTGGCAGGCTTGTGATGCTGTGGAGTTTTACTGTTATCCTGACCATGCAATCCATTGGACTGTCTCTTGTGACAGGCTTGTGATGCTGGGGAGCTTTACTGTTATCTTGACCATGCAATCCATTAGACTGTCTCTTGTGGCAGGCATGTGATGCTGGGGAGCTTTACTGTTATCCTGACCATGCAATCCATTGGACTGTCTCCTGTGGCAGGCATGTGATGCTGGGGAGCTTTACTGTTATCTTGACCATGCAATCCATTGGACTGTCTCTTGTGGCAAACATGTGCTGCTGTGAGCTTTACTGTTATCCTGACCATGAAATCCATTAGACTGTCTCTTGTGGCAGGCTTGTGATGCTGTGGAGCTCTTACTGTTATCTTGACCATGCAATCCATTGAACTGTCTCTTGTGGCAGGCATGTGATGCTGTGGAGCTCTACTGTTATCTTGACCATGCAATCCTTTGGACTGTCTCTTGTGGCAGGCTTGTGATGCTGTGGAGCTCTACTGTTATTTTGACCATGCAATCAATTGGACTGTCTCTTGTGGCAGGCTTGTGATGCTGGGGAGCTCTACTGTTATCTTGACCATGCAATCCATTGAACTGTCTTGTGTGCAGGCTTGTGTTGCTGGGGAGCTTTACTGTTATCCTGACCATGCAATCCTTTGGACTGTCTCTTGTGGCAGGCTTATGATGCTGTGGAGCTTTACTGTTATCCTGACCATGCAATCCTTTGGACTGTCTCTTGTGGCAGGCTTGTGATGCTGGGGAGCTCTACTGTTATCTTGACCATGCAATCAATTGGACTGTCTCTGTGGCAGGCTTGTGATGCTGGGGAGCTCTACTGTTATCTTGACCATGCAATCCATTAGACTGTCTCTTGTGGCAGGCATGTGATGCTGGGGAGCTTTACTGTTATCCTGACCATGCAATCCATTGGACTGTCTCTTGTGGCAGGCTTGTGATGCCAGGGAGCTTTACTGTTATCCTGACCATGCAATCCATTGGACTGTCTCTTGTGGCAGGCTTGTGATGCTGGGGAGCTCTACTGTTATCCTGACCATGCAATCCATTAGACTGTCTCTTGTGGCAGGCATGTGATGCTGTGGAGCTTTACTGTTATCCTGACCATGCAATCCATTGACTGTCTCTCTGTGGCAGGCATGTGATGCTGGGGAGCTTTACTGTTATCCTGACCATGCAATCCATTGAACTGTCTCTTGTGGCAGGCATGTGATGCTGGGGAGCTTTACTGTTATCCTGACCATGCAATCCATTGGACTGTCTCTTGTGGCAGGCATGTGATGCTGGGGAGCTTTACTGTTATCTTGACCATGCAATCCATTGAACTGTCTCTTGTGGCAAGCATGTGTTGCTGTGGAGTTTTACTGTTATCCTGAATTGTCACGGGTCTTAACTACCGTAGTGGTGACAGTCGTAGGATCTTGTGTAGGTGCCACGCATATACATTATTTTAAAAGAGGGGTAGCAGTTTGCCCACGGAAGTTGAAAAATCTATAAAATAAGGCGTTATTGGGTTAATAACCAATCATCTTTAAAACGTTCGACAACATGAATCCCAAGTACGGCCTCTGCACGCCATCCAACTACCTCTGGATTCGCGTACAAGTACGTGAGGTAGGGTGAGCTGCAGTAATTCAAGCAGATGCTTCGTTTCAGTGGTCCACCGGGATCCCCTGCCATACAATGTATGGAAGCCTCACATTAACCTGCTCACTTACAACATAACCTCAGACAAATAGTCCAGTAGTGGGTGAGAGAGAATAGTTTGACGCTGCTTTTATCATTAAAGTAATATCATGGAGGGTGACAACAAAAATTGGCTTCACAAGTTGTTCCCATTTGGGAAAGAAAACCCGGGCCCTCGTACGAACGTTTATCAGGATCCCACCGCCCATCAGGTTCTTATGGCATCTATGCGTCATTTAGATCCCTGTAACCATGCATACCTGACTGTTGGACATCAACCTGATTTCCAAACCAAAAGTGTCAGACAGTGACGAAGGTATAACATTTGCTTCCATGGCTTTAACGTTTATCATACCGGTACTAGATCAGAAACACTTTAAATTTACAGGCAAATCTCATAATTGTGTAACTAAGAAAAATCCAAATTTTCATAGTGATATCACAAACGGTTCCAGAGGTGCCGGTATACTCCAATATGGGAACATTGGCAGGATCATCGTGAAAAATGAAACAAAACTATATTTTTGCAACACATCTTTTATTTCTAGAAATTTAGTGAACAAAACGTTTAAACCGATGATGCAGGAATGTTCCGGGAAGAGCTAGGTAATGAAATGTTTGTTAGACAATCACATAAACCGATGATGCAGGAATGTTCCGGGAAGAGCTAGGTAATGAAATGTTTGTTAGACAATCACATAAACCGATGATGCAGGAATGTTCCGGGAAGAGCTAGGTAATGAAATGTTTGTTAGACAATCACATAAACCGATGATGCAGGAATGTTCCGGGAAGAGCTAGGTAATGAAATGTTTGTTAGACAATCACATAAACCGATGATGCAGGAATGTTCCGGGAACGCAGCTGGAAATGTTTGTTAGACAATCACATAAACCGATGATGCAGGAATGTTCGGGAAAATCAGGTAATGAAATGTTTGTTAGACAATCACATAAATTCTTCTTATGCTTGCAGTAGATTGGTATTGATTGCTACCTTCTAACGCAGCTGGAAAGGGATTTCAGCAAAATTTGTCGATTCATGTGTAAGTGTTTCTTCTTCTTATGCCCAGCCAGGTCATCTGGTTCTACTTGGGGATTTCAGTATCCATGTCGATTCTGTGTGTCTATCAATCTCCTAAAGCGCGTGTCTGGTCCAAATCATCGATCAGGTCATACACTAGACCTAGTCATAACCAAAGATAGGTGTGATATTCTGGATGTCGTTGATGTTAGTGACAAACAGATATCTGATCATTCACCTATTAAGTGCTCTGTCAAACTTACTAAACCTAAGCAAGTGAGAAAAGAAATTAGGTCCAGGAAGGCTTGAAATATAGACATTAGGCAGTTTTCAATGACAATGGATCTTCTGAGCTGCTTCAGTCACTCTCTGATATTTGTGGAGTTGATGATTAGACTGATGTGTTTACTACTTGCTTATCACGAATACTGGATAAGCATGCTCCTCTGTAGTCTAGTTCTGTTGCCATTCGTCCTCACTGTGGCTGGTATAACGATGACATCTGCAAGCAGACAAAGATATGCCGTGCAGCTTGAAAACAATGGTGTTGTTCAAAATGATGAATTCATCGCCAGCTCAGATGTCACCTACATTGGTGAGACAGGCAGACCAGTAGCTACACGAGTGAAAGAGCACAAAACTTCAGTGGACAAATCAGATCTAAAATCTGCAGTTTCCGAACACATTATGAATAATCCCGATCATGAAATTGACTGGGAAACTGAAGTCCTCTCAAAAAACATCAGTGCCTGGCGTAAACGCAAGTTGATTGAAGCTATCTTCATCAAACGCACAAAACCAGCAATAAACAGGGACCAGGGTGTCTACCTCCCAAATGCATGGTACATAAAACAATAAGACAATACCCTACCCTCGTCACTGTTCCCATGTATAAAGCATAATTTCTATGTATACACTGCTATTACTTTACATTCTATACATTTATAAATACGTCTCTGTACATTTCTAATTCAATCAACAATTTTGTATAAGTATCTGCACAGTTCTAAATTGATCCATTAATTTTGCAGTAAATGACATCTTATATATTCATAATAACATGTATTCTATGAGCCATGTCATCTGTATCTATTGACCACCACATGTATTGCGTCGTCATAGCATTGTGACGTCATAAGCATTGTGACGTCACGGCCAGAGTTAACAGTTACTGTTCAGTTTACCTGATGATGGGGCCAGAACAAGCCCTGAAACGTTGTACTCGAGAATAAAAAGAAGATGTAACCCAGAAAAAATCTCTATGTTCATCAAATATCATCTTCTAAAATGCCAATCAAGCATTTGATTTAGAGAGTTGGAACATTGGCAAGTATCTTAAGATCAATATGGTTAAAAAATTATTAATTTATCTTCACGCATAAAAAAGTTACAAAGCCTTTTATGACATGTTCCCATATGGGAACATTGGCATGAAAAGGGTTAAACAGGCTAACATCTTCCTCGAACCGAATAATGATGCATTACATTAAGCATTAATGAATATAGGGCTAACCTTAATTTCAGTTTCACCATTTTTTCAAAGCGGAATTTTGGTACAAATGCTGATAATGTTGTGAAAATGATCAATTATTGGATTCGAGGACCACTACTTCTTCTTCTCGTCCAGACAATCACAGCAGGCCAAGAGAGTGTCCATAGGAACCCTGACCGAAAGGTTCCAAAACATATGCTCCACAGTGGTGTCTCTCGAAAAATACTCAACCAGGCTGCACATATAAACACAGCGGTACGACGTGGTGACCAACTCAGACAAAACTGACTGCCACATCATCAAATACAACAACGGCTAACTCCAACACGTGGTGACCAATGTTATTGTTTTACTGATAAGTATGCCTGTGTATTTGCCACATAGATCAAGCCGGTTGTTATATATCCAATCTCATGGGCCAAACGGCGGTTGTTAACAGGTATGCCTGTGTATATACGCTCATGGGCCAATACGGCCGGTTGTTATACAATGCCCTGTGTATATGTTATTGTTTTACACGGCCGGTTGTATGCCTGTGTATTTAGTATCTCATGGGCCAACCACGGCCGGTTGTTATACACGTACGGTATCTCATGGTTGCCGGTTGTTATACATGTATGCTGTGTATATAGTATCTCATGGGCCAATACGGCCGGTTGTTACGTATGCCTGTGTATTTATCTCATGGGCCAACACGGTATCTCATGGGCCAAGTACTCATGGGCCAATACGGCCGGTTGGTTGTTATACACGTATGCCTGTGTATTTAGTATCTCATGGGCCAATACGGCCGGTTGTTATACACGTATGCCTGTGTATTTAGTATATCATGGGCCAACACGGCCGGTTGTTATACACGTATGCCTGTGTATTTAGTATCTCATGGGCCAACACGGCCGGTTGTTATACACGTATGCCTGTGTATTTAGTATCTCATGGGCCAACACGGCCGGTTTGTATTTAGTATCTCATGGGCCAACACGGCCGGTTGTTATACACGTATGCCTGTGTATTTAGTATCTCATGGGCCAACACGGCCGGTTGTTATACACGTATGCCTGTGTATTTAGTATCTCATGGGCCAACACGGCCGGTTGTTATACACGTATGCCTGCATATCTTTCAATGTAAGGGTGGGTGGGGTAACCTACAGGTAAAGCGTCCGCTCGTCACGCCAAACACCCGGGTTCGATTGTCCACATGGGTTCAAAGTGTGAAGCCAATTTCTGGTGTTTCTTGCTGTGATATTGCTGGAATATTGCTAAAACACGTACTCGCTCACTTTAAATGTAAAGAATGTTCGTGATATGACATCTTGTTTAACCATGTTCTACCTAAACGTTAACTTCAGACGTGAGTTATCTTCATGCCACATTAGCAAGCCTGCTGCTACTTACTGGATGAAAATGCTCATTTCTACACTGAAACGTAGTTCTGGTAGAAAAAGTTGAAATCCAGATCAGCCCCGCCTTGAATAGCCGTGGCGATATTTCACCTTCATTTTTCATATTTCATTATGTGGGACCATACATTATAAGTCCATGTTTTAGGTTCAAGAAAACCACGGAACAGCGCATTGTGGAACGATTCCCAAATCTGTTCCTGACAAGAAACCAGCTGCAGCAGCGCGTCAACCTTACCACCCGGTACACACCAGTGAACAGCTATGTCAGGGGGGCTGATAATTGTAGACTCAATTGTCTAAACGAAACTACAGCAAGATTTGGAAAACAAAGTTCTGGTTATATCTGGCACCACGCATGCTGTCAAACGTAAGTTGACGTTTTACTCTCTGGGAGTGAGTGACTTGGTGAGTTTCTGCTTCGTGTGTGTTCAAATGGGTAATTAATTTCAGATATATGTATGTTTCTTTATATATTGATTTAAAATTGGACTGACTGACTGACTGAGTTTGGTTTTACGCCGCTTTTAGCAATATTCAAGCAACATCACGGCGGGGGACACCAGAAATGGGCTTCACACATTGTACCAATGTGGGGATTCGAACCCGGGTCTTCGGCGTGACGAGCCAACGCTTTAACCATTAGGCTACCCCACCGCCCCTTTTAAAATTGGAACTACAGAGAGTTGAAAAGATCGTTGCAGAAATATAATGACTGAATGTAACAGTCTCTAAGAAATATTATTTTGTATCAAAACGAGGTCAGTCTAGACGTCAGTCTGTACGTTTTGTATCGGAAACTGATTTGTTGCCTGTGCTTTCATTGACATGTTCCAATCCGTTTGTAGTTCGTTTAAGGATTAATTACCAACAACTCTGATTAACAATATCAAATGCTGCTCGTACAGTAACTCTGATACTGTTAATCTAACTTCCTAAAGTTTGTTGCCAAAATCCGGTGTCACGTGATGTTACAGACAGATATTCTATCGAGCCGAAGATACCCTGACTAATATATTTGGTCACGTCAAGAGGATAGCCCAGTTTAAGGATCACAAACAGTATTTCAAGAGGGAGGTATGCAGGTAAGTGAAGAGAATGGTCGCTGTACAGTTAGTGAGTGAGTGAGTGTGGTTTTATGCCGCCTTTAGCAATACTCCAGCAATATCACGGCGGGGGACACAAAAAACAGGCTTTACACATTGTACCCATGTGGGGTATCGAACCCGGATCTTCGGTGTGACGAGCTAATGCTTTAACCACTGGGCTACGTCACCACCCTTCACAGTATACATTACGATGAGAGAACAGAAACTTTAAGAAAAACGTGTTTCACGAGCAGTATGTAGGTATTTGACTGACATCCATATAAGCAGCATTCTTGCCCCTTGACAAAACCATTTCATAATTGTAGAACATATGGTCACAGACAAACAAAACCCCGTTTCAGATGCTTCTTCAACTGAAGCAATAACCATCGCGCGAGGTTAATGCTTAATCAGCCTGTCAATCAAAATAATAGAATTAAAACAGAAGAATATGCTTTCTCGTCGTAGATATGTTTACTATAAAACCTCTGGCATGCCAATGTGTGATGAAAATTTCCAACAATTTTCGAACAACTCTCATTCATGATTTTACAAAAATATTTCTATTGACATGAATCTATACTATTCATTCATATTGTAACACCCTTGGGGTGCACGTGGGAAAACAAATAACACAAGGAGACGATGAAGTAGAGAAACAACTTTTGCCCTGATATATGCAAACTTTGTTTTAATTTTGTTTCAATGGCAAGAATGTAGATGGGATTTTGTTAGCAATGCAATAAAATAAATGATGCCAATAAATATCACACACTACTCGGCATATATATATATATCTTGCAGAAATGATACTGAGTATGTAATATAGTTATTAAATTGATTGTAATTTGACTTAAAATATATACCTAGAAGCAGTTATGGTGATAAATCTAAGTCAGTAGAGGTGGCAGGTAAAAATATGAGCAGGAGCCTTTAATCAGACTGAAAGTCTTATTGTATCTAAATCGAGTGACCCGACTGAATCGAATCCGAATGCGAATCCGAATCGAGTGTGTCAGGCCTTGACCAGTGATCGTATTTATAGGCATCATCAGGAGGTCATGTGACCTTTCTCAACCAATCAGAACACAGGTTTGATGGCTTGCATACAAGAAACACTGCATAGGCAGTTTCATTTCTAACACAAGTAAGTGACTACTAATTGTCCTTATGTTGTCCTTCTTGTCCGGATACAATTAGGACACAGTAGAAATAATCAGGACATCGAGACAATTTGTTATAATAAAACGGACAATATCTTTCCGTCAACGTAGCGTCAGTGGCCGCCATCTTGGTTTGTGGTCGGCTCTATGACAAGTGAAATTTACAAAAGCATCAGTTTCCTTTATCATATGGTATTGTCCTTATGTTAAATAAAGTGTCCGAAAAGATCAACCATGATGGACAAGTGAGATTTGTGTAAACATGTGATATAACAAGAATAAGGACAACGATTATATTCAGGCCAAGCGGCGGGACGACATTTTGACAGACGAACAAGTTTGCTAAAATATTTGGTAGATTCTAAATGCAAACAGAGAAAACGGACAGCAGACTGTCAAAGTGCCTAGAATGATTGTCGGCAACAAATGTCAAAACACGAAACGACTGTCATATTGCAGGTACAAATGTAGGAAATACAGGTGGTTATACATTGTCCTCTATATCGTAAAGCATGGCATTTCTACCATAGAATGCAGGAAAATACCAGATAATGAATATGTGGCTTTGATATAAAAACGGACATCCAATTTATAATTAGTCACTCAGCCTAACGTAAATGTTGTTGACAGGTCACCGTAACCCGAGAAATGTCAAACAGATCAAATTCATTATTCAGTTCAATCAAGTGTAATTTTCATTAGTATCCATCATGGAATACACTTTAAAACACTTCTGAGCAAGAAAGTTATCAGAAAATCGTCATTAACAAGTGTAATAAGTCATTGTTTATCTGGGTCAAAAGTCACGCTTACTTTCTATAAATAGCCACGAAGCAGGAGTGTACACAAGAAATAGTCCCTGACAAACATCGGCGTTAACACTCAAAATACACAATGATTCAAGACAGTGAATAAATACATCATTTGGAGACATGAAATACATAAGTCTGTACAATAATAGTACTGAATGACATCAGTAGTAGAATCCTTCATGGATGTAAATAGCGTAGTGACACACAGTCGTAATTAGGTCATGTCTGACAAGTGCTGCTACCGCGAACGTTCAGTGCTTAATTAAACATAGCTATCAACAGTGAATATGCCCTCTTAAAGATGCCTCAGATCTGTGAACTTCAGAACCAGGTAACTGTCTATGATGTTGTAAGGTTATTATTTACTTTAATGTTAAAAATATGGATGGACATTTGCAGATAGATCGTGATATAACGAAAATAGGTGACACTTATGATTGACAAAGTTTATATGATGTTTTTAATACTTATACTATATCAATTTAGATTCTGTTACAATATGTTATCAAACTGAGGGACAGAAGATTTTAAACTGAATTTGTGTTATAAAATTATAATATTAGCTTTTTTAACCTTCACTCATGTAATCTGTTCAATGTTGTAAAGTGCATGTTATTCTTTTTAACTATAACTGTGCAAGATGACCATCAGCAGTTGTGTTTTAGCGATGTGTTTCTAAAGAAGATATATTTTGAAAAAAAACAACCCCAAAACCAAAAAAAAACCCAGAAGGATTCTTTGAGTGCTGCATAAGGACCAGTTCCGTTTGTTTTATAGTATCCATAACTTATGGCATATTCAGTTGGAAATCAACACATGGTAAAATCTGCTATTGAGGTATTGTCTGCTCCTTATCAACACCAGGTTCTCAGAGTCTTGAACACCTCTTGATTTTATATACTCCTTACTGTTTCAGGCACGTTCTCAACTTCGGATATGGCGTGTGTTCACAGAATGTGGAATACGTGACGGCAGTAACCGTTGACGGCGACGACGGCGACATGGGAGATATATCAGACGAGCTTCACCACGACGAGGACAAATATCAAATCGACTGGGTCAGGGTTAACGGAAGCTGCAAATGCCTGAACAGAGGTCGTCATTTCAATGACCCAAATGAATTCAGTGGCTGAATACTATTGTAGTTATATTTATCCCAGTTAGTAACTATATTTGAAACTGTCGCTATTTATGAAGAATTCAGGCCCTAGTTTCAGGCCCTAGTTTCACTGATTCCCGGTGATCTGTTCTGGACGGTAATCGAGACTATGAGTATTCTAGTTCACCTTCATATTTGTGAAACCAATGAATAATGTTCCTATTGTGTAAAAGAGGAAACGATGATTCTGAAGGTTATGAATTATAATGTTGTAGTTTGCTCAATAAATTACACACAGATGTAAAGTAACTGTCATTTGAATATATTCTGAAACCGTTTTGTTGCATCACAAATCATCAATTAACATCAAGTCACCAATTGCATCCCAACGAAAAACTGTTGTTGGTGTTAGTTAATATATAGTTTTTACTTACTTCCAACATGGAGACAATATTCCATTGTTCACTTGTCCACATGGTAATGTATAGGGTGGTAAACACCAGTCCACCAGTGGTTGTTTCTTGAACGCTTTCAAGCTAAATTTTGTAAATTTGTTGGCTCCAAATCTACCAATGTTGCTGTATTGGGCGAATGTGGTCGTTATGGTATTGACGTAGATACATATGTCAGATGTATAAGATACTGGTTCAAACTTCTTTATATGTCTCAAAACAGGTACCCCAAACAGTGTTATAGTATGTTAGTAGGTTTAGATGCAGCTGGAAGGGAAACTTGGGTTACTCATATTAAGCATCAATTGTATTCTCTAGGTTTTGGAATAGTTTGGCAATGCCAAGGTGTTGGTGATGTGGGATGCTTTATAAATGACTGACTGAGTTTGGTTTTACGCCGCTTTGAGCAATAGTCCAGCAACATCATGGCGGGAGACACCAGAAATGGGCTTCACACATTGTACCCATGTGGGGATTCGAACCCGGGTCTTCGGCGTGACGAGCCAACGCTTTAACCATTAGGCTACCCCACCGCCCCGCTTTATAAATGAATTTAAGCATAGGGTTAAAGATTGTTATGCACAAACATGGTATTCTGAGGTGTCAAACTGTTCCAAACTAAATTTTATGCAGAGTTCAAAGTGTCCCTCTTTCCCGAGCTATACCTAAACAGTTTACGTAAAGAATACGCACGCATGCTTACCTTGTTCAGAATCGGCGAACTCGATATAATGCAAAATACAGGAAGGAGGCCGGGTATGGACAAAAACATCCTATGTAGTTTAAATGCTATTGAAAATGAAATTCATTTTATTTTTGTTTGTCCTGTTTATCATGATATACGTCTTAAATTTTTTCCTTACTTCCACGTGGACACTATCAGTCACAGAGAGACTCTTATAAGAATGCTACAGTCCTCTGATGTTTTATTGCTAAAAAAAACTGGCAAATTTTGTGAAAGACGCTGTCAGTCTACGATCGTCATATCTTTAAAATTTAGGAAATGCAGCACCAATTGTAAATATTTGCATATAAAATGTACGTGGGCCTGAGGCCTTATTACTGAAATAAATGAATGAATGTAAACACTTGACCGGAGTCGTGGTGTAATAAAAATGGTAAAAAAAGAAAGAAATAGAGAAAGCATGTTTGAGTAATGTATCAACTGGTGTCCCGCGATGTGACCGAGACAACTGACTCTGGACCACTGGGTTGTCTAATTCTAAGGTAGAGATAGTGGACTAAGGTTTCAATGCGAATAGAAGTACGGATTACACCAATGGTGTGTTACACAGGGTCTCGGGTATATGTCAGAGAAAGCTAAGGAGTCAGTAGCTACCACAACAAAACTGTATACGAGTAGCCTGAAATGAATGAATTTATGTAAAAACTAATGTAAGCAGACAAGGAACGGATAGAACGCCATGTTTGGCATGAAATTTCTCATTCTTGTAACTGGCTTTGAGATTTCAGAGGTACTCTTCTCGAGCTACTTACACATATTACCGCTCCCCGTCGCCATGGCGTGTCTCGGGCGCTAATCCAGCCGTGAGAAGTTTTCCAGGTTGTTACACTAAATCAGTGCAGATTGAATCATTGTGAGTGGATGATTTTTTTTCCCTTTAAATTACATCCATACAGTAATTAAAAACGACTATATTTATCAATATTTATTGTTGCCTTTTTAACATGATGACTTATGCTAAATGTGATCACAGATGTTTTTAAGTGGGTGACACTTTGTGCGCAAGTGGATCTAAATAACGTTACTATAGAAGTGAAGGGGGAATAATATGTGTGTAATTTGTGTAAAGTCAAGGAGCGATGGGTCCGAGGATCGTGGCTCGTAATTACTTAAACGTTTCTCACCCACATAACGTCACATGCACATACAAGAGTTAACGATACACAAGGTTTGATATTTAAGTAAACTTCACTTCTCCAATACACAACTAACTGGACAGGATTGACTTGTCAGAGAAAGGGCAACTAGAGTCACCAAGACTCGACCCCATCTCAAAACCGTAAAGCCTAACAAGACAAGCTGTTTTTACGGTTACTCACTCTGACTTGACTTGTTGGGGGTATCATTAACACAGATCAGAGGATAAACAATTTGTGTTGTAATCTGGAAATTCACAACGGATGAGTCACCATTTGTCTACTTTTATACCCGTGAAGGTCCGGGTTAGAATATTGGCCTTCAGTAACCCATGCTTGTCGTAAGAGGCGACTAACGGGATCGGATGGTCAGGCTCGCTGACTTGGTTGACACATGTCATCGGTTCCCAATTGCGCAGATCGATGCTCATGCTGTTGATTACTGGATTGTCTGGTCCAGACTCGATTATTAACAGACCGCCGTCATATAGCTGGAAAATTGGTACTCACTATTTTAACCTTATTTCGAGTTTCAAATATACAATCAAGAGTAGAACTTAAATGTGAATCTTTTGTTTAATAGATCCTATACTGTACCATGTACACTTCATGTATATGGGCCTATGGCCTTCATACAATAAACATCTGATTTTGAAACATTTTGTGTTTCTATTTCCATATTTTTCTAAATTCAGTGACTCAAATACAGCCTTAAACTATCGATAAGGAGGACGATATTGTGGATCTTTGTTTTGTATGATATATCTGTGTTGTTTGGAATGCATTTTCACCTGTGAGCGGGTATTGGTTTCTCCGCTTTTAGCAATATTTCAGCAACATCAGGACGGGGGACACGAGAAATGGGCTTAACAAATTGTACCCATATGGTTTTCCCCTTAGATATAGGAGTATATAATTAACTGTCAGAGGTGGGAATGAAATAAACGTTAAACCTCGTCAGTGACGTGTGCCTCTCGTCCTGATTGGTCATCGAGATATAGCAGGATGTACTACCCGTGGGGATACATTTCAGTGTATACACCAAACAGGGAGCGGTTAAAAGTCAAGCCTGAATTCTTGTCAAAATGTTAATGTATGTAACTGCAGTCCATATTGATTCGGTCTATGACTGTCGCAGCATGCAGTGTTTGCAGTCGGGTGCGACGTCTCTAAAGAATTAATTGTCAATGACTCTTTTTGTAGTCAAAGTTTAAATTCACATCACTCTGATATTTCATATGTGATATAAATAGAATCATCTAGCTATTTAAGGGTGACCTTCTAGACACGGACATGTTCACTCGGAAAGTCTCGGTAAGTTACGGTCTCCGAGAGGAGAATGGTAGCAAACACTTACTCCTGTCAGAACGCAGAACGCAGAACGCAGAACTCATACAAGTTCTGATATATAGGATACTAGTATTTATATAGCGCACCTATCAAACTAGTACATGCTCAAGGCGCTGGTAATAAATGGACGCATTTCATTTGTTTGATGTTTAACGCCGCGCTCTGCAATTGTCCTGTCATAATACTATCTTTAAATACTCGTGTCTTGACAAGATTCTCCACTGACTGATATTACTGGAATCGCTGTATGTAACTGGGATACGATGAAATGTATCGACCAAGTCAGCGAGCCTGATCACCCGACCCCGTTAGTCGCCTCTAACTACAAGCATAGATTGCTGAAGACCAGTCGTCGACTCTAATCCAGATCTTCACCGGTTTAACATATAAGAAGATAATTCAGTGTCAGTGAAGATCTAGGTTAACATAAGTGCCAGAATCCATTTCCATATATTTTGGAAGCATCCACTGAAGCAGCTTTGATCTTTCTGTTCATATTGTATCATAAGCATGTGTTTTACGAATCTGTAGAAAAGAGATGATACCTGGGTGCCGTTGTACAAAGCAACCTTAGCGCTACGACAGCCGTAGGTCTGTGCTCTGGTATGTGAGTTACGATCACCTTAGCGCTACGACAGTCGTAGGTCTGTGCTCTGGTATGTGAGTTACGATCACCTTAGCGCTACGACAGTCGTAGGTCTGTGCTCTGGTATGTGAGTTACGATCACCTTAGCGCTACGACAGTCGTAGGTCTGTGCTCTGGTATGTGAGTTACGATCACCTTAGCGCTACGACAGTCGTAGGTCTGTGCTCTGGTATGTGAGTTACGATCACCTTAGCGCTACGACAGTCGTAGGTCTGTGCTCTGGTATGTGAGTTACGATCACCTTAGCGCTACGACAGTCGTAGGTCTGTGCTCTGGTATGTGAGTTACGATCACCTTAGCGCTACGACAGTCGTAGGTCTGTGCTCTGGTATGTGAGTTACGATCACCTTAGCGCTACGACAGTCGTAGGTCTGTGCTCTGTTATGTGAGTTACGATCACCTTAGCGCTACGACAGTCGTAGGCCTGTGCTCTGGTATGTGAGTTACGATCACCTTAGCGCTACGACAGTCGTAGGTCTGTGCTCTGGTATGTGAGTTACGATCACCTTAGCGCTACGACAGTCGTAGGTCTGTGCTCTGGTATGTGAGTTACGATCACCTTAGCGCTACGACAGTCGTAGGTCTGTGCTCTGGTATGTGAGTTACGATCACCTTAGCGCTACGACAGTCGTAGGTCTGTGCTCTGGTATGTGAGTTACGATCACCTTAGCGCTACGACAGTCGTAGGTCTGTGCTCTGGTATGTGAGTTACGATCACCTTAGCGCTACGACAGTCGTAGGTCTGTGCTCTGGTATGTGAGTTACGATCACCTTAGCGCTACGACAGTCGTAGGTCTGTGCTCTGGTATGTGAGTTACGATCACCTTAGCGCTACGACAGTCGTAGGTCTGTGCTCTGGTATGTGAGTTACGATCACCTTAGCGCTACGACAGTCGTAGGTCTGTGCTCTGGTATGTGAGTTACGATCACCTTAGCGCTACGACAGTCGTAGGTCTGTGCTCTGGTATGTCAGTTACGATCACCTTAGCGCTACGACACGTAGTTATCGTAGCCAACCAACCCTGTTAATATCAAATACCTAACACATTATTTCATACTGGTATACTCTAGAAACAGTTTTTATACATGCCAATTATCTTCATGCGTTCTTAAACGCATCTAACTGAAAAGCGCTATTAAATACTCTTATAACTGGTTATGTCATATTTAGAATATTCTATACAACTGTGGCTTGCTTACATCTTTGATAACTCCATTTCCGTATGTATGCAATGGCTAATATATTATGTGCCGACAACTTTAAAAGATCATTTCATACCACAGTGGATAAAAAATAGTATCAATAGCTCTAAAGTTAATTACTATCGATGGTTAAAACATGTCCCATCATTTGCAAAGTACATTCTCTAACTATCATTTACCAGACGGACCGGTCGAGAAACATAGGTTTGTATTCTTTAGTTCTATTGTAAATGGCCAAATCTGTACAAATTTGAAAAAAAACAATATCCTGTCGTCCCATAAATATTCTGAAACTAGCAATGTATCTACATTTATCGCAATTGTAAATGACACCGGGAAGAAGTGATCTTCATAACAAACATACGTCTGTCACACGTACTCAGGCAAAGACATTTCTAATCGGTTATCAGCATCGAGATTTGACAACACAATGCTTTTTGTTTTGCGTGCTCTACTGAGTGGCTGTGCTAGGGACTGGATCTTTCCGATGTTGGACTCAATTCATAGAGCTCTGTAGTTGTATCCCTCTCAGCACTGTCATAATTCATAGTCTTTTAACAGATTCCTGCAGTTCTCAGTGCATATATATTTCAAGTCAGTTTGTCTTACCCTTGAAGGTATTAAATAGCATTATAATATATTTATCGAGAGGTCGGTTCGCTATCCAGACAATTCTCTATTGTGGTAATTCATACTTATTATCACACAAAACATATCTACTTTAAAACGAGCATAGATATAGCATGTCAGCAAAGAGATCTGATTAACATTTCTATTTCCTACAACATATTCTCAAGTACAATGTTAATTTACGTTTTTTGTACATTGTACCATGCCCTGTCACTCATCAGATGAATTGTGTATATCGTTCAAGGCACAGTCTAAGTAAACTTAGTCTCAGTACTATTCGTTACACTCCTCTACTGAATAATACTGAGGCTAAGTTTACTAAGACTGGTTCAAGGCAGCAATTTGAATGTAATTGTATTATCTTGCTAATCACCCGTCAGATACGGGTTAGAATTAGACAGACAGACAGACAGATTTTATTCAGTAATATTGGCCAACTGGCCCATGTTACAATTGTTGTTCCAACACTTTTGTTGTCACGTTGTAAGAAAATAGAAAAGCTATATTTAAACACTGTTTCAAACATTTTTGGAGAATACGCATTTCAGAAATGTTGCTATTGCTTTAACGGTATGTCTATTAAATAAATTTATCATTTGGGATTTACATACATATTTGCCATCGAGAAATCTTAAATACTTTATTCTCAAATCATTGAATTCTGGACATTGTAGGAAGATATGAAATTCATCCTGGACTTGTCCGCTGTTACAATGGTTACATAAAGTGTGCTGTCTTTCAGCAATCCATGCTTGTCGTGAAAGGCGACTAACGAGATCGGGTAGTCAGGCGGTGGCGGTTGGCACATGTCACCGTATCCCAACTTCGTACACCGATCCTCACTCGAATGCCTGGTCCAGACTCGATTATTTACAGGCCGCCGCCATATAGCTGGAATATTGCTGAGTGTGGCGTTAAACAACAAAACAACCAACCAACCAACCAACAAATCTTGCTAATTTATAATGAATAATTCAATCATTTCCGGGGAAGTGTAGCCCTTTATCTGCATGCTATTTATTTCATTGTTCAAGAACCACTAAACTTTGTTTTGTTACTCTTTAACCATTACATATGAAAGATTTGTGGTTAGTCTTATGCGGAACACCAAATTTATTCTTTAAAAACTTGTGGTTAATTAATACCGAGCGATTAAAAGTGGCCTAAAAGTCGCCTGCTTCTCTGTCGCCCGCCAACGAAACCACAGACAGGTTACGTAACTCTGTCGCCAGAGCACTGCAGTGACGTCATATGAGGAACGATTTTCAGTTAGTTCTATAGAAAGTGTGTAGCACGCTCATCATTTTGATGATTTCTCGACATGAACGACGACATGCCGAATCGTTGCTTTGTCATTTTCAACCTTGTACTATCATCGGGTATTCTACCGGAGTCGTGGGTTACTGGCGTTGTTAAGCCAATCTATAAAGGTAAAGGGTGTAAACTGGATCCCAACTCATACAGACCTATAACAATTTTAAGTTGCCTTGGTAAACTTTTACAAGAGTGTTAAATAACAGACTGAATACATTTTTAGATACTAACAATATACTTAACCCAACACAGGCAGGCTTCAGACAAGGGTTGTCAACATGTGATAACATTTGGATATGCAAATGATGATCCAAATACTAAAACTCTCTAAAAAAGAAACTATGTACGGTATTTGTAGATTTCACTAAAGCATTTGATAAAGTCTGGAGAATTGGGTTGTGGCATAAACTAACAAAACTGGGATAGATGGGAGATTTTTCACACTCATAAGAAATATGTATCACAACATATAATCTAGGGTAATGATTGGAAATACCATATCAGATGAATTCCGTGTTACGAGGGTGTGCGACAAGGTGAAAACCTGTCGCCCCTTTTATTCTCGATATACCTAAATGATCTTGAACAACACCTCCTTGATAGTAGTTGTACTGGTTTTAAATATGAAACGCAAACAAACAGCATCGACCTCTTATACCATTTTATTATATTGTTATATGCAGATGACGCTGTACTGTTCAGCGAAAATCCAAATGATTTACAAAATCCCTGAATGTCTTCTTTCATTACTGTAAGAAATGGAAACTTAAAAGTAAACTTATCTAAAACGAAAGTTGTTATCTTTGGAAGCGGCCCCGCGAAATCTTCGAAACTCCACTTTACCTACGGAACTGAAACTATAAATATTGTAGATACATACGATTACCTTGGAATTAAATTCCATAGGAATGGGCGATTTGTCCAAGCAATTAAATCACTTACGGAAGGCGCCACCAAAGCAATGTATTGTCTTTTAAAGAAATCCAGGAATGTTAATTTACCTTTAGATTGCCTTTTCGATGCATTTGATGTTATGGTCGTTCCAATTCTATTGTATGGCTCCAGAAATATGGGGACACGAGAACTTAGAAATAATAGAAAGAATTCACTTAAAATTTCTGAAATTAGCTTCCGGTTTGAGAAATAGCACCCAAAGTTATATGCTTTACGGTGAATTTGGAAGAGAGCCTTTGAGTATTAAAATCTATAAGCGATTTATTTCACATTGGCATAAATTAGCCTCTGAGAACACATATTGGAAGCCATCCCAGATTATAAACTCTGTCAAAAAGAAACGCAACCCCTGTCCTCAGATATGAAAATTCGTTTGAATGAAGTTATTGCTTCCAAACTAAATGTTATTCGAATGTATTGAAATTATACACGTAATTAATGAAGATTACCATCCAAACAACTACATTTGTACGCATAAGTGTATTTTATTGCTTATTCCGTCACAACGCATGAAATGACCCTCATGGTGACTTCGCACAAAACCACATGCAAATCATGAAAATGGCAGTTAATGCAGGGGTGTATAAAGCCCATGTGCTTTCGTATTATATTCATTCATTTGTCGCATGAAAAGCTGTGTGAAAAATGCCACGATTGAGTGCTGCCGACCGAAATATCGCCATTGGTCGTGTTCAAGCCGGAGAAAGTTTTTGGAACTGTTGCACGGCACCTAAATGTTCACAAAACAACGATATCTCGACTTTGGAGCCGCTACAACAACTTCAATTTGACCAACGATCGCCCGAGAAGTGGAAGGCCAAGAATCACGACCCCCTTCAAGATCGGTACATCCGGTTCCATCACCTGCGTAATCGGCATGCCCTACCAACCGTGACTGCCACACAAATACCAGGTTTGAGGAGAGTGTCAGCTCAAACGATTAGGAACCGTCTGAAAGAAGCGGGTTTACGTGCCTGTAGACCAGTTGTTGGACCTGTACTACGCCCCCTACATCTCCGCCGACGACTCAGGTGGTGCAACAACGTAAGGATATGGACTTTACAAAACTGGAGGCGCATCTGGTTTCTGATGAATCACGTTTTCTTTTGCAACATCACGACGGAAGAAAACGTGTGTATAGGAGACGTCATGAACGTTTTGCGCCCATCTGCGTCCGACAGGGGACAGATTTGGCGGAGAAAGCGTTATGGTTTGGGGATCCATCTCATACAACCAGAAATCAGACTTGGTGATCGTTGAAGGGAACCTGACAGCCCAACGTTACATCAACCACGTATTACAGCCTCACCTTCTCCCGATTATTGACCAACAGACACAGATTTTTCAACCAGACAACGCCCGGCCTCATACTGCACGTGCAACAATGAACTTTCTGCAGAATTCCAACGTCAATGTCTTGCCATAGCCCTCTAAATCACCAGACCTCAACCCTATTGAACACCTGTGGGATACTCTGGGTCGACGCGTACGTCAACGTCAGCCGCCGCCACAGACGCTGCAACAGCTCGGCGTTGCACTGCAGGAGGAGTGGAGAGCCATTCCCCAGGAAAGAATCCGGCGTCTTATCCGTTCTTGTCCAAGGAGATGCCGTGCAGTGATTGCAGCTCGTGGTGCTCATACGAGATACTGAGAAAGACGCCCCCTGGTGACAAACTGGTGTCTGTGAGATGACTTTTTGAAATGACAATTTTAAACATGCCCATCTTGGTTATTATTCTGCCAAATTTCAGACTTCTGTCTTAAATAATAAAAATGCTGTGTCGTCTTAAAACTTCAGATCAAAAAATCTCTAAAATACAGGGGTTGCGTTTCTTTTTGACAGAGTTTATATAACTGTGTTAACCACATCTGTGACAATACAAATAAAGTTCCATGGCTACGTTTTGTGAAATATATCCTTGATAACTGCGGTCTATCCTACGTGTTTCTAAATCCGTCTGTATGTTCTACGCCCTGGCTTGTCTCAATGGTCGAAAACACCTATAGAGCCCAGTTTTTCCAAAATTGGAAGTCAAATGTTCATTCTAGTTCCAAAGGGGATTATTATAAATATTTCAAAACTCAACCAATCTTAGAAAAATATCTTCTTCTTCCTAAAAATATATACTACCCAATTTTGAAGTTTAGAACATCTAACCATAAATTACCAATTGAGACAGGCCGATGGTTGGGCATTCCACGTGAAGACAGACAATGTCCACTTTGTGAATCAAACGCTGTTGGAGACGAGAGTTTCACTACTTGTTTAGATGTGAAGCTTTTCTCCAATTCCGACGTCAGTCTCTGAACACTAAATACCTAGAATTTCCAAATTTGTCCATCTTTAAGAAACTCTTGTCTACTACCAGCATAAGCGACCTTAAAGGCCTTTCTAAATTACTGAACCATGTATCTAATGCATTTAAAAAATGAAATATTGTAATTATCTTATATCTTTCTATCGTGTAAGCTGCTGTCTTGTATATTATGTAAAATGTATATACGTTTATCTCATGTACCGCCGTTGGCGGTTTGTAGAGAATAAAGAGTTTGAGTTTGAGTTTGAGTCGTCAATTGCTCCTAGGGGTCGGGTGATGGTGTCCCCATGCACAGATTTCCACAGGACCCGCAGTTTGTGCTAAATGGGTTATGTTTGTGAGTGCGAAGCGAGCGTTGTGGAAGCCTGAAACGATATCTTACTTGTGTTCAGATCGCTTCACGGAAGTTAAAGAATCAAAACTACTTACTAGTTATAGTAAAATATGTATATGATTGATGACCATAAAGATTTTCCATAACACAACTTGTAACATAACGATTTCTTCCTCGGAAGTGAGGTTGTGGTCGAAGCTAACAATAATATTGTAAGTAGTATTATATTGACACCCACCTCGCTGCCAGGAGAGAAATTGTTATGTTATACGCTATGTCATGCAACATCCTATTGGCCATCAATAAAATACATATTTTACTACCAGTAGAAAGTAGTTTTGATTTTGTAACTCAGGTGAAAACAAACCTAAATAGCATTTATCCACAGACTGGGGATGTTCCCGACAGGGCGCCGCCATTTTGAAAATCGTAAAGTCTGTTAGAATTAATGAGATTATAGTTTGTTTTCATCAAGTTAGAAAATCAAAACTACTTTCTACTCGTAGTTAAATATGTATTGGAATCATAACCAAAAAGGATTTTGCATGACACAGCTTATAACATAACGATTTCTTCCACGGAAGCGAGGTGGGGGTCGAAGTCACAATACTGCGCGATAAATTTCTTGCTACATTCACATGTGTAATGTCCACTCACCAGTATGTAGATACTGAATCAATGTGCGTCTTTATATTTGGTCTTATAATCCTAATTAGTTTATTATCATACTTTTATGCATTTTGAAACTAAATAAAAAGCTGACGATCTGCTGATACTTATAGTGAATTTATAACAGAACTGTAATATCTAGACATTTTATAGTTTGCCAATGTGAATCATAATTCGCACACACACCCTAGTGTATGTTGTCTGTCTCATTACACTTCACGGCGAAAACAATGATTCTGTTGAATGCTACGACAAATGAATAAAAACAAAATGCAAATATTAAAATTAAAACAGATTAAAGTTATAGGAACAATATCAGGCCATTACCTTGTTTGAGGAATGTATCCATCAATATCCACAAAACTGTTCCAAATGATGTGTCTTAACAGTTTAATATACGAAAAAGTGATAAATCTTTTCAGGTATTGGTGTATAGTCTCATTGGTCACCCAAGATAGCACACCTGGCAACTAATTGCATAATGTCCGCCTTTCATTAAAAACAGTAATTTAGTTAGCCAATAATGGGCAATCAATCAATGTATTGCCGGTTAATCCCTTTGAAAGAAGGACGTTGTTTTTACGCAGACACCGACACGGCAGAGTGTATTCAGTATAGATTAGTAAATCTACATACATAAACACTACCTTTTGACAAATCCGCTGTGTAAGATAAAAGTAATTAATCAATCAGCGTGTTGTATCGGTTAATCCTTTGATCGATGTTTATAATGTTGAATATTTACTCCAGACACAAGAAATGCCAAATGGGAACCTTTGTCGGGTAATCTAAGTGTGTTACCACTAATTATACCTGCTATAAATTCATTAACTGACCATCAAGTGAATGATGACAAATAACATGTGTAGGTTTATACCACCTAACACGGGTTACAACAAGGGAGTATTAATTGCTGTATTGCATGTGAAAACTTATGGGCCGACACTGTTTTGAGAATACAAACAGATTTTTTACATGACATGATTAAATATCAAGGTAAAAAACACAGAAATGGGATCAATTTGGATCAGTCATTATACAAATAGGGCCTAACGACACCAATCAATTGTGACAGAAGCGTCTATGAAAACAAGTTGTAACTCGGAAACTCAGTAATGACAAATTTGTCCTCTGTCTGTACATATGTTTTATGGAAAAGTCGTTCTAAGTTTTGCCAAATTGCCCAATCCATTTGACCCTTTAAGTCAATGAAATATGTTTCAAAACAGATCACTGTCATCAATAGAAGGTCTTTTCGACCTTAAAGTGTCACGGATACACCTGACCCGCTGATCACACATTGCAGTTTCAGGTCTATTGTTTCCTGATGTTGTATCGAGACTGTGTGACTCATGGTGACCATAAACAGAGCGATTTGCTGGGTGCACACACGCCAGTGATTCACATTGTGGATGTCCAATATGACAGTCCCAAGTGGCTGCTGCAACAAGCGGATGCACTTGAGTCCTCGCGGTTTGATCTGGAAGTGGACAAACTGTTGAATGAGAAGCACTGGTTTCACTGGGACGATTGTGTGTCTTGCCAGCTTTAAATGTAAAGTTTACACTGGTCGTACAATATTTATTATTTTGAATTGTAGACTAGTGTATTGACAGCTTATTAAAGTGTTGGTCAAGCTGGTAGTTGTATCGCAAACGTTCATCTCCAAATCTTCAAGTGTCTTCAAGCTCTCTTTTACATTGCGTGTTTCTTTTGTTAACTGATTGTAGATATCCCCCGAGTTTTATTCAAAGTATATCAAAGCCTGGTCGTCGCTAGGTTAGGTGCAGTAGACACCCTACATCCCAGTCAAGTACAAAAACGATATTCATCTTCAATGCAATCATTTTTACATATTCTGTAAAAACCTTTTTCTTGTAAAGGCCTTCTTTTTGTCTGGCATTAAATAGAACAAGCAACCTACAATGAAACCGAGAATGAGCTCTTAATGGGTAGATCAGCATAGGCACCGTTGTTAAAGTTGCGTCCCTTTGGCACGTTAGAACCCTACGGTTCGAATACCGAGTCGCCTTAATACGTTCCTTGGTTTGTCACAACCATGCCGGCGTTCATGGGTTTCACAAAATGGTAAAGTCTGACGCCTGCATCATATCAGGCTTTCTACCAGTCCCGCTAACACGGCCTGGCAAAACTAGAATAGTCAAAGCAGTGATAAACCCAATTCACTCGTGTGGATCACGTTACTCGCCGCCACTGAAGCTTGCACAACTCTGAAGGTAATTTTGCTCGGCCCCCAAAGACCATACTACGTTGTGAATAGCTATTGAAATAATACTTTTCGCAGTCCTCATTTCATGATTGACAATAATGCATTCATTCGATTATAGAGTTTGACAACCATACACAAACGTTCTTACATCTCGCACTGTGCTCTAGAGGTTTATGGATGTTCACAATTTCCATACAATACAGATCGAAATAGAAAACACCCACAGTGAGTGAGTGAGTTTAGTGTCTGGACAAGACAATCCAGTGGTCAACATCATGAGCATCGTTCAACGCAAATGGGATACGATGTGACAACCAAGTCAGCGAGACAGACCAAGCGATCCCGGTATTCGCCTCTTCGACAAGATCAATTCTAACCCGGATCTACCCACAGCGGGATGGGTTCGTGTTGAACTACGACAGATCATATTAAACATAGGCTTGTCAACTTGTTTTTGGTTGTCTACCATTTATAAAAGATTACGTACATTATTGTGGCGCTAGAGTACAGTTCCGGGATCAGACAAGGATGACACTTAATTAGGCAGTGATCAACTCACTAACGGGAAGATCTCCTTATTCGACCGGATACGCCATGTGTCAAACCCCTTCAGCTTGTCGTAGGAGGCAACTACAGGGATGGGACAGTTAAGTTCGCTGACATGGTAGATTCATGTCGTCGTATCCCAGAAACGTAGATCGGTGCTCGTGATGCCAATCACTGGATGGTCCGGTCCAAACTCGATAGTTTCAAGACCACCGTCATATCGCCGGAACATTGCTGAATTCGACTTTTAACAACAAACCAACCAGCACACAAACGTGTTATAAGTTACAGATCCGTGAGAGATATTCTCTCCTCAGGTCCACTCCGGGGTCCTTGAAACGGCAATCCACTGATCGAGGAACTAGATCATTCACGGTAGGCGTTAAAGCGTTCGCTCATCACTCAGAAGACAACCAAAAGACGTTCAAATATGGTACTTGTTGGTCTCTGCCTTAATGGGTACAACAAGGCCTGGTCGGCTCGGAGTCAGTATAATGTGTCAGTATTCATGCTTAACTGCGGCATTGTATCTCAGTGAGCAAGCACTAAAAAAAACAGTCTGGGCTAGTACAAGCAGCCACACACACACGCATGCACATCGTCATTTATAAAAAAAAATAATCTTAAGTACGACGTTTAACCCCATTTTCACCTCACCTCACCGAAGACCCGGGTTCGATTCCGCACATGGGTACAATGTGTGAAGCCCTTTTCTCGTGTCCCTCACTGTGATATTGCTGGAATATTGCTAAAAAGCGGCGTTAAACTAAACTAAACTCATTCGCTCTTAATTACACAATCCCACTGAATAGCTTTTGAACTTCTGGATATCTACATATCTGTATGTAACCATCTAACCGTGGCACATCACCACCATTCTCATCTTTCCAGGTGATCTGACGTTCCCTTTGGCAACGTAACAGACTACTTACAGCCACTTCCGCATGTTTTTTCTTTGTTTATCCAGAGCAGAACGCCCTGGTCGTAGAACGTCGACACACTTGATATTTCACAAAAGAAGTACATGTCGCTTCTCTAATGCCGAGGGCGTTTTGTTTTTAATAAATCATTAATTGTTCTCTATCAGGACAATATTACAGGGCAAATAACAAATATTTACCAAGAAGGTTTCTCAATATCCACGTCAATTTTGATAGAAACTGAAAAAATATATTTAATAAAATGTGGTTTGGGATAAGTATAGGTTAATCACCCTTACAAGGTAGTTATTAAATAAACTACCGTAGTGAGGGTGATTAAACGGCTTACACCACGAAGGCATACTTACTAGTATTTAATACGCGTGTAATGTCAAAGTCAAAGTGTTTATTGTATTTAAGGCCTCCGGCCCACATACAAGGAGAATACATGAGATATATATAAATACTCACAATAACACAAGGAGAATACATGATATATATATATATATAAATACTCACAATAATACAAGGAGAATACATGATATATATATATAAATACTCACAATAATACAAGGAGAATACATGATGTATATATATAACTACTCACAATAATACAAGGAGAATACATGATGTATATATATAACTACTCACAATAATACAAGGAGAATACATGATGTATATATATAACTACTCACAATAATACAAGGAGAATACATGATATATATATATATAACTACTCACAATAATACAATGAGAATACATGATATATGTATATATATAAATACTCACAATAATACAAGGAGAATACATGATATATATATATAACTACTCACAATAATACAAGGAGAATACATGATATATATATATATAAATACTCACAATAATACAAGGAGGAATACATGATGTATATATATAACTACTCACAATAATACAAGGAGAATACATGATATATATATATAAATACTCACAATAATACAAGGAGAATACATGATATATATATATATACTACTCACAATAATACAAGGAGAATACATGATGTATATATAAATACTCACAATAATACAAGGAGAATACATGATATATATATATAAAATACTCACAATAATACAAGGAGAATACATGATATATATATATATATACAATAATACAAAGGAGAATACATATGTATATGATGTATATATATAATACTCACAATAATACAAGGAGAATACATGATGTATATATATAACTACTCACAATAATACAAGGAGAATACATGATATATATATATAATACTCACAATAATACAAGGAGAATACATGATGTATATATATATAACTACTC
This sequence comes from Haliotis rubra, assembly GCF_003918875.1. Classification (NCBI taxonomy): domain Eukaryota; kingdom Metazoa; phylum Mollusca; class Gastropoda; order Lepetellida; family Haliotidae; genus Haliotis; species Haliotis rubra. The sequence goes on from NW_025766880.1 coordinate 408,762, forward strand.
ACAATAATACAAGGAGAATACATGATGTATATATATATAAATACTCACAATAATACAAAGGAGAATACATATATATATATATATAACTACTCACAATAATACAAAGGAGAATACATGATGTATATATATATAACTACTCACAATAATACAAGGAGAATACATGATGTATATATATAACTACTCACAATAATACAAGGAGAATACATGATGTATATATATAACTACTCACAATAATACAAGGAGAATACATGATGTATATATATAACTACTCACAATAATACAAGGAGAATACATGATGTATATATATAACTACTCACAATAATACAAGGAGAATATGATGTATATATATAACTACTCACAATAATACAAGGAGAATACATGATATATATATATATAACTACTCACAATAATACAAGGAGAATACATGATGTATATATATAACTACTCACAATAATACAAGGAGAATACATGATGTATATATATATAACTACTCACAATAATACAAAGGAGAATACATGATGTATATATATATAACTACTCACAATAATACAAGGAGAATACATGATGTATATATATAACTACTCACAATAATACAAGGAGAATACATGATGTATATATATATAACTACTCACAATAATACAATGAGAATACATATATATATATATATAACTACTCACAATAATACAAGGAGAATACATGATGTATATCAATGCTTAACAGTTCATTTCAAGATAAAGCATGATTATATATATAACTACTCAAATTGGAGAGTAACGTTTACATGATTTGTATATAAAATTGAACAAAGGCACAATTCAGGATACAAGGAGATTGCACTTGTATATATTTAACTTCTTAGATCAACATAAAATGGACAGAAAAATGATAAAATGGATTTCATTTTCAATGGCTGAATGACATAAAGGACATAATCTTAAACATTTCTCTATTGACAATATTCTACCCTTATTTACGAATAGGTCTCAAAGACCAAGTAAAAAAAAATAAAAATAAAATAAATAATTGCCCTAGGGCAGTAATTCAGTTATGCTAATAAAACACTTCCAAGAACGATGGGCATAACTTTCCCTAGTCGTTGAATTACTTTTATCAACCATAGCTTTAGCTATGCTTTCGTTTTCAGTATATATATATTTTTCTGATATATAACCCTTTTGGACCTTGGCCTTAAAATGGTAATGAATGGAAACTTGATCTCGTCACTATATGGCTGGAATAATGCCGATGTGACGTAAAGCCAAACTCAACTCAATACGTTTTCAGTAAATGTTATAATACCTCTACAGGTGTCTTATCATTGGGTAATACACAAAATACCCTTATTAGTAATATCCTTATGAGTTTAGTTATGAATGAGATCTCTGTTAAGAAACCTAGATTTGTTCTCACAAGAAATTATCTTTTTTACATTATACTGATGACAAAGTTCTTAGAATAGGACGGCTGTTTGAATACCCTCCATTATATTTTTATGCGTGGGATCGTCATGCTCTGGAAGATAAAACAACTGACTTCCGCCTCAAGTCCTGATTAATTCATACCAGCAACATCCAGTTGGTTGGTTTGAACATATCTAAGTTTCGCTTGACTTAACACGCGTCGTGAAAGATTTGTCGATGATAAGTCCCATCAGCAGTTACCTCCCTTGCTAATGTTCACTCAATGACACGGGAAACATGTAATGAAATAGGTTTGGGGAATACCAAGTCCGGTTTCTATAAAGACAAACTGATCAGTTGTTTTCGTCACACAGTGAAGAGGATCACAGGCGAAACACAACGAACATAAGGTAGGCAATTTAAAGATTAAGGGGCGTTCCTTTCCTATGTGTGAAGGGATCAGGATTACTGCCGTGATAAAGTTATGTCAGTCTTTGGTTTATTTTAATTATACATCCGAGCGAATTGTGCACCTAGCTGTAATATTATTAACAGAAGTTGTTTCCAATTCCAAACATTGTCATTTAATTCATACTTTACAGCGTTGCTCCCTTTAGAATAACGGAAACTAGTGAACTTGTTATACACCTTTTTCCTACGGCAATCCTACGCTATGACACACTTAGCCAGATATCAGGTGACAAGCTCAGCCGAGCATGGCTGATGTGACAGAATACCTGAACGACCTGTAAGGCATACATCGAGTAACAGGTCTCGCATCTTACGTCTTCTTTGTTCTTTCAGCTATGGCAGGTGGCTGTTCAACGTCGAGAGTATGGGTAAGTTACAATTGTACGATCGATCTGTAAACATTATTGATTACCAGGTAACCCTGACTTCAGTGGAAACACCTGCATATATCGTAGACACTTCAAGACTCAGTGTCAGTCAGTTTAGCTGTATTGGGATGTGTGAAGCCCACTTCTGGTGTCCCCCTCCGCGATATTGCTGGTATATACCCGTGAAGGTCCGGGTTAGAATATTGATCTTCAGTAACCCATGTTTGTCGTAAGAGGCGACTAAAGGGATCGGATGGTCACGCTCGCTGACTTCGTTGACACATGTCATCGGTTCCCAATTGCGCAGATCGATGCTCATACTGTTGATCACTATATTGTCTGGTCCAGACTCGATTATTAACAGACCGCCGCCATGTAGCTGGAATATTGGTGAGTGCGGCGTAAAACTATACTCACTCACTCGATTACTGTATTGGATAGAGGCTCGTTGTATAACTGGACATTGTTATTTGTAGGTGTTTATAGGAGTTTTGTATTCCCCGAGTTCTCATCTTTCAAAACATCCACGGAGAAGTCAGTACAAATTAGATAACAGCAGCTGTAAGCTCAAGCCATTACCTTGGCCACTACCATAGGTTCAAGTGCAGGTCATCTCCCTGTAATATAAACTGAGGATGTCCTGTTGGTCACTAAAGCGTGTCATGGTGGCTGGAATGTGGGATACTGCTGGCTGACCAGACAGGTATGGTCATCAGATGAGGAAAGTGATTCACCTTAACTTGTGGTTAGTCGTACTGTCCTCAGTGGTCTTTGTCTGACTTGACCCTCGGACAGCGGCTAGGCAGGTTGACCATACACACGCATGCCGTTCCAGTTTCATTATCAGTTTTGTAATGTAGTTTTAGTGAGTCATGCGTTTGTGGACCCGCTGATGGACAGAAGGATTCCCAACCTATTTACTCCCGATAATTTAAGTTACTTTAGCAAATATCAAAATGTAATCACAACGAGCGCTTATGCGACTGTTCATTGTACTGTTGGACCTACATGGGAGTTGCATGGTCTGTCTCACTGTTAACGGATTAGTTTTCCCTTCCGACGAGCCCTTCATGAATGAAACCCCCCAAATGAAGCAAGTCCAGATGTTCCTCAGTTTTTGAATGTCCCATCTAACTGGGGCTTGTTTTAATTTTGGGCGTAATGGGAATTTGTTGGCTCATTGTGACCACATCGTCACAAAACGTACATTGTTATACGACCCATAGAAACAGCGCTTGAAAACCTAATTTCTTGGAATATATACACGTGCATTTAAGAGCAAACATGTGACATGCGACATATGCAATAATTAGGATGACAATTTCTCAGTAATGTACAGATTCTAGTACTTTGGGGGGTTGAGTCCCATCCAGGATTCGAACCCACACTCTCAGAATGAGGCGCTCAAAAGCCAGCACACAAAGTCAGCGATCTGACCCACTCAGCCACCGTATAGTGTTTCACGACTCGTATGGCCGAAGGCTATGAATACAAAGGGCTACGGTACAAGAATGTGTAAGAAAGTGTTATCCCAAATATTACATGTTCCATTTGAGTGAGTGAGGAGTGAGTGAGTGAGTGAGTGAGTGAGTGAGTTTTACGCCGCTTTTGCTATATTTCAGCAATATCGCGACTGGGGACACCAGACATAGGCTTCATACATTGAACCTATGAGTGAAATAGAAATCGGGTCTTTTGCGTGATGAACCAACGCTGTAACCACAAGGCTACCCCACCGCCACATGCTACATTTGACCACTTTCTGAATGGCACTGTGCATTCATAGCCATCGTCTATGGGAGCGGTGCCAAAATATTCTCTTCAGAGGGGTTTACCGAAGTACGTGATCTAGACTACCAGTTGTCAAACGTTTTGTTGAGGAAGCGGCGGTGGCTAAGTAGGTTAAATTGCTGACTTTGTGCGCTGATCTTCTGATACATTGAGAGAGAGGGTTGGAATCTCGGAGGAACTCAACCCCAAAAAGTACTATATAGAACCTGTATTTCACTGAGAAGGTGTAACCATCAATCGAACATATGTTACAAATGACCATTTTCAAATTGGATTGTGTACTATTAGTAATATAGTCATTGAATGTTCAGTGACTCCAGCTGTTTCAGGATATTGAGAACAGCGTTTAATGTAAGAGTTAATTTCTTTGAGCCTTAACTTTCACCACTTTCACAAACACATTAATATGGGTATAAGTGAAAATACAATAATCATGAAGTGCGGGATTCGAACGCACGACGATTCTGACACAAGTAAAGGACTCAACTCCGAAGACTGACTGACTGACTGAGTTTAGTTTTACGCCGCTTTTAGCAATATTCCAGCAATATCACGGCGGGGGACACCAGAAATGGGCTTAACACATTGTGCCCATGTGGGGAATCGAACCCCGGGTCTTCGGCGTCACGAGCCAACGCTTTAACCACTAGGCTACCCCACCGCCCCTCAACTCCGAAGAGCATATCCCGGTGTCTTTGTAATTACTGAGCCACCCGTGCACCCAAAATAAAAGTAAAGAGTCGTTTTTATTTGCAAGATTGATTTGTGTTAATGTTGACAACCTCAATGAAACCACACGGCCCCTGAGTGTCGGTGCGACCAGCGATGGTACCTCCAAGACATGCCAACATCATTCCGCTCCTTGGGGACGCATGTCATCCATGAGAATGTATTTTTCTTATTAGACCGACATGTCTACATGTCTCACTGAACCATTAATAGTACAACTGCATATGCAATAAGCACGAGGACGGGACAGTATCGTGTCATTTCAGACTGTTCGGAGCCAACTCGTGCAATTCCGGATACGAGTGTTGCCAAATGCTCTCATACGTTGTAACGATGACCCTAGTCTTCCTGCTGTGTTTCCCGTACATCCAATTGTTCACTGGAGATGCTTCAGGTTCATGAAACTGATCCTAGCTGTTGTATCCGGACCAGCCTAGTGATTGCCATGATGACGCTTCACACTGGCTGGGGGTTAAAGCGTTCGATCGTCACGCTGAGACCCGGGTTCGATTGCCCACATGGGTATATTGTGTGAAACCCATTTCTAGTGTTCCCCGCCGCGATATTGTTGGAATGTTGCTTAAAGCGGGGTAAACTAAACTCACTCACAGTGAGAGACACCTCCGTTACCTTTAAATTCAGTGCTGTAACCTGGAAATCAAGCGTCCTCACGTTCTTGTTATATGTTAAGCCCATATCTGGTGTAGTATCCGTGGTAGTATTTGATTATCGTTAAAAGCGGCGCCATGGTCTACTCACTCTATGTACCAAACCAATGTGAAAGCTGCTGTTACAAGAATCTTGAACGTCTTCCATCTAACCCCAAATGTTGTGACATTATTGATCTTGTGTATGTCTGATTAATGCCATTCCGAGAAGAAGAACCGGGGTATTTTCCAGATACATTTACATTTGTTTGTTTATTCGGGTCGGACTGCAGATTAAAGTGAAAAGCATCCGATTCCCCCAGCATTCGCTCTGTAACATGTACCTGATAGTTGAAATGAAAAAAAAAGAGTTCAAATTGACAAGCAACTATGTATGATCTAGCTTGGGAAAGTTATCGCTTGTTTGTAAACATCGCGGTCGGGCGATTCTGATTTCAACTCATGCGTGTCCTAGAACTATGTCAACTGCGGATTGAGTGCCCGACGTCGCGACAGGCGATTGGGTTTAAACTCCATGCATAATTAAACTCCTGTGATTGTGGAGAGCTTTGACTACGTAGTGATTGTAGAGAAAGCGAACAGCCTGTCTCTGTGAGAAACTTAATTTTGTTAATCCGGAAACCCCTTTATACGGACTATAACCCGAAACAGATTCATTTACTCACTCAAATCACCCTGGTTGATGCAGGAGTAAAAGATATAGTAGGCAAGTGATAAATATACATAGTGCAATTGAAGACATTTATATCTGTACACGCACACCCGCACGCACGCACGCACGCACAAACAAACACTGCAAGTTGAAATTACACTTTGTTTACAGGTAAATTTACGTAAGTTTGTAGTGTGTCCAGCGTTCATGGTATAGAGGTTTACTTATTTCTTAGCATTGGGGAACTTATAATAACATTCAGAGACGCTTAGCGATCTATAGAGTGAGTGAGTTTAGTTTTACGCCGCACTCAGCAATATACCAGCTATATGGCGGCGGTCTGGAAATAAACGAGTCTGGACCAGATAATCCAGTGACCAACAGCATGAGCATCGATCTGCGCAATTGGGAACCGATGACATGTGTCAACGAAGTCAGCGAGCGTGACCACCCGATCCCGTTAGTCGCCTCTTACGACAAGCATGGGTTATTGAAGATCAATATTCTAACCCGGACCTTCACGGGTCGCGATCTATAGAGAGCAAAGGGGTGACGCGAAATGTGGTTTCGCCTGGCGCACAAGATATTTTCACTAATAAAACACAAGTAGTTCACATTTACATAAATAATGATATTTATCACCGCTACAAGGAAAATACACAGGTGACATGTTCGGTCGTTCGGGAGTCCATTTATATGAAGGCAGGTCATCCCGACTAATGCTGTTTCATTCTATGTCGGAGAAATGTTAGCAGTTGGTGTAAATCAGATTGCAATCTGGACGCTTTTCTGTGTGTAGTCCCATGTGAACTAAACCGGGAGTGTTAGTTTGTTTACCTGTTTGATGTTTAATGACTCACATATTCCAGCTAAGTGATGGTGGTCTGTAAATAATCGAGTCTGGACCAGACAATCTAGTGATTGACATCATGAGCATCGGTACGATCGGATACAAGGACATGTGTCAACGAAGTCAGCAAACATCACCACCCGATCCCGTTTGTCGCGTCTTTCGATAAGCATGGGTTACTGAAGACAGTTCTAACTTGGATGTTCACGGGTTAACAGCTGGAGTGAGTGAGGTGGTTGGGTGCGGTTTAAGGGCGGTTATTCGTTGTACAGCCGGGCTTTTACTCGTGCTGGTTGTTGGTTGGAAGAAGATTGAGGAGTTGCGTATGGAGCAAAGCGTGTTAGTGCACAACCTGTATCAAACCGGCGTTCAACCAGAACTTACCTAATCCTTGCATGTTCCTACCAATTTGAATTCTTATATTTGTCAAAATTACTCATGTTATGTCTATCGGGGAATAAATACATATTGAGCTGTTTAGATGATGTATATGGCTGATGTTGTAAAGTTGTTTTGCAGGTTGTCATTGCTATAGCATTCTGTATAACAACTATTGGATTAGCGTGCTACGTCATTTGGAAGGAGGTCGGGTGAGTACATACATAACTGACCATTTCATGTAGGATTGCTTGTGTTGAGGGAATATACTCCATTTGATGCTTTGTAATAACCACTTATGTCTTTAGGGAGTACGTAGTACACTGGAATTATCAAAATGTTTTATTGGGAGTAATTAGTGCAAAATGTTTTTTGGGAGTTGGGTAGTAATAGTTGACGTTCTGAGTTGTTCTTTAGGATGTACGGAATACACCATAGTTTATACGGTAGTACACCATAGTTCTTAGTTAATATAGGGTGTAAATAGTTAATATAGGGTTTGAGGGGTTACTTCTTAATTAATATTGGGTGGGTAGTACACCATACTTCTTAGTTAATATAGGGTGTAAGGGTACACCATACTTCTTAGTTAATATAGGGTGTAAGGAGTACACCATAGTTCTTAATTAATATTGAGTGTAAGGTTCTAATTAGTGTGATGTACACCATACTTCTTTTAATATAGGGTGTAATACACCATAGTTCTTAGTTAATATAGGGTGTAAGTAGTACACCATACTTCTTAGTTAATATAGGGTGTAAGGAGTACACCATAGTTCTTAGTTATATATAGGGTGTAAATAGTACACCATACTTCTTAGTTAATATATGGGTGTAAGGGGTACACCATACTTCTTAGTTAATATTGGGTGTAAGGAGTACACCATAGTTCTTAGTTAATATAGGGTGTAGGTAGTACACCATAGATCTTAGTTAATATAGGTGTAAGGAGTACACCATAGTTCTTAATTAATATAGGGTGTAAGTAGTACACCATACTTCTTAGTTAATATTGGGTGTAAGGAGTACACCATACTTCTTAATTAATATTGGGTGTAAGGAGTACACCATACTTCTTAATTAATATTGGGTGTAAGGAGTACACCATACTTCTTAGTTAATATAGGTAGTACACCGTGTAAGTAGTACACCATAGTTCTTAGTTAATATAGGATGTAGGTAGTACACCATAGATCTTAGTTAATATAGGATGTAGGTAGTACACCATAGTTCTTAGTTAATATAGGGTGTAGGTAGTACACCAGAGTTCGTCCGATATACTTTGTGCTGGCGTCAGTGGCGTCATTCACATAATATATCCATTAAATATAAAAGCAATGATGTGTGTGGAGTTCTCATTCGTCTGTGGAATGTTAAAGCGATATGGCTGGAATATTACTAAAAAGCGGCATAAAACCAATGTCACTCACTCACTACTTTCGGTCAAACTATGGTCATTTTGACTTTTTCAGGACAAAGAAAAGTGCCGAGGAACGTATCGTTGAGCGGTACCCGACGCTGTTCAGAACCACAGAGCAGCAGCTACGTCTACACAATTTAACCACTTTGTACACGCCAGTCAAGAGCAGGGTGCTGGGGCCAACAAATTGTTATGTCAACTGTTCTTCAAAAAATGGGAGTCTTCCTGCACGTCAAATATCGGGTCCTGTTCTCCACCACGCATGTTGTCAATCGTAAGTACAATATGTATCGGTTATCATCAGTAAAAGTAATCCGCTGTATTGTTTGCATACTCCCCAGGGTGAGTGAGTGAGTGAGTTTAGTTTTACGCCGCACTCAGCAGTATTCCAGCTATATGGCGGCGGTCAGTAAGAAATCGAGTCTGGGCCAGACAATCCAGTCATTAACAGCATGAGCATCGATCGATGGGGTAGCCTAGTGGTCAAAGCGCCCGCTCGTCACGCCGAAGACCCGGGTTCAACTCCCCACATGGTTACAATGTTTGAAGCCCATTTCTGGTGTCTCCCGCCGCGATATTGCAGGAATATTGCTAAAAGCAGCGTAAAACTAAACTCACTCACTGCCCCAAAGCCAGAGGTATGTAGTGCTACTATAAACGCGCCGACAGATGCTAGACAGATCACAGGGGCGTGTCACGCTTGGAAACAGCGTTAGAAAGACATATAGGTATATAGACCCTACTCCTTTCTTTTATATAGTACTAGGGTAGGGTCTATATACCTATATGTCTTTCTAACGCTGTTTCTAAGCGTGACACGCCCCTGTGGGACAGATGTCATGTACTATAATCAGGCGTCAGGCCGTGTGACATACTGGAGCCATGTTTTAGTTAAATGACATTGTGTGCTATAAATTGGTATCACAATTGCCTTGTGTTATAGAAAGGTGTTATGCTATCTGGTATCTAGATGCCATATCGTGTTAAAGAAAACTGCCATGTGCTTTAGACATTTCCTATATTTTGTCATGGAAGGGTGTCTTCTGAAGGGTGTCATGTCGAGCTATAGACAGGTATCATTTTGTGTTATAGACAAGCGTTCTTCAGAGACGAAACCTCGATGACCACTGTGACGGACGTTGTGAAGTTGATCGCCCAGTTTGGAAGCAGGAAGCAGTTCTTCAAGTTCGAGGAGTGCAGGTAAAACAGCTGTCTTGCTAAGCGTTCGTGCTTACGTAATGGACCATTGGCCAAATCTGCGTGTCACATAAATAATCAGTATGAAATACATGTTGAATTTATGAATAGTATATATATAATTAAGCATTCTGATAAACAGACACAAAAGCCAATTTCACCGAGAAGGGCCCGTATGACGCCTGCCTTCCTGTCTAAGGGTCATGTCTATTTCGGGGCGGTGGTGTAGCCTTATGGTTAAAGCGTCCGCTCGTCAAGCTATAGACTCCAGGTTCGAATCCCACATTGGTACAATGTATGTCTGGTGTCCCCCGCCGTGATATTGTTGGAATATCGCTATTGTGGAAAACTATACTCACTCACTGCCGTCTATTTCAGTCACGTGACCAACTATCACTACGGCGAGTGTAAACAAAATATGGAATATACAACAGCAGTCACAGTGGACGATGACTTGGACGAAGACGACGACAATCGATACCAGGTGGAGTGGGTAAAGGTGCCCGGATCCTGCAAGTGCATCAACACGTAGTGCCTCCAAGACAAGAAACATAGTATTTTTACTTAAAAAGTCATGTCTGTTGGATTTGTGTATTTTGAAATCACCCATGTTTATTATTTCTTCATGGCGATAGTCATATTTATGTGTTCAGTGTTTAAAATATACAAATGTACCTTGTTTACTTTTCGGTACTGTCTCGGAGTGTCTATTTGCGCTAACAATTCATCTTATTTAGATCTGTACAAAATGAAGCACAAGCGTATACCTGTCTATGCTTTCTCTGACATTCATCTTGTCGTCACACCTCATTTGTTACGTTTATTTCGAAGACAGTCGGTGGGCTGTACGACTTATATCATATCATTTGATGCATACCTTTACCATTTCTGGAATTATACATCACACACATATTTAGGAGATAAACATACTGAAATATTTGGACGAAAAATGTGAAGTGTATACTCTTACCAAGAGTTCAATGCTACCCGTGAACATCATGATTAGAATTGGTCTTCAGCAACCCATGCGTGTCGCAAGAGGCGACTAACGGGATCGGATGATCAGGCTCGCGGACTTGGTTGACACGTGTCATCGTGACCCAATTGCACAGATCGATGCTCATGCTGTTGATTACTGGGTTGTCTGGTCCAGACTCGATTATTTATAGACTGCCGCCATATAGCTGGTTCCGGTGCCCCCAGGTGAGGTACAGTGCCTTCGAATGTTTATGAATGACTGACTGACTGACTGAGTTTGGTTTTACGCCGCTTTTAGCAATATTCCAGCAATATCAGGGCAGGGGACACCAGAAATGGGCTTAACACATTGTACCCATGTGGGGAATCGAACTCGGATCTTCGGTGTGACGAGCTAATGCTTTAACCACTAGGCTACGTCACCACCCTTCACAGTATACATTACGATGAGAGAACAGAAACTTAAAAAGACGTGTTTCAGGAGCAGTATGTAGGTATTTGACTGACATCCATATTAACAGCATTCTTGCCCCTTGTTTGGTTTTACGCCGCTTTTAGCAATATTCCAGCAATATCAGGGCAGGGGACACCAGAAATGGGCTTAACACATTGTACCCATGTGGGGATTCGAACCCGGGTCTTTGGTGTGCTGAGCCACGTTTAACCACTAGACTACCCCACCGCCCTGTTTATTAATGTTATTGTTTACATGTGTATTTCTTGTTTGTCAATCATTAAAACATAACCTGTTATTATGGTGTATATTTTGTGTTCTGAGGAAGTGGAAACATGGTTACAGTGAGGTCTGTGATCTACTTTCCAACAGCAAGGTCTCCTCACTGGACCGTCTACATCATGCGTGGTAACGTTGAGCACTAGTTCTTATATTCTTTGAAGATCATTGAATACCTGTGACCATTTCTGTCCCAGAGTTTGCTCCTTTCTGAGGCAGGTGAGATATTAAATCATTTATGATGCAGACACTGGTTGAATGATCCGTTATTCTGGTTGAATGGTGTATAGCTGCAACTGTCACTGCATAATAAAAACAAAATGGGGACTATATATATAGTATAATCTGATTTAACATTCACTGTTATTTCTGAGAACTCGGTCTCCTTGCATTTGTGTACCACTGGATGTAATGAATCCAGTTGCCCTTTTCCTTCTTGCAAGGTATTGCGTTACCTGTTGCCACCATCATGTTAGAACCATTTAAGATTCATGGACCCGAAAAGATCCGGGTTAGAATTGATCTTCAGCAACTCATCCTTGTCCTAAGACTAAAACGAGATTCAGTGGTCGATCGATGTTCACTTACTGCAATGTCTGGTCAGGACTTGATTATTTACAGACTGTCATGGACCATCCCTTGACTCCAAGGCCAACTTGCACAAAGTATCATAAGCATCTGCTAAAGTATGGGAGTTACAATCACCTTAGTTCTTAGAAACCATTGTGCAAGTATATCCATGTCTTTATCCTTCTGAGCCTAGTCTTAAACAACTGGGGAATATTTGTGTAGGTCTTCGGTCAACACCCAGCTCTCACACCATGTTTGTTTCCCTTAACAAACAACTCGGGTATATTGTGTCCATGCTGTCTGCCCCATATCGATCACCATGACTTTATCCATATGAGCGTTTTCTCCTAGGTTATGTCATTAAGGTGCCACGAGCCTCACATGTGAATACCGAGGCTAACCCATCTAAGCCTTGTCACAATGCTTGGAGTATGAATTTAACCATGCCCTCAGTCCCAGCTTTCGATACCAAGGGTTTATCAATTTCAGCGTTGTCTTCTCAACTTTGGTAGATCTGTAAGGTGGTATCAGCCCTATCACTGGAAACCCGTCTTTAACCAGACAGCTTTGCCTCAACAAACTCGCATATACATGTATATGTAACCGTGCCATCAGTCCCAGCTTTCGATACCGAGGGTTTATCAGTTAGATCTGTAAGGTGGTATCAGCCCTATGTCTGGAAACCTGTCTTTATCCAGACAGCTTTGCCTCAACAAACTCCCATATACATGTATATGTAACCGTGCCATCAGCCTCCATCTCTGGACATTGTAATGACCATCATATGTACAGTGTGGTTGCCTGGCAGAGCCGAGCCAGCAATGCCGGTACTGTCTGCTTCGAACAAGGGGAGAGGGACGTGTCGGCAACACATCTTCCACTTCCTCAGCAGGTGCTCGATGGACCGGTCCGCGCTGTGACAGGAAATAATACCAGTTAGTTATCACTATAAGTCAGGGGTGGAAATAACTTTAAACTTGCTAGTGTACTCCGGAACAGTGGCACATGTAAAATCACTTGCCCTGATAATTTTTCCACTATACCAGCCGTTTTTTTGTTGATTTTTTAAAATAAACAACATAATTAACATTGGAAAGTCAACTGGACACCGGTACAGTGTGATATACAAATTTGCTTGCCCTACAGAAAAAAAACACTGGACTCGGACGTCGGGCAATGGGTTATTTCCACCCGTGTAAGGGAATAGAGAATGTACAAAAATATTGAATTGTCTTTGTTTGCTTGTTGTTAAACGCCACATACTGCAATATTCAGTCATATGATGTGCTGTAAATTATCGACATTGACAAGGAATCAGTCAAAACACAGCATGAACACCCTCTATTTAATCTCTTGAAGGTCTGGGCTACAACTAGTCTTCAGCAACCGAAGCTTGTCTTAAGAGACAACTCGATCGGGTTGATATCGATCATCATTTCATCAAATTGCATTGATCAGCAGGCATGACGTCAATCACTGAATTGATTTGTCCAAATTTTAGCAGCGTTTAAAATTCCCGCCTGCCCGACCGTCCGGAACGGTCTATTTTCATCTCGGACGGTCAAATTTCAAAAGTAGCCTGGCCGGTGGTCTGGTAGATATTTTTACCCCAAATAGTAAATATTTCGTAATATCAGACAGGTTTTCTTGTCGTCAGTTTGAAGTGTTTACAGTATTATGATGATTATGTTAAACTACTTACGATTGGACAGTTCATGTTGCGATAACCAATCACAACACGTGTACTTTCAGTTGACCTAAACTCGGTGCATTGCCTGTTAATGCTATATGTAGTTAATTGCGATGCCTACAAACAGTAAACCTTCAGAAACCTGATTTGGTTTGGTTTTTATTGTTGAAAACCGGACAGGCAAGTTTGTATCCGGACTGCTTATTTTTTAAAGTTACCAGTCCGGCTGTCTAGCTTGGAATTTTGGGAGTTTTAAACACTGATTTTAGGCACAATATCACAGAGTGCAGGGTAAAAACACAAATAAACAATCCCTTTAGCTTTATGTCTGGTATAGGTGACTGGAAACCAGTTCTACTCCAGATTCATCACACACAGCTCACAACATTTACAAGGCACAAAACAAGATGTTTAGCTAAGGACATGACTACATTACATGGGTGTTCACAAGGGAAATAGCTACTGTATTGACACTGTACAAGAATGAACAGTTCTTATTGAGAAAACCAAAGCGTGAGTCCCTTACAGAGTGAGTACTTCCAACACTTGTGTAGCTTTGTCGCAGCTATATTTCCCCTGCCTGTACATGATTGCTGATGGGGCGCTACATGATGTCAGCCCCAAACCACACATTCCTCACTCGTCAGCTCTTCGAGAAACTTGGGATCATAGGATCCAGTCTTACCTGAATCCAAACGAGGGCTGTGGGAGAGTGTGACAATGTAGTTTACATCAGAATGCGCCGTCATCATAATTATTGTTCTATATGTGGTTTCTATTCCTGGAACAAGTACTGGTATGACTTTAAACTTCTGTTTTGACCATTTAGTCAATCTAAAACAAAGCTCTGCTCTCGTTCCATGTGTTGGAGGTAAAATATGTTCCTGGAAGTCAGTTGACTTCATCCCATTTCAATGGTGTACTGGTCCAGACTGGATTATTTACAATTACAGACTGCTGACACATAGCTTGACTGACTGACTGACAGAGTTTGGTTTTACGCCGCTTAAGCAATATTCCAATGCCAATGCTTCTGAATCACCATCAAACTGTTATGACACCCGGTGTTCGCCGACCTTATCGCCGTAGGTATGCATCACAAAGACATGCATAGACAAGTCAATTATCCACTTGTGAGTGAGTGAGTTTACTTTCACATCGCTTTTAGCAATATTCCAGCAACATCACAGCGGGCGACACCAGAAATGGGCTTCACACAATGTACCCATGTGGGGATTCGAACCCGGGTCTTCGGCGTGATGAGCCAACGCTTTAACCACTAGGCTACCCCACCGCCCCACATAGCTGGATTATTTACAATTACAGACTGCTGACACATAGCTGGAATATTGCTGAGTGCGGTGTAAAACTAAACTCACTCACTCACTCTTTCAGTGGAGCGTCTCATGCTTAGCCATTGTTTAACCTGACCTTCTCTCCTGGTACGTTGTCCAGAACTCAGCTGCCGGGGTCAGCTGGAGGAGGTACGCCACAGTGGCCAGGATGTCTTCGAAATCTGAAGCATTAACAGCATGCAATTATCTGCAGTGAGTGAGTGAGCTGGAGTAACACGACCTTGAACAGTTTTAGTTAGGTGTGACAGCTTTTTGTGGTGGAAAGAGATGAACCACTCGAAACACGGCCATGGAGCTGTCACACCAATTAAATAATCAGGACGCATCCTGTCACAGGATCAAGGCACTCTTAAAGACCACAATCTCTGTAAGCAGAAGGTACCACAGGTACTAACTGTTGCAGTGAACATTTTGACATGACATGCTTTCTTTCCCCAGTAATGCCCTTGTCATACAGTGTGTATCTATGACATTGTCCTGATTGTGGCTATTTGTTTTCTACTGTTTTTTGATTTGTATTTTCTGCAAAATCCTTCCTAGGCAAATTTGGGCACACACATGGTGTAAGGTCCCGCGAGTTGTGTCCCTTAGGTGACAAATACACTTACAGCCTTGAGTTCCTCTACATTCTTCCCCTGATTAAGGTCCCGCAAGTTGTGTCCCTTAGGTGACAAATACACTTATAGCCTTGAGTTCCTCTACATTCTTCCCCTGATTAAGTTTCAAGGTTCATCATCACCATACAGGTGCTCGTGTGTTTCACTGTAACGACCTGCAGCACTTTATGTTTTCCTCCCAAATCTAACTGAGGCACTGTGATATAACTGAAGCACCTTTCAAAACGGTGATAATCCAACTCACTTACTCATCACCATGTGACAGGTTTCCCATCGTGATGAGTGAGTGAGTGAGCAAGTTGGATATTATGCTGCTTTTCGCAATATTCCAGCAATATCACGGCGGGGGACACCAGAAATGGGCTTCCCACATTGTGCCCAGGCCTTTAACCACTTGGGGGGCGGTGGGGTAGCCTAGTGCTTAAAGCGTTGGCTCGTCACGCCGAAGACCCGGGTTTGATTCCCCACATGGGCACAATGTGTTAAGCCCATTTCTGGTGTCCCCCGCCGTGATATTGCTGGAATATTGCTAAAAGCGGCGTAAAACTAAACTCAGTCAGTCAGTTTAACCACTTGGCAAATGAATGGCTATATTAAACGATATTTAATACAAAGCTAATGTAGCAAATGGGCTGTGGATATTGATTTACAAGAATGAATAATAACTTAATCAACAAAACTGGATCTCTGAGGATGCTGTTTGCCGAGCGATAAAAATAAACCCAACTAACCACTTGGCAATGCACCCCTCTCTTCATTCGCGACCCATGAAGAACCGGGTTAGAATTGATCTTCAGTAATCCATGCTTGTTGAAAAAGGCAATTAATGGGACCGGGTGGTCAGGCTCCAGTTGCATAGATCGATGCTCTTTGCTGTTGATCACTGGATTGTCTTGTCCAGACTCGATCATTTACAGACCGCCGCCATATACGTGTAGCTGGAATAATGCTTAGGGCAGCGTAAAACTAAATTCACTCACTCACTTCATTCGCGATTACCTTTAGTGGTATAAAAGCAATCAGACCCAAGTATGACGTCTTGGGGAGGTAGCTGCAGGAAGTCAGGCGAAAACTCCCCCCAAGTAAGGCCTAGGATTGAGACACCACACAGTCCGTTGGCTTCGCAACTCCTGCGGCAGTTGTCAAGACAACGAGGGTAGTTGGCACTGTCGCTGAGGGTGACAAATCCTCCACATTTGGCAGCAAGGATTCCTGGAAGAGCTGTGCCTGCACCAAGCTGCCAAAAATGACACATACATGGTTTGATAATGCTATATGTCAGTGTATGAAATAAGGCCTGTCCGACCGCCCGTCATGGTCTAGATTTCTGACGGACGGTCTAAATTTACAGCTAGCCACCCCGAGCGTCGAGTAAATTTTTTAGATGTTCCATACATCTGAGTAAATTCACCATATTTGGTCTGGTTAAATCCATTTTGGGTTGGTAACATTTTGAAGTTACCAGCCCTGATGTCTGGCTAGATTTTTGGCTTATTTCATACACTGCTATACGTTATGCTAACACATAGATTGTGTCCAGATTAATAAGACATACTGGACACAATATTTTGTAGAAACAAATCTTTGAATCTCAAAACCAGTCATTGCTAAGAACTATGAATCTTGACCAATGGCATTTCGATGGTAGCTATTCCAGAAGGTAATCGATTTCCTGAGTTCATTTCTTTCTTAATGTTATGCATTTTGCCCATAGACATCTGGGATACCTTTCGTAATTTTAATAGTTAACTGACTGACTGACTGACTGAGTTTGGTTTTACGCCGCTTTTAGCAATATTCAGCAACATCACGGCGGGGGACACCAGAAATGGGCATTAATAGTTAACAGAGATTGAGTTCAAATGAATTCGTATCATATAAGGGATGCCTGATTCATGCTGAAGTCCAAAGTGACTCCGACAAATATTATTAACAGACCAAGTTTCATAATTGGGACAAATCTGTCATTCGAACCTACGGACAGCAGATCCTGGTATGTAAATGTAGTGAGTGAAATGAGTATGGTGATTTCCGACCACTTACAGTAATATTCTACAGTATAGTGGTGGATGACACCATAAATAGACTTCGCAAAATGTACCTATGTGGGGAATCGAACACAGCCTTCTGTGTGTCCAATGTAGGCTTTAACCACCAGGCCATCCGGATGTCCCAGTATATAGAAATACTGGCACCTGCATGCATGGTGACATTAAGAAAGGGGGGTGCCTGGGTGAACTAACAATTACCCCAGGGCAGTCAAACTAACACTGCAAAACAGGAATTCATAGAAACTATCTAAAATGCTGAGTAGTCACAAATAATTTTGATGGTACTGTCATCCATATTCTTTCCATCAAAGGTTTCTATATTTCCAGACCCTGAATAACTGATGAGATTTCACTGACCGGCCCACAAATGTTACAAGATGGTGAACTGGCATCTCATTTGTCATATTGATTTCGAATGGTCGATCCTCTTTCATAGAATCTTCCACTATACTCTTACTCAATATTGGATTAAGGGCGTCTAGAAGGTCATTGCCACTACTTACCTCCAGAACGTGTTTGTTTCTGATCTGTTCTCTGTGGAACCAGACATACTGGGCCAGAACCGGGGCACAGGGCCACACGTACATCCCAAAAGCAGGGTCTATCACCTGAGGAATACATGGCATTGGGTTCAGCACAACTTTCGTGCATCACTTCACTTCACTGACCAACCATGTTACCTAGAGAGAGAGAGTTATCCAAGACATTAATTACAATCAAATCAACACAAACCACAAAACACTATTCAATGCGACGTCTGGAAATATAAGTTAAAATACGTAGAACCTCCACAAACAATTACTAAAAACATCTGGGATATATTAGAGCGGCAGTGCATGTAAAGGGAGATAACCATTGTAGGCTTGGTGTAAACACTTGAAAACTTCAAGTAACACACATTGTTCAAACTGAGTGGGATACCTCTGGAATGAGAATTTCCATCGTCTCCTTTATATCAGAAAAGCTGAATCTTCTTTTGGATTCCATTGTGTGTGTAGGACACGTAAATGTATGTCCCAAACGTACGCAGGTTTCAGATACTGACTGTAAAATGCGGAAACTTACGGAAACTTGAAAAATCCCAAAATACTGTCTTGCAAACATGACCTACATGTTGTCTTTCGTGTTGTCGTTTGCATTTTTAACAAACATACTTATCCTTTTATACACAATAGCTCGATATTTTTAATACTGAATAACTATAGCGAGTGTAAATGAAATGCCTGAGCGAGTGAGATAAAATGTTTTGGATGGACCCGGATATTGAAATCGGAAATGGAAACTTAATATATGCCCCTTGTAACATCGAACATTTGTTTGTGCCAGCGACAGAATTCTACTATCTGTAAACGACCATGGCAATATATGCATCGGTCGTATACGTAGGAGGCTATGCAGTGAAAAATTGTTGGTTTTGTGGAGTTCTTTTACAACATTCCACTGATTATTGATGATGTATGTCAGAAGCGACTGTGTTGACAATGGCGGAGGCAGAAGGATGCGAGATCGAGAAATCGACCAGAAAAGCAAGAAAGTGTAAATTTTTACGTCAGGTTTCAGCTAAAGATGAGATCCACGCAAGATTCAAGCAGGTGGGCACGACAATATTATCATTTCCTTCTCTTTTATCGTCAGAATAAGGTGTGAAAAATCGCCACGAAATGGCGATTTGTTTGTAAACAAATCATAAGACTCACAGTTTGAGGGCATCAGGGGAGTAACAATAAGGTTTATTGAGCGTAGGTTACATAGCTCCAGTGGGTCAGTACACAGATCTCGTATGACTCTTCGATCATGTGTGTGTGTGTGTTTACGAAAATTCCTTATTCTTATTGTGAGGACATTTTTCATTCTTGTATTGGCAGATTCGTGATATCTTAAAGAAGTCAGAAGAAGAACGCACAAATGAAGAGACAGGTATTTTAAAGGAGTCGCCCGAAGTAGTCAAGGCTGTTCAGAAGAGAGACAAGATTCAACATGCACAAAAACAGAGGGAACTTGAGGTTGGTTGTCAATGATCATGATAATTAGCCTAACACTGAACACAAATACTCAAATCAACATTCAACAGCGAATTTGGAAATTTCTTGATTCTAAATGGTTACTCAGAGGTTTCAAATCACATATATATATATAATCCCTCATTGAAACAGCTGATTTGACATTCACATCATTGTGGAAGTGAGTATTTATAGGATGTATTGTTTTTCACATACTTCATTTCCTGTTTAGATATCTTTTTTTGCTCTGAAGTAACCTGATGATAGGAATTTCCTACCTGTCAAATGGAAATATTACTGAAATGGACTTAAATGTAGTACATTTTGTTCAACAGATTGAAGATGAACCTGATATCCTCAAGTTGAAATGTCAGCAGCTTGCTAATGCAATCAAGGCCTCCAACAAGATAGTCATATACACCGGAGCAGGAATAAGTACTGTGAGTATTACTAGGACTCTAGTAACAGCTGCAACCTGGACTACCTTTAGTAATGTCTGACTCTAAGGCTATGTGTTTTGTACTACTACTTAGTTGATTGACCAGCTACCTTAACATTCAGGTATCAGTTTATATTCCTCCTGAACCTGGTATTCACAAACGATATTTACTTTTCCTGGTCAATACAACAGATACAGTAAGCCTAGACATGTATTGATGCGTTAAGTTGTTTGAATCCAGGTCATTAAATTGGGAACACAATATGCTGTATCAATGTGCAGTTAGTGTATTGGAAAGTTATGACGTTTTCATTTGTAAACAAGATAACTGAAATGTATTATAGGATGTATATGAGTGTGTGAGCTATACTGACATTAACCTTTGAGTGTGTTAGAGAGTTATAGGACTGTAACTATTGAGTGTGTGAGTTACAAGTATAGTCAGTGTATGAAATAAGGCCTGTGCGACCGCCCGAGACGGGCTAGATTTCTGTTGGACGGTCCAATTTTACAGCTTGCCAGCCCGATGGACGGGTGAAAAAAAGAATATTCAGATAACGTGTCCGATGGCACTGTCTATTTAGTACATAAGAAGGACTGGTTAAATCTCTTCTGGGCTGGTACGTTTTTGAAGTTACCAGGGCAAATGACTGGCTGGGTTTTTGGCTTATTTCATACACTGGTATAGTGTGTGAGTGAATTTCAAGGACTGACTATTAAGTGGCGTGAGTGAGGTTCAAGGATTGTATGTTTGTTGTCTGTTCCCCAGGCTGCCTCCATCCCAGACTACAGGGGCCCTAACGGTGTGTGGACTCTACTGAAGCAAGGGAAGGAACTCCAGTAAGTCGGACATACACATTCGTTCTTTTATGACAATCTTATAATAATCGATATGTTAACAATATAATATTCATGAAAATGATGCAAGGTAACTATTTGGGCCTTGTAGATGCCAAGGAGTTTGGCACATGCTGGTATAGTATTAAAGCTACCAGGCCTCATTCCTCTTCCACTAGTTCCAGGTATGTGAAATTAGTCTGAGGGTGAATATTTTGCAATATGCAATTCCACTGATAACATGAATATTTTCAATGTTTGTTCCACAGGGCACAGGATCTGTGTGATGCTGAACCCACCTACACCCACATGGGCATCACCCAGCTCTACAGAGAAGGACATGTGAGTAACAGAAGACAGCTAACTGATACATACTTCCTGCTGCTCATACACAGGGTTTCACAAGGGTGTTGACAACACTAAATCACTGCTTTTTGTAGCACAATTTGGAGCTGTATTTTCAGTTAACAAAATGTTGTTAATGACAGCATAATTTTTTAAACAAGAATGTGTTGGTCAGATTAGGCCCTAAGTGTCCCGAGTGCTGATTAAATGAGTATTGGGTGGTCAAGTTTGGTGACTTGATTGACTGAGTGCCAGTATAGACCAGGGTGCTGTTGTACAAAGCAATCTTAGCGCGCTAAGGTGACAGTAACTCCCATTCCTTAAAATAGACTTAAGACAGTCTTAGTACTAAGGTTGTTTTGTACAACGGCACCCAGCAGTGTAAGACTTTGCTAATATCTATCAACCACTGGTTTGTCTGACCTGAACATGATTGTTACAGCCAGTATCAAATAACTGGAATATTGCTGACTGCTATGACATGTGAAATAAACTAGCTCTTATGATACTGCATATGTTAATAATAGTTTGATGTGAAACATCTATGAGGTCTTGATGTCTGGAAACTAATGTGTTTGTGCAGTGTTTTATGGATGTAATCCAGAAATGTCATTATTAGTCTTTTGGAAACTTGCCTTGTATTTGCTGTAACTGTTCATGCTGGATAGACAGTTTAGTCTTGTTGTATTCTCTTGCAGCTTGTATTTGCTGTAACTGTTCATGCAGGATAGACAGTTTAGTCTTGTTGTATTCTCTTGCAGCTGAAGCATGTGGTGTCTCAAAACTGTGATGGTCTTCATATACGAAGTGGCCTGACCAGGAAGGTGTTGTCTGAAGTCCATGGGAACATGTTTATAGAGGTAGCTGTGATAACCATACAGAGATGCAGTATCTTGATAACTGTAACAGTTTAAGCTTCATTCTCTGGAATAAACTTCATGGAGGATCCATGTTCCAGAGGGTTCCCAGAAACCTCTGTTTGTTGTAAGAGGCAACCTATCGGATGGTTTAGTCGGGTTTGGATGATGTTTTGCATCATGACTGTGTGGACTATTACACCTTATATTAACATTCCCCTTGCATCAAATACCCTTAGTGCACCTGTATGCACACGTGCCACGTTTACCTTCTGTGTTTTAGGTAACAGTATCCATGATGACATGATGGCATATGGATATGTGTGTTACTGTTATTCACTTACCTTTTTATAGAATCAAACATGTCATGATAGAAATGATGTTAATGTCTATTCTGACTTGTATAGAGAACAACAAATAAGATTTGATTTTGACTTCCCTCTTCAGCAATGTAAAGAGTGCAAGCCACATCCAGAATACATCCGACTGTTTGATGTGACAGAGAGGACTGGTGTCCGGCGCCATGGAACAGGACGGAAATGTCACAAGTGCAATAACCTGTTGCAGGATACTATTGTCCACTTTGGGGAGAAGGGTGGAATCAAATCTCCATATCGCTGGAAGGAGGCAGTCAAAGCTGCTAACAACTGTGATCTCATTCTCTGCCTAGGCTCAAGTCTCAAGGTAATTCAGCAAACTTGCTTTGCCACAGTACTGAATGCTTGTCGCTTGTGCACATGGGACCCCATTGGCTCCATGCTTGTTAATTGTGATCAAGACGTCCCCATTACTCTATGCTTGTTGATAGCGACAGCCCCTCACCTCCCAGTACTGTATGCTTGTTGATTATGGTGAGGTGAGGTGAAATTGTGTTTAACGTCGTACTTGAGAATATTTCGCTCATATCATGACGTGCATGTGTATGTGTATGTGAGGCTGCTTGTACTAGCCCAGACTGAAGCTGGTTTTATAGTGCTAGCCCACTGAGATACCATGCCGCAGTGAAGCATGAATACCCCACTCAGACACATTATACTGACTCCGAGCCGACCAGTCCTTGCTGTACCCATTAATGCCGAGCGCCAGGCAGGGACCAACAAGTACCATATTTTAACGTCTTTTGGTATGACGCGGTCGGGGATCGAACCCGCGACCTTCCGCTCTCTGGGCAGACGCTCTAACCACTACATCACGGAGGCGGTCTGTTGATTATGACCACCAAGGGCTAGTACTCTATGTCTGATAAAAGACTTTATCTTCATCACTTCAGGCTTTTAAGTGAAGTAAATGAAGAACAAACTGGCACAAAAATCACCAGTACACTTTGACCAAGTACTAGTTGGTAATTTATGTTTGACACAGTGTGATAATTTTCATGATGTTTAAACATGTTAAAATGATTCCCAACTTTAATGGCCTATGCATTGTGGTGTTGTCAGCTTCTGAAGAAATACTCCTGCCTGTGGTGTCTGAACCTCCAGGTCCAGAAGCGACCCAAGCTGTACATTGTCAACCTACAGTGGACCCCCAAGGACAATGTTGCAACACTCAAGATCAATGGTAAGGTCACATGGCACTCACTCGGCATTACTTGGTTGTCTCTTGACAGGGTATCAAACTCCAAACAATTTCAGCCAGACCACAGGGCTGGTTAGATGTAAAACTTGCCAGCCCTGACCAAAACTTATCTGCCCACAAAAAAACCTAATTAAATTAAAACTTGTAAAATAATATTGAAAGAAACTATTACTAACTTCATATACATGTCTAAATTTTTAACCTGACCGTCGGACAGGTGAATTTGAGAATCTGGCAGTCTGTGTTGAAATTAACCTGTCCCGGGCGGTCGGGCTATCAGGTATTTCGAATGCTGCTCTTGATCATCAGTCACTGATGTAGTGTATATGCCAGACAGAATTGTCACTTGCTTTTGGGTGCACTCTGTTGTATGAGCTGAAGGGACGCTAACAAGTTCAAGCACATTGACAGGCCTACCACGTGTTGGCGAAGGAAGTGTGATAAAAACATCCCAAAAATGAGTGATTATCATTGATATATTGACATGGAGGTTTTCCGATCAGTAATGTACCCATGAAGATTTGGGTTAGAATTGGTGTTCAGCAACCCATACTTGTCGTAAGAGGCGACTAACGTAATGAGGTGGTCACACTCGCTGACTTGGTTGACACATGTCATCATATCCCAGTTTGCATAGATGGATGATCATGATGTTGATCACTGGATTGCGTGGTTTAGACTCGATTATTTACAGACCAGGGGCATATAGCTGGAATATTGCTGAGTGCGGCGTTAAACAACAAACCAAACCACAGATATAATGTATATGCCAGACAGATTTGTCTCCGGTCTTTGGGTGCTGTATGTTGTATATGGTGAAGTGACACTAATAAATTCAATCACTGTCACATGCCTACCATGTGTTGCCCCATGAGTGAGATTAAAACATCCTAAAAAAGAGTGAATATCATTGTCAATTGTTATTGACATGGAGGTTTTCCAGTCAATAATGATTACCATGGAAGCATAAAATACTCTGCAATGTGTCAGTGATATGTTTGTAAATTGTAATCTATCTTACAAAAGTAGGATTACTCTCTTGTCAATGTCTAAACAATGGTGTTTACCCCAAATGCTCAGTTTCTTTGTTCCCATTTGTCTTTATATTTTATGGTTTTATTTAAAGTTTTAAAACTTGTACAGTTAGAGGGGTAACAATTGATTAAACTATATCAGTGCATCACTCTTTTCCATGATTACCGAAATTGGTGATTCAGATTATTGAATTTTTGATGCATTACAAAATATATATTGATCCTATGGCAATGTTTTGCTGGCGTATAAAGATATTATATGGTTACCATTTGTGCTGCAATTTAATATTGATAGTATTAACATCCATAAAAAATCCAGAAGCTGTTATTATTTTATTTTCCATTTGTTTTGATGAGTAAAATAACCTTGCTTGAAGAGCTGTGTGGGTAGCCATTCTCCATCCAAAAACTGTTCCAGTCGTATATATTCTGCAATGGTATCTCAATAGTGTATTTACTGTCAAAACACTACTGCAAGAGTAAACATGCATTAGCCTTCTTGTAGTGTGATGAATACTTCTGAAATATTGCTGCACCATTGTGCCATCTAATGTTTCAGGGGGCGGTGGGGTAGTCTAGTGGTTAAAGTGTTTGCTTGTCATGCCATAAATCCGGGTTTGATTCCCACATGGGTACAATGTGTGAAGCCCATTTCTGGTGTCCCCCACCGTGATATTGCTGGAATATTGCTAAAAGCGGCGTAAAACTAAACTCATTCACTTACTCACTCTAATGTTTCAGGGCGCTGTGATGATGTCATGCAGCAGGTCATATCCTGTTTAGGGTATAGT
This sequence comes from Haliotis rubra, assembly GCF_003918875.1. Taxonomy (NCBI): domain Eukaryota; kingdom Metazoa; phylum Mollusca; class Gastropoda; order Lepetellida; family Haliotidae; genus Haliotis; species Haliotis rubra. The sequence continues at coordinate 434,561 of NW_025766880.1, forward strand.
GTTCCGGCTTACAAACGGTAAGGATATAATAATATTGTCTTGTAACCTTTTTCATCACAGGTAATCTTCCTGTACAATTACCGAGTTTATGCTTGTTTTCTCAACTGGTCACAGACAGGAAGAATTGTGCGTGTACAATGGAATAGTGTCTACAACAGATCAGTATCATTTCCAAATAATAACTTCAATATGGATCTGAGTTAACCAAAATGAGTTTGTAGAGAGTTACTTATCATCAGATTAATTTGCATAGCAACCAAATCTGTCACTGTGAAGTTAATTAATGCTGGTAATGGACAAGCCTTGAGGTAAGAAGTTTGGCCAGTATCAAAGAATATGAATGAAAATGTCATATCACAGACATGCACAAGTCAGTGTTTCTATCTTGTTAAGCCTATATCACTTTGGCAAAATATGGTGAAACTGGTTTTCAGGAGATGTGTCTGCAAACATTGGTTGATTTTGACTAAATTTAGTTTTGAGTATCGGCAAATATTCATGGATATTTATGATACCTGTTTGATATTTCAGAGAATTAGATCCACTCTTCTCCCTCTCAACACCACTGCGGAAAAAGGAATTAAAAACTACCTCAAAGAAAATTCTTGCTATTCCTGAAGGCTATATAAAACCAGCAGTAATCAGGAGGAAGCCTCTGACCAAAGATAAGAAGTCCAATTATTCCACTATCAAGAACTTACTTGGACACCAGCAGCTGCAGCAGGATGAGCTGGCCGACTCCAAGGCTTCTGTGGACCCTACACATTTGCTCAGGGTGGATAATCCCTCCTCCATATCTTGTGATATGCTTGACTCTGTTCTTGTGAAAGCAGAACACCCCAATATAGCAGCTATGCAAGATTCTGATAAGTGCTTTAGACTCTCAGGTGTCTACACTAATCACATGTTAATACCTCAAGTCATTCCATCTCTCCATGTGCCAGTTGCATTCCAAAGTGCTGTATTAGCCACTGATGGTGTTGGTGGCCACGATCTCAAACTTGTGTCCGTACAACCAGCTCCCCGACCTCGAGAGACTCCTGTTCCTGTAGATGTTCCCACTCTCCCAGGGAGCGTCATACTGGATCATTGTTATTGTAGACAGATCAACTGCCAGTGTCAGAACTCTCCCGAGAAGAGTCCTCAAACCACAGTAGTTCCTAGCATATCCAGTGTTCAGTATTCGGAAAGTGTTCAGGATCAAGCTTTGGACTTGTCACCCACGTCAAGTTCAGTGGACCATCCTCTTGACTTATCACCACAGGCCAAAACGCATCACTGTGTCACAGCCAAGTTAGTGCAAACTCCTCATATAGCTACAAGTGAACAACCTCATTGTGATGGAGTCATTTCATCGGGACCACCAGGACTGGTTCTAGCAGCCTCCTTGAATCCTGGAGAAACATCCTTTGAGACATTTGGTGATCTCCAGAAGTATTGTATGATGGGCTTCCCACCCTCCTTTGTATCTAGCCCACCCATTTTCCACACTCAGCCCATCCTGTCCCAGCCTCCAAGGTCATCTCCGTCTGTGTCATCACCATCAGTGTCTACAAATAACACTGTATCAGGGAGCAGGCAGGCCAGCACTACAGGAAAAGTGAAAGAAGAAAGGGATAGGCTGGGTTCACTGACTTCAGATATTAAGCAGGAAAAGGGGGAGCAAAGTGTTGTAAAGGATGAGGAAACCAAGCAAAAGTGTGCTCAACGAACAAAGCGACGCCTGAGCTCAGCCTCATCAGTGCCAGGCTGGTTTGGGAAAGGTTTGGCCATTAAGAAAAGGCGCAAGTTTTGATTTTTTGCACACAAAAGAGCAACGTTTCTTGACAGTATTGTGTTAAATAATCCTGTGTGGATTATTTGATGATTATTCACCATGATGCAATAAAACTAAAAAGTTGTTTTTCTTTATTGCTCATCAAGCCCACAGTGTAAATGTTTGTTTGGTCCAATGATCAAAACCCTATTGAAAATACTCATCTGTATCTAGCTATCTATAGTCCTGTTGAGATTTCTTGAGAAATTATTGTTGAATGAATTTATTTACCACATTGTGTAAAGTAAAATTTTGCTGAAGATGCACCTGTCCAAAACGTATGTTTCTTTACAATGAAAACAGTTAATGAAACAGTTGACTCCTGTTGTTTCAAAGAGCTAAGGGTATTTAACATGCTTAACTGATGCAATATGATACAGAATGTGGGTGAGACTGTGACGTCACTTGGAGTTGGATGTGAAGGGATTGAATGTAGGAGTAAAAGCCATGAAACAATCAGTTAAAACTATGGGTGAACATAGTGAAGTTTGAGGTTTAAGTTAACAGAATGAGCTTACATGAAACGGTCAAAGTTGGACTTGAAGGAATTTGATAAAGTCGAGAGAACAAGTTTTGAGTCGACAGTGTGGATATTGAGACAGAATCTTACCTGATGCTAGTACAAGTGCAGTGATCAGATCATTATAGTATGGAATATCAAACCATTTCAGGTTCAGGAAATTGAATAACTATCACGAGTATTGTAGTGATTCATGAAATGATCACTGTCATGATCCCAACGACCTGGGCCCCGTTCCTCAAAGCGATCGTAGCGCTACGACAGTCGTAAGCCTATGTTAAAGTATGGGAGTTACGATCAACTTTGCGCTACGATCGCTTTGAGGAACGGGGCCCAGCACATGTTTGTATGAGTCTTCACATATCATTGTCAGCTGTAAACAGGTTGAACATGTGCAGGGAACAGATAGAGTAGCCAGTATGTATGGTAAGGGAATCATTTGAAAGTGTAACATTAGTGTGTATGGGGATGATTGATATGTTCTGGAGCTGTTCATAATTTATCACAGCTCATAGGAGGTAAGTTTATGTGCCCAATGTGTACGTGGTCTAACATGCTTTCGGGGCGGTGGGGTAGCCTAGTGGTTAAAGCGTTGACTCGTCATGTCGAAGACCCGGGTTTGAATCCCCACATGGGTACAATGTGTGAAGCCCATTTCTGGTGTCCCCAGCCGTGATGTTGCTTGAATATTGCTAAAAGCGGTGTAAAACCAAACTCAGTCAGTCAGTCTAACATGCTTTCCTCAGACATGGTCATTGCAACTTCTATACCTTAACACTAACATTGATTCAAGTCATACAAGAATATGCATGACTTCCCTGTCATTATGATATTATGAGACACTACGCTGACTCTGTACAAGATTATGGTTGTTTTGTAAGCAATGTAATGATAGGAATATATTGTCTTACCGTCTATACTTCAGAAATGCAGTATTTCTTCAAACATGTTAGTCGTGATAACCACTAGATTAAATGAAGTACAGCTTTATAAGTAATTTTCAAGATTTTAAGACATTGTTCAGATTGATAAACATCTTGTTTTGAGCAAAAAGCATCTGTGCAGTACAAATATAGTCATATGAAATATCTTTGTGACAAGAATGATCATGCTTGTCTGATATGTTAAGGTGACATCCTCTGCACACTGACTGTTGCCTACAGTAACTAACACTGTACCATATTCAGGTAACACTTTAGAGAACAAACTATAATCAGTATCATCTCACTGATCACTCCATGATTGCATCTTTTAAGGTGTAGATTTACAGGTTATTCAGGGTTGTACAGTTTATTAACCTATTGCTAGCCATTTGTCTGTTTCACCAAATTTCTTTAATGATGTTTTTAGTCTTTTTTCAAAATAACATTTTTAGAGCAAATAAATTTTTTTGGGAAATTATATTCACTATAGTCTAGGTTTATTTTATGAAACTAAAATCTACAAACATCTTTATGTGGCATGTAGTGTAATGAAGAGGAACACTTTTATAATATCCTTAAAAAGTGTTCGTCCTTAAAATCTACAAGGTCTCAGTTCTTTTCTGGCTGTGTATATTGCTTTCAACTGTTAACTGTTGCAGTTCATGAATTGTTGTAATATTTTCATGTACAAAATTTTAAGAATTTCAATACATCAATCACTAGAACTGAACATGTTTTTGAGGTTCATGGGTTCCATACACTAGTTAGATATTTATATATTTCTTGGACTATGTTCCTGATGTCTGATGAAGTTGTGTTAAAATGTCTGGTATCTATGTACAGATCTTTACTGTGGGATGGGGCTGAATAATTCATCTTTGAGATTTGTTATATTTTCATTACAAGTGTCTATATGCATCCGTCCATTTGCCTTTATCTAGCACTTAATGGAAAATATGTTGAGAAATAAGGGTCAAATATTTGTTTTCATCGGGTAGACAGATTGTTGCCAAGTTTAACCATTGGCAGATGTTGTCGAGACAGCACCTGGTATGGCCAAGATTGTGTGCATGTGCTCTATCTTCAAACCTAAGCTTACTTAATTAAAGTCAGATGGTTGAGCTAATGCTTCACAGTGAGTGTTTAGCACTAATCACTTCTTGGTACCCAGGTATTCTACTACTTGCTACATGAATGCATGTTTCAGTTTGGAAAACTTCACCAAATATTTTTGAGCTTGTCCTATGTTGTACACATCATGATGTGTTATGAGGGAAGAGCAGTGATTGGTTCCAGTCCTTACCTCACGGTTGTCATATGACTTGTTAGACCAACCACTGTTAGCTGTTGTAGTCTGTAGAGGTGATGGAGTAGACATTGGGTTACCCATTAAAGTACTGACACCAGCACAAGACAAATCTTGTACATCAACTTCAATCTAGAGATATTAACATAGCATTGTATAATGTAGAGTTGCTCAGTAGCTCACCTTGGTATACAGTGGGACCCTACTCTTGGCAGGGACATGGGTAAAAATGGCATAAGAATTCATCGACTGATATACTTGTTGTCTTGTAAGCTTGATCTCTACAACTGGGTTATTAGAGATGATTTTCATCAAGATTGCTCCCACGGATTACCTCAACTTTTAATTCACCATCTTCATCACTTATTTACATTAGTGAGTGAGTGAGTTTAGTTTTACGCCGCACTCAGCAATATTCCAGCTATATGGTGGCGGTCTGTAAATAATCGAGTCTGGACCAGACAATCCAGTGATCAACAGCATAAGCATCGATCTGTGCAACTGGGAACCGATGACGTGTCAACCAAGTCAGTGAGTCTGACCACCCAATCCCGTTAGTCGGCCTCTTATGACAAGCATGGGTTTCTGAAGATCAATATTCTAACCTGGACCTTCATGGGTCTTATTTACATTAAGTTTGCAAATATGTACATTAAGAATGTGTTTTACAACTAGACCATTTCATGGGTAGCAATGATAGGTGCTGTGTATGCGCAGCAACCAGTTAAGTGAAGATTGTTGCTGGGTTGTCATTACAAGGTTTACAGCCTTGTTACTAAATGATGTAATATAGAAATAGTGAAAGGCAGGCAAGAGGAAACTTTTGCACAATGTATGTTATATTTTTATGTGCAAAGTGGAAGTACAGTGTCTGTTGTTGTGTTCATTATCACGAGGGGCTGGGTGTTTTTGTTGGAGAAGTGTTTTGTAATGGTTAAAGACATACTGGTACAATAATCTTCTCTGAAAGAATAACCTAACACAGTGTTATTTCAGAACTTCCAGCATGTCCGGTGAATGATTTTTTTTCTATATTATTTCATGACAAAAATCGAATATTAAGTTTCCTCTAAACTATTCTAGCCCCCTCCTTCACACCCACACCATAACCATAAGAGAATCAGGTTCTTGGCCAATAAACCTAGATCACACTTCCAGTCACTGGGGCATTTGAAAACCAGTCTGTGGATACACTCTGTAATATAGTGGATAACCCAGCTACTGTGGGTCAGACACTTGGACTGAATGCTAACCATGTGTTCCCACTTGAATCCTAGTATGTATTTGCCATGTTATCATCATGGCAACAAAAGCTTTATTCAGCATCATGTTCATGTAGAATCTTATCATATGCCAGATATAGTAATTCTTATGAACAGTTACAAAAACGTAATATTTCCATCCTGTGTTACAAGATAGTCTTATTGGATTCCCTGGTTTCAGTGGGTTTGGACTGGGAGTATAGGTAGTCTAACTACTGGGTCTGGACTGTTTGGAGTGGGGTATGGGTTTGGTATAGGTAGTAGTCTCAGTAGGTTTGGACTGGGAGTATAACTGGGACTGGGTAAGGATGCCCCAGTGGTTTGGACAGTAACTACTGCAAGGATGCCCTGGTTTCAGTCTGTTTGGAGTGGGAGTATGGGTAGTCTAACATCTGGGTAAGGATGCCCTGGTTTCAGTAGGTTTGGACTGGGAGTATAGGTAGTCTAACATCTGGGTAAGGATGCCCTGGTTTCAGTGGGTTTGGACTGGGAGTATAGGTAGTCTAACATCTGGGTAAGGATGCCCTGGTTTCAGTGGGTTTGGACTGGGAGTATAGGTAGTCTAACATCTGGGTAAGGATGCCCTGGTTTCAGTGGGTTTGGAGTGGGAGTATGGGTAGTCTAACATCTGGGTAAGGATGCCCTGGTTTCAGTGGGTTTGGACTTGGAGTATAGGTAGTCTAACATCTGGGTAAGGATGCCCTGGTTTCAGTAGGTTTGGACTGGGAGTATAGGTAGTCTAACATCTGGGTAAGGATGCCCTGGTTTCAGTAGGTTTGGACTGGGAGTATAGGTAGTCTAACATCTGGGTAAGGATGCCCTGGGGTCAGTGGGTTTGGACTGGGAGTATAGGTAGTCTAACATCTGGGTAAGGATGCCCTGGTTTCAGTGGGTTTGGATTGGGAATTAGGTAGTCTAACATCTGGGTAAGGATGCCCTGGTTTCAGTGGGTTTGGACTGGGAGTATAGGTAGTCTAACATCTGGGTAAGGATGCCCTGGTTTCAGTGGGTTTGGATTGGGAATTAGGTAGTCTAACATCTGGGTAAGGATGCCCTGGTTTCAGTGGGTTTGGACTTGGGAGTATAGGTAGTCTAACATCTGGGTAAGGATGCCCTGGTTTCAGTGGGTTTGGACTGGGAGTATAGGTAGTCTAACATCTGGGTAAGGATGCCCTGGTTTCAGTAGGTTTGGACTGGGAGTATAGGTAGTCTAACATCTGGGTAAGGATGCCCTGTAAGGATCAGTGGGTTTGGACTTGGAGTATAGGTAGTCTAACATCTGGGTAAGGATGCCCTGGTTTCAGTGGGTTTGGACTGGGAGTATAGGTAGTCTAACATCTGGGTAAGGATGCCCTGGTTTCAGTAGGTTTGGACTGGGAGTATAGGTAGTCTAACATCTGGGTAAGGATGCCCTGGTTTCAGTGGGTTTGGACTGGGAGTATAGGTAGTCTAACATCTGGGTAAGGATGCCCTGGTTTCAGTAGGTTTGGACTGGGAGTATAGGTAGTCTAACAGCTGGGTAAGGATGCCCTGGATTCAGTAGGTTTGGACTGGGAGTATAGGTAGCCTAACTACTGGGTAAGGATGCCCTGGTTTCATTGGGTTTGGACTGGGAGTATAGGTAGTCTAACATCTGGGTAAGGATGCCCTGGTTTCAGTAGGTTTGGACTGGGAGTATAGGTAGTCTTACTGCTGGGTAAGGATGCCCTGGTTTCAGTAGGTTTGGACTGGAAGTATAGGTAGTCTAACTACTGGGTAAGGATGCCCTGGTTTCAGTGGGTTTGGACTGGAAGTATAGGTAGCCTAACTACTGGGTAAGGATGCCCTGGTTTCAGTGGGTTTGGACTGGAAGTATAGATAGTTTAACTACTGGGTAAGGATGCCCTAGTTTCAGTAGGTTTGGACAAGGAGTTGAGGTGGCCTTGTGAGCACTGGTGTTGGATTTGGTTATGGGAATGGAATGGCAAGATGGGGGCAAATTTTGATTTTATCTGTCAGTATTATTTCCTTGTGTGCAGTGTTGATATAACTGTAGCTAGAAATAGAATTTTTATCTATTTTAGATTTTTTATTTTAAAATTAGTAATGATCATGTATCCTTAAAGCAAGTGTCTTCATTAGATTTTTTTATGATCCCTTTGCTTTGCACTTTTCATATATCTTCTCCAGCCAACTACAAGTTGAGAGTTTTGCCAAGATTTACAATTGATAATATTTCTCTACTCTGGAATGTATTTCTTAAACTTAATAGTTTATTTATAATTTTCTGATGTTTTGTTAATGACATTTCAACTTTTAGTTAAGTTTTATTGTAACTTTGAAAAATAGGATATTGCTATTCAGTGGCATTGTGTCAATATGCAGCCTCTTTATCCAGGGAGTTTATCATGAAAACAAACCACCTGAATTATTTTCAGATGTTTCTGTTAATGTGAAATAGCTAATCCCACCTGCCTATACATTTACCATGTCTGCTGTGATTGTATATTATCTGTCTGCTGATACTAAGTTAGACCAATCTATGTGAGTATATGGACACAGGGAGGGTACCTGTTTGAGATGACTTGATCATGTATCTGATTTATGACACCATCTTTATCAACCAGAAATAACAACTCAAGGGTATTGAAGTGCCTTTATTAGTCAGATATTATCATATGAACATAATTTGCCATCAATATGGCATTTTACATTGACTTACATGCTGTTCATACAGTACATATTTCACTGGCTTAAGCATTTTAGATTTTTGTTCAAAGTGGTGGGTTCCATGATTGGAAATGGAAGTAGCTGAGAGATTGAATATGAATGGACAACTGTTGTCTGTCATCATTATGTAACAAATATTTTTGATGCCCTAAGATGAACCGTTGCCTGTTTTGTAGTGCCACTATTATTGGAAACTATACCTTGTTTTGACATTTAGAATATGTTCAAACATCTTTGTCTCAGTTTGTTGTTATCACAAATCAATATTGGGGTTTTCCTTGAGAATTTTGTGTTGAAATTGAAACTGATTCAGTACCTATGATATTTTAAACAGTCTGTTGTTTATTCCTACATTTAATACAGGCTAATATTGATAATATTCAGATTACAAAGTTCTGTCAAATGTTATTAATATTGTTTTTATGTTTTATGGAATAAGCATTTTGGAACATAGCAATCATAGACTTCACAATTCATGGTTATATTTCTTCCTATGATTATATCCAGGTTGATGATCTTTATGCACACATATTAACTGCTGTGGAAGATCTCAGGCTCAATAAGCATGAATTGCTGATGTGTTGATGTCTATGTCTTTTTGTAGAAGATGGAATGTGCAAACTGTGTGTGTGCACTGGTACCAGGTTTGTGAACACAGCACAGATAGACCGGACCCTTCTTTATCCAAAGTATGTTCTATATAAGATAATCCAAATGTTATCATTATAGACAGAAGACAGAATTTCTGAACTAAGAAGGTCCATACCAGCAGGTTGTCACTGTATATTGTCCAGTACCTTCTTGTCTTTACTTGTCAGAAGGGTTGAATTCCTTCCTTTTCTTCCTCCTCCACACTTAATTCACAGTTCCTACTTTCTTCCAAAATGAAAATGTATAAATTTTCTCCAGATGACATGATTTCTTAAAGACGTCATACTGACAAATGAGGATAAAAAGGTTGTTTTTTTTACTTCAGATATTCTTCAACTTGTTCATTTATTTTCACCACTTATTTGCCTTTTACTTCCTATGGGATCTCTTCTGGGAGATTATTTATTCTTATCTGACATTAATGTTTCATACTTCATTTTGTTTGATGTTTGTAATGTCAAATCCTTTAAGATTTTTTTATATTTTTGTAATTAGCATTTGTCACACATTGAATATAGTTATGTAACAAAATCCAGCAGAAAGTTGTTGAAGAAGTTCTGTCCATATATCTGCTGGTAATATATTCTGATAGTATTGACATTGATTTATAAGTTTATGGGTGGAAATTATGTTTTATTTGACTAAGTATTTGTTGTAATATACATTATGATGCAGGTAATTATGTATTGTCTACCCTGTCAGGATTGAGGAGTATGAAATTTGTTGAATATTTTCTCCTGCCTTAACATTCTGATGCTAATTTATAAGTAGCACTTTTTCATCATACTGTGAGACATTTCAGAACTAGATCATTAGAGTGTGTGTTTTGAGGGAATGTGAATAAAACTTTAATTTATTGTGATTTTATTAAAGTATTATTTTTTATAATTTCATGGACAACCCATGAAAAGCAATTTAAGAACAAGAAAAAATGGGATTAGGAATCTGCGATTGGATATTTGATATCTGGATATTGTTCACAAGGGTATGAAACGCAGCATAGCTTTGAACTGATATTTGTCACCTATTCTCACGAAATATGCACCAGTGACTGGTGAAAAATTCAAGTTTTTATTTTAAAATTATGTCATTTTATTGTTAGAATATCATGTATTGTTCACAAAATTCCAGCTATCGAAAGTCAGATGTCAAGGAGATTTTGAGTAACGTTATACCCTGAGTCACACATGAATAACAGATCATTAACAATTTCTATGTCTCGGGTACCTACGAAGCCTGTCGCCGAATATAAACATGAAATGAACAGGTGAAATCATTCAAAAGTGTGTTTTTAATGCGGGGGACACATAAAATTACAAATGGTGCACATTTCCTGAAAATAGGTGAGTTCCTGTTGTTCGGCTGTGAGGGCTCTGTGAGTTGTCTATATGTTATGGAGTTGGTAAGTGAAATCAGTAAATGATTTACCTGGTCAAGACCGGTTATATGCCTTTTGCCCTGATGCACGCTTGAAATGCCCTGAAAAATATGCTACAGAACGTGTCGTAAACTAAGTCAGATGCATAATTTCCCAAGTCTTCAATGTGGTTCTGTCCGCACGATAGGCTCTTCTTGTACCAACTGAGTCGACAGAACAGTGTCCATCTTAGCCCCGATTCTTCTGAAGGTGTTTCCCCCAGACAACCTGATTAGAATAAGTCTTCACCAGCCGAGAGAGGCAACTACATCGAATCGGGTGGCCATGCTTTCCGATAAATTTTCAGTCCATGTTCTTTACAGCACTGATAAACATCCATGCAATACAATTCCCACTTGCTCCATTCCCTGCGGTGTCCCCAGTATCCCATGTTTGTCTAAAGAAGATCTGATAACAAGACGTCACCACGGCCAGTTTGGATGAATCGTTGCTAAGGTGTTCACTTTGCTTGATGCAGATACAGTTTGCATTTTGCTGGGATATTGCCGACTTAAAATATAATTCACCAACTCACAAAGATGTTAATAAATCGATCCTCTCTCAGAATATTTTGCGAACGATTCGTGTGACTCCCTAACCTGCCGAATTTCACTAGTTGTATTTATCTGTTGAAACGTTTCCTTACTACACAGCTATCTATATCTGCAATGGATTCCTGCTACAAGCACCGTCGAAGTCATGCGTCCAATCACCCTCCAGCCAACATACTTCACCAGTAAAACGAGCGTTGGGGTAGCCTTGTGATTAAGGTGTTCGCTCCTCACGCCGAAGGTTCGATTCCCCACATGGGTACGATGTGTGATGCCCATTTCTGGTGTCCTCCGCCGTGATATTGTTTTAATATGGCTAAATGCGGCGTAAAACTAAACTCACTCACTCCCCAGTAAACCCCGCAGTAGTTTACACACAACATCCATTACTTTGTTTAAGGCGACTTTCTTGATACGATACTGTTGTTCTTCGAATTACATCCATGTCAAAGTTCATCGTGTCAGTGCATTTATTATAAATTATTTTTACTTTGTTAACACCAACTCCATTAACTCGAAATTTCGACTAAGACTATATTCCTTCTTGGCCCAAGTCATTCTTATCATCGGCAAAGTATCCCACTCGTTATAATTAGTATGAATTATCGCACATAAAAAAATAACCTGTATTCGCAAAAAAGTTAAGACATGTAGCCTGTTTGTCATTTACAGTTCTAGATTTAACAAGCTTTTAATATCTTATCTTGTTTTGAACATCATCACATCACAAATATATGATGGTCACACAGGAAGCGACAAGGAAATCCAAGTCAAGTCACCAGTCCTCAACTTAATCTGTTTCAATGTTCACCCATCGCTCTGACCGAGATATCCCCGGAGGTTTCTTACAAAGAATCGGGGCGGTGGGGTAGCCTAGTGGTTAAAGCGTTCGCTCGTCACGCCGAAGACCCGGGACCGATTCTCTACATGGATACAATGTGTGAAGCCCATTTCTGATGTCCCCTGCCGTGGTATTGCTGGAATATTGCTAAAAACGGCGTTAAAACCAAACTCACTCACTCACTTTTCAAGACCCCTTACAATAAGTCAGCGTGACATTAGGTTCAGTGCAGAAACCAGGCTGCACAGCACGATGTACATTGTTAAGGCAAACGGGCTTGACGGGAAATGACTAAAGACCACATTGAATTTCGAAGTTAATGCTTCTCAAACCTTTCACCAGGTCAACGAGAACAGAACAGAAATTAAAATGTGAAAACATTAGATAACATTATAAGTCCAGCAATCTTTCAGTAACCTGCAATAAGACGTACGGCTATTCGGAATATTGGGGATTGGCCTAAAACTCGGGCCGGGCCGGACCAAGGCGGGCCAAACCTATTATTGGCTGATAAACCCAGTAACGAAAACCATGCCTACAATTAATCAATGCAACATACACTCATGACAATAATGATCCATCGGAAGCCACAAACGCGTACCATAACAACTTTATTACGAGTAAATCGGCTAAAATCCAGGAAGACGAGAAGCCTGTGAACTGGCTGACCGTGGTTACGTCTAAAAGTGGAATCGTTAAACGAAACGGGATTTAAACGTATAAATACTTAAGCCAATTCCGATACACATTTCCGTCGGCCCGAAAATGTTTTTACATCTCTATCCAATCACATACCACCCCATAAATTCCCTATTCATCGTATTTAAAGCACGCCCACATTTAAATGATACGATCTCTTCCCCACACTCTCAACATTATCTCGGCCACAATTTTCCGCCCGGCTTGGCTCGAGCCGTCAAAAGCAACTTAAACGTAACACACGTATCTTGAATTGTGTTTAATTCCATAGACTGGTATTATATCTACCTAAATATTGGGATAGATTGAAACACTGAATGTTCATAGACTGAAACACTTGACACAAATGACTATGTTAACATTGAATTTTAACAATTAATTGTTAATGTCTATCAAAGAATCATGATGACGAATTATTGTTAATTCTTATTAAAATCTTAATGATGACAAATGATGATCACTTTTCATTAAAATCATTCTCTCAACCTTTTAGTTGTGTGTTGTTATGTGTCTTAAGTGGATTAGTCCATTGTGTGGAATAGGTAACAGGCAGTGGATTAACAGTGCAACAGACCGTAAACTATGTTGTTATAAGCTGTAGGGGTAGTGGCATGTAGAGGTAATGGGGGGTTACCCTTCAGCCTGCCATCTGTATCGGTACAAGTATATTCATTAATGTTTATACTCTGGAACATGTACGAAGAACATCCCATCGAGGCATAACACGAGTGGAAGCATAAATTTGTATGTATGTATGTATGTATGTATGTATGTATGTATGTATGTATGTATGTATGTATGTATGTATGTATGTTTGTATGTTTGTATGTTTGTATGTATGTATGTATGTATGTATGTAATAGAACAAATGTCTCATTTTTAGCATTTCTAATTTAGTCAGTGATTACATGCCCATCTGTGGTAAACGTTATGAAGAAACGGTGGAGTAATCAATAACACAAGGCCCCTGAACGGTAATTAAGTGCAACAATGGAGTATGGTTATGTTAATTGAACACCTAGCTGATTGCAATTAGACAAGGGGCAATTAAGCAAGCTGGTTACAGGTGAAATTAACAGGTGTATTAATTTCATTAGCCCGCACAGAGCCAGATTGAACACTGGGCTTCACTTTAAGCAACGTGTTAGATTCAAATACATGTACAAACCTTTGAGCCTCAATAAAGAGGTATTTAGGTAGAAATAATACTAATCTATGGATTTAAACACATTTCAAGATACATCTGTGAGGTTTAAGGTGCGTTTGAGAGCGCGGGCCAAGCCGGACCGAAAGCTTGTGATACTGTGTCTTTGTTGAGAATGTGTAGAAAATAGGACTTCAATTTAAGCAACGTGTTTGCTTCAAATACAACGCTTTGAGACTCTATAAAGACGTTTTTAGGTAGAAATAATACGAATTTATGGATATAAACACATTTCAAGATACATGTGTGAGGTTAAAGGTGTTTTTGACAGCACGGGCCAAGTCGGGCTGAACAGAGACTAAACACTTTTGATTGAGGCTATATTGTGAATGGAGATAGAAAAGGGCTTCACTTTAACGAACCAGTTTTCTTTACATGTGACATTTTGTAACAGCATACGGTGATATGTAGGTAGATATAATACTAATCTATGGAATTAAAAACAAATCAGGACATATGTGTGGGGTTTAAGTTGTTTTTGAGAGCCCGGGCCAAGCCGGACCGAAAGCATGACTGTGATACTGTGTGGTTGTTGAGAATGTATAGCAAATAGGGCTTCACTTTCAGCAACGTGTTTGCTTCAAATATAACGCTTTGAGACTCTATAACGACGTACTTAGGTAGATATAACTCTATTCTAGAGATATAGACAGCATGTGTGAGGTTTAAGGTGTTTTTAACAGCACGGGCCAAGTCGGGCTGAACAGAGACTAAACACTTTTGATTGCGGATTTTGTTTTCCGAGGACTTTATTTTCCTAAATCTTTGGGAATGGAGAGAGAATGGGGCTTCACTTTTACTTTACTTTATGAAGTGGTATTTAGGTAGATATAATACCATTTTGTGTTTCATGTGTATTAGTAAATATAAGCATATGCATACGCGCTGGCTATCTGATTTGGGCTGGTATTATTTACAATGAAAACACATAAGAATTTTTGTGTTTGTGAATGCATACTTTGTTTGATCCTTTATAACATATTACAAAATTTTGTGATTTCAAATATTTCTTTTAATATACATAATCATGTCATATTTGCCCATTGACACTCGCCGATATCCACGTCTCTTTAACATAAACATCCTGTGCTGATTCAGCCTGAGACAATAAAGGTTAATTAGGGAACCCCAATATCTTAATTAAGGAAAGGAAAGTAGTCAAAACACTGTCACTTCCTGCTCAGGACCTCCGGATGTCACACGCTGAGAGAAGTAAGCAACCTACCCCCATAGATATATCAAGGAAAACACATAACAACAAGACGGTGTCTTTTCTACGGGAATCTCGGTATGTAGTCATTGTTGGTGTGTGGGTTTTTTCACCATTAACTATACATTTTCAATCAAACTATGCATTTGTGAAGGCAGGAAGTGTATCGACCCAAATGTGCAGGTTTCGTTTTAATATTTTGCAATCCATTTTTAGTATTACCCGGTGGCCCGGCCCGACTTTTAGGCCATCCCGGAATATTGCGAAATAACACGAGTTGACGTCTTGCGGCATTTGTCAAGAGTCAGCCCTTTCCATAACCAGCAAGAAACTCATTCATTATCTGCCTTGTTCCGGAAGAACACGATTTGGTCGATAATATACTTGCAGCATACGGAAAGGGGTGAGTGATGACGAATGGATAGTCCAGCATTTACCTTCCGGGTACAAAGGGGAGGTAACTGTGGTTTAAAGGCCAACTAGAAGCCTGGGGGTACAGATGATTTAGCTTTCGGTAGAAAATAATAACCTTGTTTATAAAACCATAATTATTCTACATATATATGTAAACGGATAACTTTATATACCATATTAAGATAATACATACAAAGTTTATGTGAGCATATTATCTCAGAACACCTTCGGGTAGGTGGGACTGATACCCGGTCGTATATAATCCTGCTGAAACTTTGTAAGTTTAGGAGGCAAACGTTGACGGATGCTTGCCCTTCCGGGTTCTCTCCTGGCGCATGTAACTAGGTTACGCCAGGAGCCGATGTTACGTGTGAACTCGGTAGGGTAGCAAGATGAGGTTTGCCTTTTGCTGCGTAATAAGACGACGTTTAGCCCCCGTTAACTTGTGCAGGTGTCTTAACTGTGCGCCTCTCATTCCGACGTGCACAAATACCATGAAGTAGAGTTGGAGGTTAAATATCAACGATAAGGGCAATATTGCAGTCTGCCATGACGTACTTACTGTAGCGCTAATTTGCCCCACGCATTTATTGATATTGAATGCAAAGCACTTTTTATTCACCAAATAGTATATAGAGCTCCTTTCACAAGACGATCCCTGTGTATAGTCTGTGTTATGTAAGAACATTTAGTTTGACGTACATACGTTGAGATGTGTGAAGAATATTTCATAAAATAAGTTATAAGGAACACAATTTATGTTCCTTATATATTTTGAATACGTTTTTACATATTTTATCAACTGCACGCTCTCTTTTGTTTCCTGATGTTGAAGATGGAAAACGCACAAAACTATAGATGATCTAACAGATTGCAATTAAAATGTACAATATGCGTTCCTTACCACTTATCATCTATATTCATGATATTCTTTTGATAGGGCCCAAGTTTGTCAAGAATATATGGAACAATATTCTGTTGATTTCCTTCTGTAGACAAAAGGGAGGTAACTGTGAGTATTTAGGCTACCTGATCCCAGTAAGTATTCCAAAAGCACTTCTTGCTGGTTTTGCGAATTGACGCACTGTCATCTTTAGATTCAGATGCTCGTGAATAGAAACGCAAAATCCTTTCCACACCAATAAGAAATCACGGTTAAACGCAGAGTCGGTTGAACACATCTGACTATATCGTGAGTATGTGTTTGTCTGACGCCGATTTCAGCAGTATTACAGCTCTATGATGCGGGCTGTACACACTCTAGCCTGAACCAGACAATCCAATGATAGACAACATGAGATACAACAAGAGAGCATGTGTTTATGAATCTCTATCAAAAGGTTATGATACAAGGTGTTCCCTGAAGGGTGAGAGTATCCTTTCACACCGGCGGCACCCGTCATAAACACATGCAAAGGCTAGTCAACTGTTCACTTGAAAACCACGAACACGTATGGCTATCTATCTAGCTATCTATATCTGCAATGGATTCCTGGTACAAGCACCGTCGAAGTCATGCGTCCAATCACCCTCCAGCCAACATACTTCACCAGTAAAACGAGCGGTGGGGTAGCCTTGTGATTAAAGTGTTCGCTCGTCACGCCGAAGGTTCGATTCCCCACATGGGTACGATGTGTGATGCCCATTTCTAGTGTCCTCCGCCGTGATATTGTTTTAATATGGCTAAATACGGCGTAAAACTAAACTCACTCACTCCCCAGTAAACCCCGCAGTAGTTTACACACAACACCCATTACTTTGTTTAAGGCGACTATCTTGATACAATACTATTCTTCTTCGAATTACATTCATGTCGCAGTTCATAGTGTCAGTGCATTTATTATAAATTACTTTTACTTTGTTAACACCAAATTTCGACTATATTCCTTTTTGACTCCTTAGCATGAATTATCGCACATAAAAACACCTGTATTCGCAAAAAAGTAAAGACTTGTAGCCTGTTTGTCATTTACAGTTCTAGATTTAACAAGCTTTTAATATCTTATCTTGTTTTGAACATCATCACATCACAAATATATGATGGTCACACAGGAAGCGACACGGAAAACCAAGTCAAGTCACCAGTCCTCAACTTACTCTGTTTCAATGTTCACCCATTGCTCTGACCGAGATATCCCCAGAGGTTTCTTAAAAGAATCGGGGCGGTGGGGTAGCCTAGTGGTTAAAGCGTTCGTTCGTCACGCCGAACACCCGGGACCGATTCTCTACATGGGTACAATGTGTTAAGCCCATTTCTGATGTCCCCCGTCGTGGTATTGCTGGAATATTGCTAAAAACGGCGTTAAAACCAAACTCACTCACTCACTTTTGAAGACCCCTTACAATGAGTCAACAAACGAAGGAGTTTAGAAAACTTAAGGCTGGATATGATTGATAGAAGAACCGTGGCTGTCTGTAAGGAGACAATTAGAACTGAGCTGCATGCAATGGGTTGGCAGAAAAGTCGAGGAATTCCATCACCGATCATGAAACCTGAACAAAAGGAGCGAAGGTTGAACTGGTGCTTACAGCATAGAAATTTTAACTGGGACAATGTGATTTTCTCTGATGAAAGTTCTGTGTGGCTGTTTTCTAATACACTGAAATTCTGGACCAAACAAACTGAAAAACCTGTGTATCAGCGCCCAAAGTACAGTCCGAAATTTAACGTGTGGGGTGGCATATCTGTGTTAGGGACAACGCCCTTCTGTGTATTTGAAGGGAATATGAACAGTGAGCGGTACACAGATATTCTCGAGGGACATTTACTTCCATCTGCTCACGTGTTCTATGGAATTTATTTTGGATTTTCCAGCAGGACAACGACCCAAAACATCGTTCAAAGCATTCACAGGCCTGGTTTTGGACCCAAAATATGACATTATTAGATTGGCCAAGCTATAGCCCTGACCTAAATCCAATAGAAAATGTTTGTGGACTTATGAAGGAAAGTGTCAATAAGAAAAATCTGACATATATTTCTGAAATGAAAGAAGAGGTGGTCCTATATTGGGACAGCATGGACCACGACTTTCTAACTTCTTTGATCAGTAGTATGCCCCGCCGCATTGAAGCCTGCATTGCTGCCCATGGTGACTTGACAAAATATTAACTGTTCACCTGTCTTTGAATCTGGAGTTATGTTCTGCTAATATTCACATTTAATACGTGAGTAATGAGTGAATTTTTTTTTTACAATCTTTAAATTCTCAATAATTTCTGGTTGTACTGTAGATGTCAAGAATCGTATAATTGTTATTGCTTGTAAAATTCTTATCACAGTGTTAGCCCCAATTTTATTGTACATGGAGCGTCAGTCATCAAGGGCGAACAACGCACCTATGTGACTATACATAGTATAGTGACACAGGTTGCTAGTATCTATCACTTAATCCGTAAACCTGGATATATACACTGAAACCGAAAAAGGTCTTGAACCTAAAATTTGTGCTATGACTCAGGGCCAGGCTTCTGGTGCACCTATACTATCATTACCATTTATCACTATGTTCTGATATGGCACAGAGGGCTTCTTGTTTTTACCATGAATGAAGCAAACTTGTATAACCGCAATATACTCGGCTCCACGAGTTCGACAGGGGCGTAGCTGGGAAAATTAAACTGAAAGCACATCAATGCTGGAAAAGAATAATGTAGCGAATATTTAAGTACATTGCATAAAATAAACATTTTAGGGATTATTGCAAGTATACTACAAACAAAAAATATGGGAACACCCTAAAATTTGATAGTCATATATAAACTGAAACGTGGTGAGGTCATTTGTTTGTAGTTTATTTGCACTTAACAGTTAATGATAAAATCAACGATATGTACTAGAACATGTCCATCCTTTCATAGTTGCACTGTTAAAACCGGTAACAATGCCAACCCAAAACAGGGCCTAGATTTTCGAAGCTCTCTTAGAGCTTAGCTTGTCGTAAGTGCCATACATTAACATTAACTTACGACTATCATAGCGCTAAGAGAGCTTCGAAAATCTAGGCATAGATGCTGACAAAGTCAACAAAGACGAATTTTTAAAAAACACTTCCAAGAGAAGACGATGATGAGAGGTATACTACATCTCTATACTATATAACCTAAATTTCAAACCTTTCACCAGGTCAACGAGAACAGAAGAGAAATTAAAATGTAAAAACATTCATTCTGTCGATCGTTCAGTAACCTGCTATAAGACTGTCCGCTATTGGGAATATTATTACACGAGTTTGCCACAAATGTAATAACGTCTTGCGGCATTTGTCACCACTCACCCCTTTCTATAACCAGCAATAAAATCATTTGCTATTCGCCTTGTCCCGGAAAAACAGAGTTTTCACTTTGAGTTGGTCAGTAATATACTTGCAGTTTACAGAAAGTTGTGAGTGATGTCGAATGGATATTCTTCCATATTTCTCCGGGTACATAGGGGAGGTAACTGTGGCTGAGGCGAGCTAGAAGCCTGGCGATGAGGTGTTTTATCTCGATGTATCGATGTCTCGCTTATTGCTCTATAACCAGTGTGCCAATTGTTTTCTGTGCGCCTCTCACGATTTGGTCGCTAATATACTTGCAGTAAATGGGAAGGGGTGAGTGGTGGCGAATGGATAGTCCACCATTTTCCTTCCGGGTATCTAGGGGAGGTAACTGTGGTTAAGGCCCGCTAGAAGCCTGTGGTACAGGTGTTTTATCTTTCAGTACAAAAAAATAACCTTGTTTATAAAACCATAAATATTCTACATATGTATGTAAATGGATAACGGTAGTGACATTATTAGGATATTCATACAAGGTGAATGTGAGCATATTATCACAGAACACCATCGGGTAGCTATGACCAAGTCATATATAATCCAACTGAAATCCCAACGGATTTTGTTGGTGAACGTCATTGCCAGCTGCTTCGGGTTCTTTCCTGCTGGATGTAACTAGGTTACGGCAGGAGCCTATGTTACGTGTGAACCCGAGAGCTGCTGGTGACGAGGTTCGCATATTTTATTGCTGTATAATGAGACGACGTACTGTCCCCCGTTAGCTGTTACAGCTGTCTGAACTGTAGTTTTCTGTGCGCCTCTCTCCCACACACACACTGATTGTCATTCCGACGTGCACAAATACCAATGACGGAGGGTTGGGGTTAAGTATCAAGGATAAGGGCAACATTGCAGTCTGATATACCCTGCATGTTGTAGCGCTAATCTGCCCCATGCATTTGTTGATATTGAATGCAAAACACTTTCAGGTCACCAAATAATATAGGAATGTTTCTGAAGCCCCTTTCACAAGACAACCCCGATCCCTGTGTATAGCCTATGTTATGTTTGACGTACGCTGTGATGTGTGAAGAATATTTCACAATACAACATTTGTTTATATTTCGGATTACACGTTTTTTGAGGAACAACACAATTCTTTAGTTGTTTTATTTCCACTTTTTGGTTACATTTCCATTCATTTCAAAACATATTAATACATATATGTGCATGTAGAAGTACACAAAAATGGAATTGTCATTTCTAAAGGATTACACAGGATTGCTGAAAAGTATATGGAGAGACGACCAAAAGGCATGAAAGCTTGCTTATTTACAGTTTGAGAATGCTGTAAATCATGTTGTGTGGTAGTATCTATATATTTCTTGTTGTAAAGGTTTAAAATTTGGGTAGACGTACTTAAAAGTACTTCTGTAAAGCAAACATTTTGTTATAAGAATAATTGCATTCAAACGGTTATTATTGATACACTTAAATGCAAATAATATATTCTCTTCATTGAATTCGATGTTTCCTTCAGTATATTTGGCAAGCCATTCTGAAAGTTGTCTCCATATGTTTTTTTTAAATAATGACAGGCTTATAAAACATTCGCTATTCGCCTTGTCCCAGAAAAACACGATTTGGTCGCTAACATACTTGCAGTATATGGAAAGGGGTGAGTGATGAAGAATGGATATTCCACCCTTTTCCTTCCGGGTACCTACATGAGGTAACTTTGGTTAAGGCCCGCTAAAAGCCTGTGGACCTTTCTGTACAAACTAATAACCTTGTTTATAAAAACCTTTTTTTTTTACATGTGTATCGAAATTCATAACGGTAGTGACATATTAGGATAATTCATACAAGGTGTATGTGAGCATATTATCCCAGAACACCACCGGGTAGCTGCGACCGATACCAAGTCGTGGGGGAATCCGGGTCAAAGTGCGCACCCAGCGCTAAGTGACCAAACGGTATATTTTTAGAATGAATACCAGGGGGAGCTATCCGTTGTTATCAACCAATCACAGATGAAATTATGCAACGTGCTAGCTGACGGTATCACAAATAGCAAGCATTAACTCGGTAGATGGGAGAACAGTTTGAAATTTAGCATTTTCATGTAAGTATCATGAAAAATATCACTAACTGACTAGTAGCTTCTTTTCTGACAAAGTTGAAACATAACTTTCTAAGTGAAAATATAATGTGAAAGCTTGTAATTCGACAGTTTGCATGCATGTAATGTCTCGTCACGTTTATTCCATTTCCATTTAAAAAGGTATACTTTGGGGCAAAAAGAGCAGTTAACACATTGATGTAAATACATAAACGAATTGTTCCAGATGTTAAAGCAGATTTAAAAATGAAGACTCTTTATTTTTCAGTCTGAAACAATGCTTGTTGATGGTCTGGTATTTGAAGTTAGCAGAGGAAATCTTGCAACCCAACTACTGAAAAGAGAAATTGGACATAAATTCAACAGGAAAACATTACGAAAACCAGAGATACATTGTCTTAGTGTAGCAATATCAACCGGACGATGACACGCAGTGGTGTATTGTCTTTTTTACATTTCAGTGTGATTCGATGCCATCTCTACTTTGGGTTGAAGTCAACAGAAGTGATATATTCATGGATCATAAACATAGACCAAAGGAAGATGATGATCCTTTGTCAGTAGTTGCATTCACCAAGAAATACCTTCGTCGCATACCTTTGTATGTCGACGTCAACGAAGTATACGTCTGTCAGGAGTATTCATTGATAGAGGCCTACGCAGATGAATTGCGTATTTAGAGACAATGGTGCGAAATTACAAAAGGAAAACCGACCAGGGCAGTTATGGTGCGGATGCACTGAAGAGAGCTATGGCTGCTATCAAATGGGGAAACATCTATTTCGGCGACTTCCAAGAACTTCAGTATTCCACGAAGAACACTATCACGCCATTTGAAAGGTCAAGTTAATGAACCCGGCTCTGCAAAACTTGGGCGATACAGACCAGTATTAGATGAAGCGTACGAACTTGAACTAGTTAATCATATTATTACTATGCAACAAATGTTCTGCGGGCTAAATACTGGAGACATTCGGAAACTAGCTTTTGATTTAGCAGAAAGCAAAGGCGTTAAACACTGTTTTAACCAAAGCAAAAGAAAAGCCGGAGAAGACGTGAGAGAATGGCTCCAACTCTGACGAAAGGAGCTCCTGCTGGGTTGACGATGCCATGTAGTGGAAATGGATGGATGAATGAGGATTTGTTTCTTGAATGGTTACGCCATTTCAGAGACTATATATGTTCAACCTCCACGCGAGAAGCCATGTCTGCTACTGCTTGATGATCATAATTCCCACACTTGAATCAATCGCATTTGCCAGAGACAACCACATTTCGATATTGGTTTTGCCGTCCCACACAACCCATCGACTTCAACCATTGGACTGCACCTACTTTGGCCCAGACAAACTTTCATCAGGAAGCAGACAGGTGGATGCTGATGAATCCAGGAAAGAGAATATCAGTGTTTGAAATGACCCAACTATTTGGAGATGCTTACAGAAACACATCGACGATGCTAAAAGCCACCAATGGTTATCAGTGCACTGGTACATGGCCATTCAATCCAGACTTCTTCTCGGAAGAAGATTTCATGACTGCACAGTTGACATAGGAACCAGAACCGGAAGCAGATCCAGAAGCAGTACAGGATTCGGCTGAAGGTCAGACATCTACCAGTGTCTCCCATGTCACTGAAGTATCTGTTAAGGAAGCCTCTGCTGCTCAGTCTATCAGTGTTGGGTCCTCTCAACCAGCCAAACTCATCTCATGCAGATGAAGATCATAATGTTGAAGCCAGCTGTCTGTCAACAAACGATAATTCTAGGGATGATTCCAAAGATTTGTCTACAGCTGATTCTGGTGTACCCATTCCCGTGGTAACTGTATCACATTCACAAAAGTGAAGTTGCTTTTAAGGGCTCATGACCAGAATACCTTCCATTTGATTTGAATCATGTACGCAGTCACCATTGTAGGACCCCCGTCAATTGGCTATGAACTTTCTCCAAACCTTCACAATGCTTTTCCTCCAAGCAGCATTTACGAGAGTCTCTGACAGCTGTGTTTATGAGCAATCCTAATTTTCGCTGAAAACACAGCTATTATATTTTGTTAGATTTAAAATCGTACCCACAAGTTATCGACATATTGTGACGAGTCTAGGCTGAGTATTCACATGGATATGGACAGTGGTAATGTTAGGAAATGGTGATAATTTAAAACATAATAATGATACAGTAATAAATTCATTATTAAAAACTCCAGTAAGAACATACTGGTCATACGAAAAAACATCTTTTAACATCAAATGTGCCGAGGAGCTAGAAATCCTGTGTTTGGATGAGACGTGATGGAACAGTTGCACATCATTAACGGGGGGACAACAATATGTGTTGTCAAGGATTACAACAACTGAATGAACTAATGCCTCTACTCCAATGTTTCAAAGACGCCTTTTGACGACCGAACAATTATGAAGATCCACAGTTTTGTGTCCGCCAAAGTCGGATCAGCATGGCGTGGAACCGATACCAGACATCGTTCCACCACACACAGGGGAAACATAAGGTGTTTTGTGTCCGCCAAAGTCGGATCAGCATGGCGTGGAACCGATACCAGACATCGTTCCACCACACACAGGGGAAACATAAGGTGTTTTGTGTCCGCCAAAGTCGGATCAGCATGGCGTGGAACCGATACCAGACATCGTTCCACCACACACAGGGGAAACATGTTTCCTGCCACAAAATATAATATCGTCACTTCTTGATTGCTACCACACTCAGAAATGACCGGCAGAACATCAGTGGCGGTACAGGTTCTACTCAGACCATGGGTACTGGTCTCCGTGTGGCTGGTCTCCGGTCATGGGGAGCATGTATTCGCATCTTATCTACCCGACTTCACAGACAGGTACTGAGTGGACTGAGCTGAATTACAATTTGAAAGGCCATGACTGGGTCTACGACTTACAACTAATGATTTGAGATTCTCTCCCCGATCTAGTATTCACACACCATTATGCCTGAGTGTTACCGTAGAGACGGATTCCAGGGTTCCTATTGATTAGTTTGGGTCAGAGACTTTCATTTGGACGGGTGACCGACTGTTTTGGACATGTGTTCATTAAACATGACTTCATGCAGTAATGTCTTGGGCTTTTTATGTAATCATTTTCAAACTTTGAGAAGTATATCATTTACATGTAAAAACCCAGAGTGCTTGAAGTGATGATATGTTTAGGGAACGCTGGTTTGAGGATCACTTCAACTAATACAGGAAAGGGTGGGTAATACGCAGCTCATAGTGACACAGACACAGTTCCCGTTTATCACCGATACTTCATCGAATAATATAGGTCGCGTCCTGGTCAAATTACATATAAATAAAGGTCAAATTACATATAAATAAATGTCCAATTACATATAAATAAAGGTCCAATTACATATAAATAATGATCCAATTACGTGTAGATATTTGTCGCAGCTTTCCCCCCTAACACAATCCAGTGGCTATGCCCTGGCCCCGTGGTAGATGTTGAAATTGGTTTGCATTTAATTAATTCCAGAAGTCTACATCACGTAATCTCTACGTCTTGGAATGATTTATAACAGAGCCTAATGTGTCATCACAAATGCAGTTTTTCTTATTGAGTGATAGTCCTGAAGTAAATAATTCAAATAGTGAGATTTGTGAAAAAATAGCGAATCACAGAATCCATGGCACTATATTTACATTATCTGTAACAAGCCAGTTGAAAACTAAGAACAAAAGAAAAATATAACTCATGTCACAGATAATGGATCCGAACCTCTCAGAGTATGGTTGCAGCTGTGAGTCTGGTATTCTGAAACACTACTTCACCCAACATAACTAGGGCTAGGGTGTGGTGTGGTGTGGTGTGGTGTGGTGTGGTGTGGTGTGGTGTGGTGTGGTGTGGTGTGGTGTGGTGTGGTGTGGTGTGGTGTGGTGTGGTGTGGTGTGGTGTGGTGTGGTGTGGTGTGGTGTGGTACTAGCATATCTGTATATGACATACAGGGGGTCTCTTGCTTTGTACATGAGTTATAGGGGGTCCTTCACATTGTACACGCTCCTCCATAAAAAAACAAAACATTATGAACGGTGTAGATTAAGTGCTCTTGATGGAAACAGGTTACTTCACTCAATGTTATTTAATGTCAATATCTTGATGATACAGGTATTGTCACTTAAGCTTAAGGTTTGGTTTAGGATATACCAGGACGTTAGGAATCACGTTTATAAGGTTAAATAAGATACGACTTGCCGATAATCTGCTACTCTACACAAACAGATAACAGATAACATAAACATAAATGTGTCAACTGAATTTTATATGTGTCACTTTTACACGTGGAAACACTTGTGAAATTACCACAAGATTGTATTGTTCACAAAAGTCCAGCTATCGAAAGTCAGATGTCAAGGAGATTTTGAGTAACGTTATACCCTGAGTCACACATGAATAACAGATCATTAACAATTTCTATGTCTCGGGTACCTACGAAGCCTGTCGCCGAATATAAACATGAAATGAACAGGTGAAATCATTCAAAAGTGTGTTTTTTAATGCGGGGGACACATAAAATTACAAATGGTGCACATTTCCTGAAAATAGGTGAGTTCCTGTTGTTTGGCTGTGCGGGCTCTGTGAGTTGTCTATATGTTATGGAGTTGGTAAGTGAAATCAGTAAATGATTTACCTGGTCAAGACCGGTTATATGCCTTTTGCCCTGATGCACGCTTGAAATGCCCTGAAAAATATGCTACAGAACGTGTCGTAAACTAAGTCAGATGCATAATTTCCCAAGTCCTCAATGTGGTTCTGTCCGCACGATAGGCTCTTCTTGTACCAACTGAGTCGACACAGAACAGTGTCCATCTTAGCCCCGATTCTTCTGAAGGTGTTTCCCCCAGACAACCTGATTAGAATAAGTCTTCACCAGCCTTACGTTGGTCGAGAGAGGCAACTACATCGAATCGGGTGCCATGCTTTCCGACAAATTTTCAGTCCATGTTCTTTACAGCACTGATAAACATCCATGCAATACAATTCCCACTTGCTCCATTTCCTGCGGTGTCCCCAGTATCCCATGTTTGTCTAAAGAAGATCTGATAACAAGACGTCACCACGGCCAGTTTGGATGAATCGTTACTAAGGTGTTCACTTGCTTGATGCAGATGCAGTTTGCATTTTGTTGGGATATTGCCGACTTAAAATAAAATTCACCAACTCACAAAGATGTTAATAAATCGATCCTCTCTCAGAATATTTTGCGAACGATTCGTGTGACTCCCTAATCTGCCGAATTTCACTAGTTGTATTTATCTGTTGAAACGTTTCCTTACTACACAGCTATCTATATCTGCAATGGATTCCTGCTACAAGCACCGTCGAAGTCATGCGTCCAATCACCCTCCAGCCAACATACTTCACCAGTAAAACGAGCGGTGGGGTAGCCTTGTGATTAAGGTGTTCGCTCCTCACGCCGAAGGTTCGATTCCCCACATGGGTACGATGTGTGATGCCCATTTCTGGTGTCCTCCGCCGTGATATTGTTTTAATATGGCTAAATGCGGCGTCAAACTAAACTCACTCACTCCCCAGTAAACCCCGCAGTAGTTTACACACAACATCCATTACTTTGTTTAAGGCGACTTTCTTGATACGATACTGTTGTTCTTCGAATTACATCCATGTCAAAGTTCATCGTGTCAGTGCATTTATTATAAATTATTTTTACTTTGTTAACACCAACTCCATTAACTCGAAATTTCGACTAAGACTATATTCCTTCTTGGCCCAAGTCATTCTTATCATCGGCAAAGTATCCCACTCGTTATAATTAGTATGAATTATCGCACATAAAAAAATAACCTGTATTCGCAAAAAAGTTAAGAAAATGTAGCCTGTTTGCCATTTACAGTTCTAGATTTAACAAGCTTTTAATATCTTATCTTGTTTTGAACATCATCACATCACAAATATATGATGGTCACACAGGAAGCGACAAGGAAATCCAAGTCAAGTCACCAGTCCTCAACTTAATCTGTTTCAATGTTCACCCATCGCTCTGACCGAGATATCCCCGGAGGTTTCTTACAAAGAATCGGGGCGGTGGGGTAGCCTAGTGGTTAAAGCGTTCGCTCGTCACGCCGAAGACCCGGGACCGATTCTCTACATGGATACAATGTGTGAAGCCCATTTCTGATGTCCCCTGCCGTGGTATTGCTGGAATATTGCTAAAAACGGCGTTAAAACCAAACTCACTCACTCACTTTTCAAGACCCCTTACAATGAGTCAGCGTGACATTAGGTTCAGTGCAGAAACCAGGCTGCACAGCACGATGTACATTGGTAAGGCAAACGGGCTTGACGGGAAATGACTAAAACCACATTGAATTTCGAAGTTAATGCTTCTCAAACCTTTCACCAGGTCAACGAGAACAGAACAGAAATTAAAATGTGAAAACATTAGATAACATTATAAGTCCAGCAATCTTTCAGTAACCTGCAATAAGACGTACTATCCGCTATTCGGAATATTGGGGATGGCCTAAAACTCGGGCCGGGCCGGACCAAGGCGGGCCAAACCTATTATTGGCTGATAAACCCATTAACGAAAACCATGCCTACAATTAATCAATGCAACATACACTCATGACAATAATGATCAATCGGAAGCCACAAACGCGTACCATAACAACTTTATTACGAGTAAATCGGCTAAAATCCAGGAAGACGAGAAGCCTGTGATTTGGCTGACCGTGGTTACGTCTAAAAGTGGAATCGTTACACGAAACGGGATTTAAAACGTATAAATACCTTAAGCCAATTCCGATACACGTTTCCGTCGGCCCGAAAATGTTTTTACATCTCTATCCAATCACATACCACCCCATAAATTCACTATTCATCGTATTTAAAGCACGCCCACATTTAAATGATACGATCTCTTCCCCACACTCTCAACATTATCTCGGCCACAATTTTCCGCCCGGCTTGGCTCGAGCCGTCAAAAGCAACTTAAACGTAACACACGTATCTTGAATTGTGTTTAATTCCATAGACTTGTATTATATCTACCTAAATATTGGGATAGATTGAAACACTGAATGTTCATAGACTGAAACACTTGACACAAATGACTATGTTAACATTGAATTTTAACAATTAATTGTTAATGTCTATCAAAGAATCATGATGCCGAATTATTGTTAATTCTTATTAAAATCTTGATGATGACAAATGATGATCACTTTTCATTAAAATCATTGTATGTATGTATGTATGTATGTATGTATGTATGTATGTATGTATGTATGTATGTATGTATGTATGTATGTATGTATGTATGTATGTATGTATGTATGTATGTATGTATGTATGTATGTATGTATGTATGTATGTATGTATGTATGTATGTATGTATGTATGTATGTATGTATGTATGTATGTATGTAATAGAACAAATGTCTCATTTTTAGCATTTCTAATTTAGTCAGTGATTACATGCCCATCTGTGGTAAACGTTATGAAGAAACGGTGGAGTAATCAATAACACAAGGCCCCTGAACGGTAATTAAGTGCAACAATGGAGTATGTTAATTGAATCACAACACCTAGCTGATTGCAATTAGACAAGGGGCAATTAAGCAAGCTGGTTACAGGTGAAATTAACAGGTGTATTAATTTCATTAGCCCGCACAGAGCCAGATTGAACACTGGGCTTCACTTTAAGCAACGTGTTAGATTCAAATACATGTACAAAGCTTTGAGCCTCAATAAAGAGGTATTTAGGTAGAAATAATACTAATCTATGGATTTAAACACATTTCAAGATACATCTGTGAGGTTTAAGGTGCGTTTGAGAGCGCGGGCCAGGCCGGACCGAAAGCTTGTGATACTGTGTCTTTGTTGAGAATGTGTAGAAAATAGGACTTCAATTTAAGCAACGTGTTTGCTTCAAATACAACGCTTTGAGACTCTATAAAGACGTTTTTAGGTAGAAATAATACGAATTTATGGATATAAACACATTTCAAGATACATGTGTGAGGTTTAAGGTGTTTTTGACAGCACGGGCCAAGTCGGGCTGAACAGAGACTAAACACTTTTGATTGAGGCTATATTGTGAATGGAGATAGAAAAGGGCTTCACTTTAACGAACCAGTTTTCTTTACATGTGAAATTGTGTAACATCATACGGTGATATGTAGGTAGATATAATACTAATCTATGGAATTAAAAACAAATCAGGACATATGTGTGGGGTTTAAGTTGTTTTTGAGAGCCCGGGCCAAGCCGGACCGAAAGCATGACTGTGATACTGTGTGGTTGTTGAGAATGTATAGCAAATAGGGCTTCACTTTCAGCAACGTGTTTGCTTCAAATATAACGCTTTGAGACTCTATAACGACGTACTTAGGTAGATATAACTCTATTCTAGAGATATAGACAGCATGTGTGAGGTTTAAGGTGTTTTTGACAGCACGGGCCAAGTCGGGCTGAACAGAGACTAAACACTTTTGATTGCGGATTTTGTTTTCCGAGGACTTTATTTTCCTAAATCGTTGGGAATGGAGAGAGAATGGGGCTTCACTTTTACTTTACTTTATGAAGTGGTATTTAGGTAGATATAATACCATTTTGTGTTTCATGTGTATTAGTAAATATAAGCATATGCATACGCGCTGGCTATCTGATTTGGGCTGGTATTATTTACAATGAAAACATATAAGAAATTTTTGTGTTTGTGAATGCATACTTTGTTTGATCCTTTATAACATATTACAAAATTTTGTGATTTCAAATATTTCTTTTAATATACATAATCATGTCATATTTGCCCATTGACACTCGCCGATATCCACGTCTCTTTAACATAAACATCCTGTGCTGATTCAGCCTGAGACAATAAAGGTTAATTAGGGAACCCCAATATCTTAATTAAGGAAAGAAAAGCAGTCAAAACACTGTCACTTCCTGCTCAGGACCTCCGGATGTCACACGCTGAGAGAAGTAAGCAACCTTCCCCCATAGATATATCAAGGAAAACACATAACAACAAGACGGTGTCTTTTCTACGGGAATCTCGGTATGTAGTCATTGTTGTTGTGTGGGTTTTTTCACCATTAACTATACATTTTCAATCAAACTATGCATTTGTGAAGGCAGGAAGTGTATCGACCCAAATGTGCAGGTTTCGTTTTAATATTTTGCAATCCATTTTTAGTATTACCCGGTGGCCCGGCCCGACTTTTAGGCCATCCCGGAATATTGCGAAATAACACGAGTTGACGTCTTGCGGCATTTGTCAAGAGTCAGCCCTTTCCATAACCAGCAAGAAACTCATTCATTATCTGCCTTGTTCCGGAAGAACACGATTTGGTCGATAATATACTTGCAGCATACGGAAAGGGGTGAGTGATGACGAATGGATAGTCCAGCATTTACCTTCCGGGTACAAAGGGGAGGTAACTGTGGTTAAAGGCCAACTAGAAGCCTGGGGGTACAGATGATTTAGCTTTCGGTAGAAAATAATAACCTTGTTTATAAAACCATAATTATTCTACATATGTATGTAAATGGATAACTTTATATACCATATTAAGATAATACATACAAAGTTTATGTGAGCATATTATCTCAGAACACCTTCGGGTAGGTGGGACTGATACCCGGTCGTATATAATGCTGCTGAAACACTTTAAATTTAGGAGGCAAACGTCGATTGATGCTTGCCCGCCGGGTTTCCTGGCGCATGTAACTAGGTTACGCCAGGAGCCGATGTTACGTGTGAACTCGGTAGGGTTGATCGACGTTTGCCTTTTTGCTGCGTAATAAGAGGACGTTTAGCCCCCGTTAACTTGTGCATGTGTCTTAACTGTGCGCCTCTCATTCCGACGTGCACAAATACCATGAAGTAGAGTTGGGGGTTAAATATCAAAGATAAGGGCAATATTGCAGTCTGCCATTACGTACTTACTGTAGCGCTAATTTGCCCCACGCATTTATTGATATTGAATGCAAAGCACTTTTTATTCAACAAATAGTATATAAAGCTCCTTTCACAAGACGATCCCTGTGTATAGTCTGTTATGTAAGAACATTTAGTTTGACGTACATACGTTGAGATGTGTGAAGAATATTTCATAAAATAAGTTATAAGGAACACAATTTATGTTCCTTATATATTTTGAATACGTTTTTACATATTTTATCAACTGCACGCTCTCTTTTGTTTCCTGATGTTGAAGATGCAAAACGCACAAAACTATAGATGATCTAACAGATTGCAATTAAAATGTACAATATGCGTTCCTTACTTTTTATCATCTATATTCATGATATTCTTTTGATAGGGCCCAAGTTGGTCAAGAATATATGGAACAATATTCTGTTGATTTCCTTCTGTAGACAAAAGGGAGGTAACTGTGAGTATCTAGGCTACCTGATCCCAGTAAGTATTCCAAAAGCACTTCTTGCTGGTTTTGCGAATTGACGCACTGTCATCTTTAGATTCAGATGCTCGTGAATAGAAACGCACAATCCTTTCCACACCGATAAGAAATAACTGTTAAACGCAGAGTCGGTTGAACACATCTGACTATATCGTGAGTATGTGTTTGTCTGACGCCGCATTCAGCAGTATTACAGCTGTATGATGCGGTCTGTACACAATCTAGCCCGAACCAGACAATCCAATGATAGACAACATGAGATACAACAACAGAGCATGTCAAATGGTGATGTTACAAGGTGTTCCCGAAAATGTGAGCGTATCCTTTCCCACCGACGGCACCCGTCATAAACACATGCAAAGGCTAGTCATCAAATGCATCAAATTGTGAAATGCCCTCCTAACGAATCAATATATATACAAAGTTTACAAACGATCACCACTTTAAAAGGAATTACGTCAAAATGTGTGCATCTGCTTAAACAGTCGATCCAATATCACGTGAAGACAGGGTTGAAAAACATAGTCCTTTGTAATGTGTCGGTGCCTGCAGACAACCTCGTTTGACTAGTGGGTAAAATTTCCTTTAGAAAAGAGGACACGTTGTCAATAATGATTAAAGATCAGAGCGGACGTAATATACTATAAGCAGTTTTGTAACACTGTCATAATCTTCACTCATTTCTATACACAATGCAATCAAATGGTGACTGTTCAGACAAATCAGTGTTGTTCCACTGTTTGGAATTTAGCACCACCTGTATCTTAGGGCCATGTTTACAAGTTTGGTCCAAACAGATGATCATAGTCTAGTACATTCGTGACCAACTCGTGTTATTCCGGGTCAAGCCAAACAGCGACTCGTGCTCCTCTGGAAGGATTTCATATTGGCGTAGGAACATCAGAACTACTTCAAACAAGAACGATAACTCTATTCCTGTTTTATTCCAATGGAATTTAATATCATGCATTGTATTGCTGTTTTTGCATACTTATTCTAAAGAATCACACCTCCTTGATACAACTAAGAGAAGGAGAAAAACATATTTGCTGAAGACATATTCTGACGTAATTATTACCAGATGTTCACCATATATTTCCAATTATATTTCTGAAAAGGGTTTAATAATCACAAATGGGATTTTTTTATTCAATATGCAAATAAAATTTATATGAAAAACAGCTACATTAAACCCAAAGCAGAAACTCAAAAATGACTTTAAAATATTTCTCACACTGAACATTCGTGTAACCTTGCTGTCATAACCCAAGTGGAATTTTAATTTAAATCGCTGAAAAATATATGAATGACCAAAAGAGTCAGATTAAAATATTCCCAGAGATGTGAATTATATGCCCAATGTTAAAAATTAAAGTTGACTACTTACATACAGATAGAATATTATTGTTCTGAAACTCGTAACGATTTAAAACTGCATTTCCTAAAACATTTGGAGGCGCACGTACAATCACCACAACAAGCCCCGCAAGAGAGCGGAAGAGCCGTTATGTCAACAAACGCACGTTCGTGTATTTGAATCTCTCACCGCCAATCGCATGATTCTTATCAAAAACTTCCCATTATACAGCACAATTCTGTTAGCTACGTCCTTAGTACTTTCAATATGACGATATATATTTTTCATGATATTTAAAACAATAACATTATGCCATAAACGATTTAAGTAGTCGGGATTATTTTTATCAAAGCACCGCAACCATTACGCGCGTTCTGAATCGTTTGTCGTGTTTTCGCACATAACAAGCATCGAGATGAGGACGAATCTTCTTGGAGATTGCGGAAATGGGCGAGTTGTGACGAATGAGCCTAGTATACTGGAATGCACATGTAACGAACTTGCTTCATACATTATCCGAAGAGCTATGGATCGCATGTTCACGTACTGCGAAGGCCGCATGCACATACGAGTGTACATTTCATAATCGTAGAATGTGCGATACAATTTTCTGAAGTGATGTAAAACACAACAGGACTTTGAGAAAATATACTAATATAGTTACTGACCTGCATGACACAGGGATGTCCTGTCGCAACATCGGTGCTAGCATGAAGAATGACCAAATGATTATTAGTCGATGGACGTACGAGGCCACCGGTGAAATAAAGGATCGTCCAAGACCTGGAAAACCGAGGAAGACCAATGACAAATGGTGACCGGGTCTTAATACTTCTGGTAGGTTCCGTGGCCCATACCGAAGAACTGCTCAGGCAATGGAGAGTGCGAGTTCGACTCTTCACCAGTGCCATCAGAAGGAGACTCAATCACAGACAAGACCACCCAGCGTGGTGCAGGCTCAGAGAAATCCGAACTTGAGAACATGGCGTAAGGTTTGATAACTGGTCTGATTAGACAGGCGTTACTGACAGCTGTTGCCGCGTCTGGAGACATTGTGACAAGACATATCAGACTGACTGACTGAGTTAAGTTTTACGCCTCTTTTAGCAGAAATACCAGCAATATCACGGCGGGGGACACCAGAAATGGGCTTAACACATTGTGCCCATGTGGGGAATCGAACCCGGGTCTTCGGCGTGACGAGCCAACGCTTTAACCACTAGGCTACCCCACCGAGCCCAAGGCATATCAGAAGGACATGATCCATGCAGCTGAACACTGTGGTGGCTCAGTGAGGTGGGGTTGCGTTTCCTATGACTCAATTGACAACGTAATCAAAAGGAATACCACATTTTGATAACCATTACCTTGTAAGTCGTCCGATATTCATGGATAACAACGTCTGACCTCATTGCTGCCGTGCCGTCATTGCTCATTTGCAGAGCAACGCCATCAACACATCACCATGGCCCGCGAGGACCCCTGACATGAACTCCATCAAACGTTTTTGGGGATACCTTGGACGATAGGTTCACATTCTGCTGGGATTGCTGGTAATGTGTATATCATACTCGGCATTACCCATTTGCAAGGAGCCATGACATAAAAACTCATCGAACATCTTTGGGAATATCTTGGACACCAAGTTCGAGCTTGAAATTCCTCTGTTCAAAATCATCGGGAATCGGCACTCCATGAAGAATGTTATAGGTTTTCATATGCTTAGAATTCGACGTTGGTTGTCACGACTTTCAGATGCTATCCGGGCGAGGGGAGGTTACACTAGGTACTGATGTGGTTGCCAGCGCTGGCTCATAGAAGTACAGCGTCCTCCAGCCTCAAAAACCTCCTCCATGCCAACGGAAGAAAACAACCCACCGTCAACAACAACAACCCGAAATGTGTTATTCATAAAATAAACTGTGATTGTGGCCAATGCTACATAGGTGAAACATCCCGACCCATCAACACCCGAGTCAAAGAACATCGCACCTCTGTTGCTAATTCCGAAACCAAATCAGCTATCTCTGACCACATCAAAGCTAACCCCTATCATCAAATAGAGTGGTCCGACATCACCATTCTCGCCAACAACCAAACGGACTTCACTAAACGCAAGCTCACATCAAACGCCACAAGCCCACCATCAACCGTGACCAAGGATACTTCATTCCATCAGCTTATGATCCACTCCTCCACCAAGCCCAATCTATTGTATAAACATCGCATCTATTGTATAAACATCTCATTGTAACTACATCTCTGGCTTCCATTCACTATCCTTTGTGTACTCACTGGCTTCATCAGCTTACTGCTTAGCCAATCATGGCAATTATGTTGTTTTCTTTGTCCATTATGTTGTTTCATTGTTATATACAGTATATATATGCAGCTCCTACACTTCATGTATCACTCTTGCTTGACAACGGTACAAGAATCTGTATCGAAACGTCGCACTCACGAAATAAAGAAGTTGTTATCCATAAAACTTGTTCTATATTGTACATCTCAACTTCTAAAATGCCACTCAAAGAAGTTAATATGCTTCCAGATTTGACAAAGATTTGTCTACAGTTGATTCTGGTTCATTCCCGTAGTAATTGTATCACGTTCACAAGAGTGAAGTTGCTTTTTAAGGACTCATGACCAGAATACCTTCCATTTGATTTGAATCATTAACGCAGTCACCATTGTAGGACCCCCGTCGATGGGTTATGAACTTTCTCCAAACTTTCAGAATGCTTTTCTTCCAAGCAGCATTTACGAGAGTCTCTGGCAGCTGTGTTTATTAGCAATCCTAATTTTCGCTGAAAACACCGCTATTATATTTTGTTAGCTTTAAAATCGTGTCGACAAGTTATCGACATATTGTGACGAGTCGAGGCTGAGTATTCACATGGATATGGACAGTGGTAATGTTAGGAAATGGTGATAATTTAAAAAATAATAATGATACAGTAATAAAGTTATTGAAATTCATTATTAAAAACTCCAGCAAGAACATACTGGTCATACGAAAAAAACAACTTTTAACATCAAATGTGCCGAGGAGCTAGAAATCCTGTGTTTGGATGAGACGTGATGGAACAGTTGCACATCATTAACGGGGGGACAACAATATGTGTTGTCAAGGATTACAACAACTGAATGAACTAATGCCTCTACTCCAATGTTTCAAAGAAGCCGTTTGACGACCGAACAATTATGAAGATCCACTGGCAAGCTTGAAACTCGCTGCGTAATAACACAACGTGAAAGGTATTTTGTTTCCGCCAAAGTCGGATCAGCGGGGCGTGGAACCGATACCAGACATCGTTCCACCACACACAGGGGAAACTTAAGGTGTTTTGTGTCCGCCAAAGTCGGATCAGCATGGCGTGGAACCGATACCAGACATCGTTCCACCACACACAGGGGAAACTTGTTTCTCCCGACTGCCACAAAATATCGTCACTTCTTGATTGCTACCACACTCAGAAATGACCAGCAGAACATCAGTGGCGGTACAGGTTCTACTGACCATGCGTACTGGTCTCCGTGTGGCTGGTCTCTGGCCATGGGGAGCATGTATTCGCATCTTATCTACCCGACTTCACAGACAGGCACTGAGTGGACTGAGCTGAATTACAATTGGAAAGGCCATGACTGGGCCAACGACTTACAATTAATGATTTGAGATTCTCTCCCCGATCTAGTATTCACACACCATTATGCCTGAGTGTTACCGTAGAGACGGATTCCAGGGTTCCTGTTGATTAGTTTGGGTCAGAGACTTTCATTTGGACGGGTGACCGACTGTTTTGGACATGTGTTCATTAAACATGACTTCATGCACTAATGTCTTGGACTTTTTGTGTAATCATTTTCAAACTTTGAGAAGTATATCATTTACATGTAAAAACCCAGCGATCTTGAAGTGATGATATGTTTAGGGAACGCTGGTTTGAGGATCAGGAAAGGGTGGGTAATACGCAGCTCATAGTGACACAGACACAGTTCCCGTTTATCACTGATACTTCATCCAATGATATAGGTCGCGTCCTGGTTAATTACATATAAATAAATGTCAAATTACATATAAATAAAGGTCCAATTACATTTAAATTTTGGTCCAATAACATATAAATAATGATCCAATTACGTGTAGATATTTCTCGCTGCTTTTCCCCCTAACACAATCCAGTGGCTATGCCCTGGCCCCGTGGTAGATGTTGAATTTGGTTTGCATTTGATTAATTCCAGAAGTCTACATCACGTAATCTCTACGTCTTGGAATGATTTATAACAGAGCCTAATGTGTCTACACAAATGCAGTTTTCTTATTGAGTGATAGTCCTGAAGTAAATAATTCAAATAGTGAGATTTGTGGAAAAATAGCGAATCACAGAATCCATGGCAATATATTTACATTATCTGTAACAAGCCAGTTGAAAACTAAGAACAAATAATATAAGAACATATAACTCATGTCACAGATAATGGATCCGAACCTCTCAGAGTATGGTTGCAGCTGTGAGTCTGGTATTCTGAAACACTACTTCACCCAACATAACTAGGGCTAGGGTGTGGGGTGGTGTGGTGTGGTGTGGTGTGGTGTGGTGTGGTGTGGTACTAGCATATCTGTATATGACATACAGGGGGTCTCTTGCTTTGTACATGAGTTGTAAGGGGTCCTTCACATTGTACACGCTCCTCCATAAAAAAATCAACAACACCACCATCACCCC
Organism: Haliotis rubra; assembly: GCF_003918875.1. Classification (NCBI taxonomy): domain Eukaryota; kingdom Metazoa; phylum Mollusca; class Gastropoda; order Lepetellida; family Haliotidae; genus Haliotis; species Haliotis rubra. Next base: position 472,971 of record NW_025766880.1, read on the forward strand.
CCCCTACCCCCCACACACACACACACACACACGCACGGACGCACGCACGCACACACACAAAATTATGAACGGTGTAGATGAAGTGCTCTTGATGGAAACGGCTTACTTGACTCAATGTTATTTAATGTCAATATCTTGATGATACAGGTATTGTCACTTAAAGGTCACATGCAACCAAAAAATCAAACATAATTAAAACACAATTATCACTTCTTCATGACATATAATATACATTGCTGATTATGAAAAAACAAATAAACAAAATTATAAGCGTACAATCGCAAATCAAAAGTGCAATATTTTGTACTTGGGTTTACCTCCCTCGAAACGAAGCAGCCGGGATACCGAACCCAGTCAGAGCGGGTGGCTGTGCACTCAAGTGTAACGAAGACTTTTCATTGGCTGGTTCATTTGCCGATACGCTCATCTCTGTGTATATAGAGATGTTGGGTTTTGAAAAACATGCTCATTTTTTCTGCATTTGCGTTCGATTCAATCAACAAATACTGAGATGGTGAACTACTGCGTGGCTGGAACCTGTCATTCGTCCAAGTACAATGCAAGACTTGAAACTGACATTCGGAGTTTGCACCAGTTTCCGTCCGATCCAGTGCTCCGAGAAAAATGGATGCGGTTTGTTCGAGAGAAGCGCTCGTGGTGTCAATTTAACAAGTATTCGCGATTATGCTCAGATCATTTTAGTGATGACTGCTGGAAGACGACGCTGAATAGGAGACTACTGTTGCCGAAAGCTATACCTTCGATCCAGAAGAAACTGACACCAAACACCGGTCCTCTACCTCATGTTGACATGTTCGGACATCCAACAAAGCGAAAGAGAAAAGAGTCAAGCAAGGACAGGGTAAGTAGTACACACATATGTTTAGATACATACATCTTGAATTATAAATTACCAAGCAAAATAATGAGTTCTAGAATTTGTACATCTGTACATCCCCCGTTACTATTTATAGCTACTGTTCACTCAGTAAACATACCATGAAGAATGATGGCAAATATGTGAATATATCGTACCTACTCGAATGGGAATCATTTATCAATGTTTTATGATGTAAATCGTGTCTTTGGAATAGTTTTCATGTCAGATGTTATCACTAGTGTTGACATTTCTAGGCCCAAGTGACATTAGCCTATCTTGTATTTTTTGTATGAATCTGCTCTTGAATTATGTTGACATTTTGCTTTATAGTTACCACAAACACACCACTGTCCAAATGTTGTTACTCCCCATTATGTCATTCCCCTCTCACTATAAATATATTATTATTATAATGCATGTTCTTAAGGTTTGGTTTAGGATATATCAGGACGTTGGCAATCACGTTTATAAGGTTAAATAAGATACGACTTGCCGATAATCTGCTACTCTACACAAACAGATAACAGATAACATAAACATAAATGTGTCAACTGAATTTTATATGTGTCACTTTTACACGTGGAAACACTTGTGCAATGTTATTTAATTAAATTTGAGAATATGTTTACAAGATTTAGTTGTAGAAACTTTGGACATAATTCAGGCATGATGGACAGGGACAAACATCGATGTATATGACCATTTAAGGTTATCTCGTCGCCGTAGTCTTGATGACCAAATGTACATCAAAGATGAAGTCCATGTTTCAGGCAAATAACTCAAGTGGAAAAGTGAGTGTGTTTAGTTTTACGCCGCACTCAGCAATATTATAGGTATGTGGCGGCGGTCTGTAAATAATCGAGTCTGGACCAGACAATCCAGTAATCAACATCATGAGCATCGATCTACTCGAGTAGAAGAAACATACAGTACACTACCGTTATAACTAACTGAAATTACCACAAGATTAGTTCTTTATAACCGTATACACATCCTGACTAAAATATACAGAAACAATATAGAGGTCCAAGGGGACGTGATATCAGCTCGTTATCAGTGCGTATCAAACTAGACACACTTAGGCCACTGTTATAATGAACACACAAGATGAATATACAATTAATGGTCTTTGTTTATTTAACGACGATAAATTTGCGTAATGTTCAAGAGTACAAGAAAGTATAACTCTGTCTGTGCTTCACGCGTGTAAACGTCTGTGGGTGTAATGTCTGTCTCATACAAAGAAGATGTCTGGCTGCAACACACACACACACATATATATATCACAATGTTTATCATCAACATTTATAATGAATCAGTTCCCCATCACCAGAATTAAACGAAGCGTTGGTAAAATTATCCGTTGTCTCCCTTAGTTATCCTCATACAGCTGTCTGATTTGTGTGCACTTTAGAATAAACAGTGCTAAAAATTCTGACATAGTATTATCTGTCATAACTTATACAAATACTCGGTAAAAAACTTGCTTCTCAACTCTTATACAAATGACAGGAAGTAACAAAGTGCTAGAGATTCTGACATAGTATTATCTGTCATAACTTTCTTAAGTTTGTCTACATTACATGAATTACTTGTACAAATACTTGGTAAAACCTTGTTTCTCAACTTGTTATACAAATGACATGAAGTGATTAAGTGAACTTCTTCTTCAACTCAGATACATTGAAATTCGAGTCAAAATGTATATCATTAACAATTACAATGATTAAGTTTCCCATCACCAAAAGTAAAGGAGCATTCATTAAATTGTCAGTTGTCTGCCTTAGCGTTCAGCTATCTGATTTGTGGGGATTTTAGTGTATACAGTGCTAAAGATTCTAACATAGTGTTATCTATCGTAACTTTCTTAAATTTGTCTACATTACATATATAAATTGCTTGTACAAACACTTTATAAAAACTTGTTTCTCAACTTAACATGACGTGTTAAAGTGCACTTCGTCTTCAACTGCAGATACATTCAAATTCGAGTCTGAATGTATATGTTTAACAATTACACGTACGAAAACATGATAATAATATTTAAATATTAAATTTGTACTGCATATATCATGAACGTAATACAAGCACATTATTTTACATAATTTGCACCATTTGAGCAAGCAAAAAAATATTACAAACAAGTGTATTAATGAAGTAATAGCTATTGATGCACACTGGCATACCTTTAAAACAATTGACGAAGATCATGATACATTGGGCACTCAAACATAAAGTGTAATTCAACTTCAATATCAATACTATTACAAAATTTACAAAGTATTTGCTACCTGGGTAATCCATCCTGTCTACCAGTATTTTTAAATAAAGGAAGTGCACCTATTTTTAGTAAGTAATCCTTCGTCTTGCATCTTTGGATTTTTTTATTTTCATATTTTTCATGTTTACAAACGTACAGTTCGGTTTGTCATTTACAACAGTATATACACACACAGTATACTTTCTTTTATATCTGGTGCTTTTATACCTCCATGCTCTGGTTGAGGAACTAAGACATCTCGTTTAACTTTATCGGGCTTACCCCTCCAAATGAAGTTAAGACATTTCTTCTGGAATTTTTCAAATTTGTGTTTTTGTGGATCTGGTACCGAAGAAAATATATGATATAATGTAGGGAGTGAGAGAGATTTTTAGATAGTGTTTCTGCCTAAGGGGTAAGGCTTCGGGATGACCATACGTTCGTTTGGTTTTCAATATAGGAAAAGCTGTCGCCGTAGTTTTTTGTCTACCATACTGTCAAGATCAATATCAAAGTTAATTCCCGAGAGAAACTCGTTTGGGTCCAATCAAATTTCCATTATTTGCAAAGTTTGTATCTAGATCGTTTCTTAGATCCGATCCAAATCACTTTGGTGTTTTCTACATTTACCTTTAAACCATAAAAACGCTGGAAAATGTGGAGAGTTATTTAGCGTTGCATAAAGGCGTTTTTCAGATCTGAAGACAGAGTAATATCATCAGCAAACTGAGCAAGTAGGTACTCAGTGTTTCCTAGATATATTCTTTTAATGTTTGTATTGTTTTTCATGATAATGCCTAAACTTTCTTCACAAAGTATGAATAAGTATGGGGCTATTGGGTCACCTTGGCGACAGCCGCGTCCAATTTTGAATGGATCTGAGGCGAAACCGTTCACAAGTACACGTGATTCTATACCATTATATAGAGGTTTACTCCATTGTATAATGCTTAGGCCAAAGTTGAAAAAATTTAAAACCTTTGTGAGATACTTGATAATAAGCCGGGCATTTGAAATGTTTCCGTATATTCCATCAAGTCATAAATCAATCTTGTAACATCTCCAATATATCTACCTGAAATGAAGCCTTTTTGATCCTCACTGATAATATTTGGTAGAACTCAGTTTTTAAGATACTTTTTTAGGTTTATTGCCTTTTGGAATACAAGTTATCAATCCCTGAGTTTGCGTGAGAGATTTCATTCTTACAACGAAAGTTTAGAGATTTTAGCAAAAAATCACCCAAGTCTTTCCAGAAGAATTAATTACAAATTCTGTTGTGAAACCATCTGGTCCTGGATTTTTATCATTTTTCATATCTTTAAGTGCTAATGAGGTTTCAGTCTTAGTTAAATCGCCTTCTAACGAAGAATATTCCTTATCAGATAATTTAGATATTTTGACATCATTAAAGTATTCATCAAGACTGATTGGATGTAAGGTCTTGTTGTGTGTAAAGCTTTTCGAAAAATGCTTTTGTCTCACATAGGATTTCCTCAGCTTCATTAACAATTGTTCCATCATTTTTTTTCTAACTCTATAAAGGGTTTATTTAGGAAATTTCTAGATTCTAACTTTAGAAAATATTTGGTTGGTTTCTCACCTTCTTCAATCCACTTTGCACGAGATCTTATCATCATTCCCTTAACATTTTGATCATAGATTTCATCCAACTTGGATTTTGCCTCATTAATGTCTCTCAGAATATTTTCTTTTTTGTCTAGCTGATTTGATTTGTCTAATTCTTTTCCCACATGGTCAAGTTTGGTTTGCAACTCCGTTTCCTTCGCTTTGTTTTTTTTTCTTTTTAGTGGATGAGTAATAAATAGTTTTGCATCTTATCATTAATAATAATTTTTCCCACGGTAACTGATCTTCAATCGAATATGTACTGATACCACCCTGACAATCTGTTCTGTATTGATCAAGGGTGGATTTGATGGTGTCTTTAATAAGTTCTATATATTTTTCTATCAGTTAGGAGAGAGTTATTAAATTTCCAAAAACCTTTTCCGTGTGCGATGGTTGAAAGCTTGAGCGTTAATTCAATAAATGAGTGGTCAGAGTTGATGCTTCGATGAATTTCACAAGTAACAAATGAGGGCATCAGATTCTGGGCAATACGAAAAAAACCTAGTCGTGCTTGTTTTAAAGGAGTCAGCTGGCGCCATGTACATGTTTTTGTTTCATAATTCATCTCGCTCCATGGGTCTTTGAGATCAAACATTTCAATAATTTCCGAGAGTTTACCTTTGCATTTAGGATGATTTATGTTTTTATAGCTATGTGTGTCTAGTCTTTGATTGAGAACTAAGCTCCAATCGCCACATAAACAAATCTCATCACTATCGGATTGTTTGGTTATACCTGTGATAGGTTCAAATATACCCGGCTCATCTATATTCGGACTATAAATACTGATAATTGTATAGGATATTTGACATCATTTTTAAAGCAACACGTTTCCTTCTGTATCAACAGTTGTATCTAAAACTTTGAATTCAAAATTATTATTAAACAAAATCGCTGTCCCTTGGGCGTTACTTCTTAGGCAACTTTGTATCCCCATTGTTTGTTTGATTAGCTGTTCCTGGTCTGACGTAAAGTGAACATCCTGCAGACAGTAAATATTATAATTGTTTACGGAACTATAGGAATACTTTTTTTCCTTTTTAACAATGTTGGTTATGCCCCGACAGTTTTGAGATTTTATCTCTAGCTTTGGAGTCATAGCATAACTATTTCAAGTGCATCATGGAGTTTCATAAATATATGGAAATAAAAGCTGATTGAATTATCTAAATGCGTCAAGTTGACATTCAAGATTTGTGCAGTTGTATGAAATATGCAAAACATTTGTTTAGAAATACATGCTAGGGTCATTTTGAGAATAAAATACATACAAAACATGAAAAATCACGAATTATCTGTGATTTCGACAACGAAAATGCACACTCAACATGTGTCATTAGAGTGTCTTTCACAGAAATACAGACACCCAAAAACCAAACAGAGTAGAGATATAATACATTCTGTCCTCATGATAAGAAAAACCAACCTTCCCCACGAATATCCCTCGGTCAAAAGAAAGAGTCATATTGACTAGTAATCTGCTAATGACTATATATTGGAAAATATAGGCACACTTCTATAATTTATAACTATATTTTATACATCAGTGAAAAACGATGAGTAGTTCATGCATGTATATTTCAGCATGCGCTGCTCGGGAGACTGCCACGTAAAGTGGACGAAAACATGATCAGAGCACAACATGAATGTAATAGCATATATTGAAATCGTTGGGATTATGAAACACTCAAATCGTTTGGATTATAAAGGTCAATTTCTGCCACAACAGGAAAATCTTTTCTAGGAGGTAAGACGATATATCAGTATTCTTAATTTGATTGTTGTCATGAATTCGATTTTATACTAGATGCTCCAATGTTGAAACATGCATTTCCATAGATTGTCAATATACTAAATTTTATATAATATACCGAATATACTTCATAGACGTAGTGAATCGTGCATTATCGTTAGCATACTGATATATGAATATACTTCATACACGTAGTGAATCGTGCATTGTCCTAGAATCCTAACATACTAATATACTTCATAGACGTTGTGAGACGAGCATTGCCACAGTATATATATAACATAGACGTGGCGAGACGTGCATTGTCGAAGTAGGTTCATATATATCAAATATACTTCCCAGACGTGCATTGTCATGGTATACTAATATATCAATTATATATATAATATATATACAGCATCATAGACGTGGCGAGACGTGCATTGTCGTAGTAGGTTAATATATATCAAATAAACGTCCCAGACGTGCATTGTCATGGTATACTAATATGTCAAATATATATATATATAATATATATCATAGACGTGGCGAGACGTGCATTGTCGTAGTAGATTCATATATATCACATATACTTCCCAGACGTTTTCAGACGTGCATTGTCATAGTATACTAACACACCAAATATACATCATACACGTGGGTAATCGTGTATTGTCATACTATACTAATATACCACATATACTTCACAGATGTGAGACGTGCATAATATACCACATGTACTTCACAGATGTGTGATGTGCATTGTCATAGTATACTAATATACCAAATTTACCTCATAGACGTTGTGAATCGTGCATTGTCATAGTATTCTAGTGCATCAAATATTAAGAATACAGACACCCCAAAACCATACAGAATAGAGACATAATACATTGTCTCCCCAAGATAAGGGGAAAACAGTCTCCCCCACGAATATCCCTCGGTCAAAAGAAAGCGTCATATTGACTAGTAATTTGCTAATTCTATGACTATATATTGGAAACAATAGGCACATTTCTATAATTTATATCGATTCTACATCAGTGAAAAACGATGAGCAGTTCGTGCATGTATATTTCAGCACGTCCTGTTTATGCGCTCGGGAGACTGCCACGTAACGTGGACAAAAACATGATCAGAGCAAATATGAATGTTGTAACCTGTATTCAAATAGCTTCGATTAGGAACACTCAAATCGTTTGGATCACAAAGGACAATTTCAGATGCGACAGGACAGTTTTCTTCCTTGGAGGTAAGACAGTATGTCAGCATTCTTAATGTGATTGTATGCATGAATTCGATTTTATACCAGATGCTGCAATGTGAAAACATTACATGCTATCTTTAGGTTCATATCTGTGATACTATAGTGTTTTTACTGTCCATCGTCGACAGGTTTAACTCTTCACAATGTTTTCATTTTTGTATTGTATAAATTTTTTTCGTCACGATATGGCTGAGATATTGCCGATGTGACGTAAAATATTTACTCACTCCAATGTGAAAACATGCATTTCCATAGATTGTCAACATACTTCACAGGCATTTTGAAACGTTCATTGCCATAGTGTACTACTAACATATTGATAAAAGCATCATTGATGTAGATTCCAGGATACTTATGAGCTAAATATGCATTATAAACTTGTTTAAATAGTATTGTCTCTGACTATGACTGTAGGACATATGCAGACTTGCAAATGTTTTAATACATGTCAAATATGTATAACACAGTAGAAGACATCATTGTCAAAGCATATCATAGCATACTCTTAGGATCGGGGGTGAAGTCCGAAGTTAGATTTCGTAAGGCGGGTTCATATCCCCCGTTAGCATAGTGCGTTTCTGCCAGGGGAAGGAAGTGTTCTAGTGGTCGACCCCCACTTGCCTTACGCGGGTCTGCACCTCCTGTTTGAGAATATGTCCTGCGATTTTCGATATAATATTGCCCTCTGTTTTTTTAGTTACGCGAGGAGGTCTGTGCGAATAGACAACCTTGTGCCTTTAAGAAACTTCGCAGATTTCAACACCGTGTCCCTATCCTCCATGTTAAGGAAAATTTGCGATGATCGGGGCGGGTGCGTCCGGGGTGGGGTCGTTAGGGAATGGTTTCCTGGGAAGCCTATGTACCGCTTTAAAGTAAATGTTGTCCACATCTTTGTCGCTCAGATTGAGGTTACCCTCAAAGATATTTCTGTGAACTTAAAGGCAACCTTGGCGTACACCACTGGAGGAGTTAAAGTATTCAGAAACATTTAATTGATTTAATGTATATTTTATCTATACATTATTGCTTATAGAAGTGTAATTTGTGTATTTCTGTATTTCGTAACAGTAGCCTGTACATTGAATGTATTGTCTTGTCTAATAAGTAGTCTACTAAACGAGTAACACTCAGTATATTCAGTATATTCTTCTGTTTCTCATCTCCAGCAAAAACCAGGAGTTCTGGAGGGTGAAAATAATCAAAATATGAAATATACAAAACATACTTGAAAACATAACTGATTTTATGAAATGTTAAAATTTAGATCAACATGCAAAAGTCATTGAATTAATTCGATTAAATTAAAGTCGATTTGCTTCGGAAACCTTTTCTAATAAATGCACATACAATATGAACCACGTAACCTTTACTTTTATTGGTGTGCGAGGGTAATTTCGTGTACGCCAGGGCAAACACTGCCACATCAAATTGACATCAGAAAACTTCATTGCTGCTTATAAGTTTTTGAAATGAAAATTCAGGGCGGGTAGGAGAGGGGAATGCAAGAAAAAATACAGTCGGCCTTACTCCTAGCTAGGAACAGTTGTTACTGTTTCATATCAGTAAGCTCATTCTCAAGAAATTTTTTCTCTTCTGCCTCTTCGGCCACAGAGACGTCCTCAACAACCCCACATTTAAACAGAAGAAACGCTGCGACGTAGGTAACGGCCGAGAATGCTTGGAATCCAAGGTCCATGGATTTCATTCGATACCGTAGGTTTGGAAGGTCATAAAGGGCGCATGCGCCAACTTCACCACAGTCCGTGTGCCATTGCGTACAACAGCTGTCGATGACCTTTCCATACACCACTGGCGCTGGGAGAAAACCTGAATAAAGAACAACTATTTCACACCACACTTCTCTAAAATAATGCATTTCTCTCAATAATACTAACTATCCCCTCAAAAAGGACGGATTTAGATTACAAATATAAATATAGTTCGATTGAGTTAAGATAAGTTAAGATAAATTTTATTGTCCCGCAAGGGAAATTTGTCTTGCATTCAAAGAGCCAATACAAAGCATATAACAAAAACAACATATAATTTAATATATATATATATATATATATATATTGTGTGTGTGTGTGTGTGTGTGTGTGTATATATAGACACATACACACATATATATATATATATACATAATATTATATTAGCTTGACATTGTGATGTGTGACATTGTGTGTGTGTATATATATATATATATATATATATATATATATATACATATATACATATATATATATATATATATATACACACACACAATGTCAAGCTAATCACAATATTATGGTGGATCATAATCAAAGTACATAATATAATAATCACTCGTGCCACATCATTAATTTCACTATTACAATTTTGGTGGAAGATTAGAAGTTTTATGCTGTATGGGACAAATGATTTTGAAGTTCTAATAGTTTTGTAATACATGATTTTGAAACGGCGGCCAGAAGGCAGAAAGTCATAACATTCATTTAAAAGGTGTGATGGATCCGACTGAATGGCCAGAGTTTTCTTTTTAACTTTTGACGCATACTGAAAAGGTAGAGGTTCGAAATTGAAGCCGCAAATTTTGCTGGATATGTTTACAATTTTGTCAAGTTTGTTTTTCTGTGTAAGAGGAAGATTGCCATACCATACATGAAAACAAAAAGTTAAAATACTATTGATGAATGTTTGGTAGAATAATTTTAAGATAGTAGTGTCTACATTAAATGATCGCAACTTTCGCAGAAAGAAAATTCTCTGTTGTGCTTTCCTATGTACACGATGTGAATTTGATTTCCATGAAAGTTTATTATCAATGATAATACCCCTATTATCAATGATAATACAGTGATATTTATACTGTTCTACTGTTTCTACTTCCATATGTCCATCAATAAAAACAGGTTCCAGTCTGTCCTTTTTGCTTCAGAAGTCAATTATCATTTCCTTTGTTTTGTTTATGTTCAGGGAGAAGAAATTGTCTTTGCATGAAGTAAACGCATCAATATTTTTCTCCAATTGACGAATAAACCCAACCAAAGCGGCATCATCAGCAAATTTGAAATTCAAACAGGTAGATAAATGAGATAAACAGTCATTGTATAGAGTGTGAAGAGGACATGGGACAGGACATATATCCCCATATATGGTTAAAGGGCCACTGATCCAGAGCGATTAATGTTTCGCGCAAACAATCCACATTTAATTACGTCAGGTGGAGCAGCCGATGCTCCCTCGACCCTGACGGACACGGGGACTGGGCAGCTGTACACCTTTGCAGAATTTCTTCAACTTAACAGTTGGACAAAAAGAGCGGAGGATGCCCAACAGATGCCGTTATTTGAAAATATCCTCAAAAATGAAGTTCCCTTCGTATCCTCAAAAACAGCATCGACCGACAGTTTTTAGACAATTAAAATTGCATGCACAGCGATTACTTCTCCCTTGCTGTAACCCGTGTTTGGTGGTATAAACCTACACCTGTTTATTTTTCACCATTCACTTGATGGTCAGTTCATGAATTTATAACAGGTATAATTAGTAGTAACACAACTAGATTACCCGACAAATGTTCCCATTTAGCATTTCCCTTGTCTGGAATCAAAGTCTAGTCAAAGTCAGAGCGTTTATATACAAATCACAATTACAATATGTAAACATATTCATTCTGTCATAATCATTCATTCAATTATTTAAATGGATATTAACATTCAGTATGTTGGTAGAATAATGATACAAAAGAATGCCTTAGTTTCAATGGGTGATGAACATACAATGCAAGATCAGACAAAATTGCTTCATTTTTTGTAGCTAAGAGATTAGCGAAAACGGTATAATTGACATGATTAGGACAATAATGTTCGCCAAGGTATTTAAATCGTAGTAACAAAGGTTGGCCACACAAATATATACTGAGTCAAAAAAGAAACTTCACAAAATGTAATTTGAAAAATAATGAATAATTTTTCTCTGATGATACATCTATGTATCCGAAATGGGATCCCTATCTTTCGACTCTAGAAAACGCTAGCAAAACCCACTCAAACCCATCCATTCGTCGTGCAAATGACGTTAGTGCCAAATCAGGTTTTGCACGTGCAGTCGATAACGTGATCTTCGCATCGAAGTTTTCTTCATATGAACGTGTTTGCATTGGCCTCAAGAATTGAAAAAAACACTTTTAAACCACAGTTCTAACGGTACTTGAAATGCCACGATTGTCAAATGTGCAACGTGAACGTGCCGTTGGCATGTTGCAAGCGGGAAGATCAGTTATTGACGTCGCAAGAGCAATGGGATGCAGCCGTCGTACTGTGTATGACTTGCGAGGTCGTCTACAACAAACTGGCACCACTTCTGATCGCACAAGGTCGGGTCGTCCACGTGTGACGTCACGAGCAGAAGACCGTCAAATCGTCCTACGTCACCTACGTGACAGATTTCTGCCGGCTACACGAACCAGGGCTGAGATGTTTAGAGGTCGACTGTCCTCACAGACCATTCGAAATCGGTTGCGGGCTGCCAATCTCCATTCTCGACGTCCATATCGTGAGCCAATATTGACGCCGTTTCATCAACGTCAACGTCTGCTGTGGGCCCAACGTCACCTCCGATGGACCCAGAGACTGGAATCGAGTCGTCTTTAGCGATGAATCCAGGTTTACCCTCAGATTTGCGGACGGCAGGCATAGAGTCTGGAGACGACGCCGTGAACGGTATGCCCAATGTTGTGTACAGGAAGTCGACAGATTCGGGGGCGGAAGTTGCATGGTTTGGGGTGCTTTCTGTGGGAACAACCGTTCCCGACTTCTGGTCATCCGTGGAAACCTCACAGCTGCTGCTTACCGCGACCAGGTGCTCACCCCTGAACTCGTTCCTTTCATGGCGGCTCATGGCCCAGGTCTACAGTTCCAGCATGATAATGCTCGGCCGCATACCGCGATGTTGACACGAAATTTCCTTCAAAACGCTGGAATCAACGTCATGGACTGGCCATCGAGGTCCCCTGACCTTAATCCAATAGAGCACGTTTGGGATGCACTTGGGAGAAGGCTTCGTGGTCTTAGGAACCAACCTCAGAATTTGCAGGAACTTGGCGCTGCCTTGCAAGAGCAATGGCGCAGAATCCCCAACCACGTGTTCACACGCATCAGGCAGTCGATGAGGAGACGGTGTTTGACAGTGGTGAATGCGCGGGGCGGCCATACACGATATTGAACTGAGAAATTTCGCATTTTTATTCTTGTGACTTGACATTCTGTATACCCATGTTTTGGAACGGCGGTGTAGCCTAATGGAACTGATTATGGCACTGTCAGTGTATCGATAACATCACACAGATCTCAGCAATGAAATAATAACACTTTAACCATCTTACCATCTCTTGTTCTTTTATAGTGCCCTGAAGAAAGAATGTGAAGTTTCTTTTTTGACTCAGTATATAATGGACTTCATCTTGAATTCCAGAGCTACACAAAGGGCATAATCGTAAAATTTTCCAAACCATGTTTTCTATCTTAATTGATCATTAGATTTGTAAGACCTAGTCTAAATCGTACAACTGTATTTCTAATATTTTTAGCTTGCAGACAGGATAAATATTTTTCAGATTCTAAGGTTTCATAAAATAGATGACACAGGAGGCATAACATAAATCCTCTTACAAGCTGGTAAGTGTACCTTTTCTATAACATCTAATCTAATGTACCCCCAAAATTTCTGAACAATAAGTAAGAATAGTCTGGACTTGTGTATCGAATATGTTAAAAAACAAATGGGGTGGCACCATCCCTAATTTAAGCAGATTTCTTTACATTCATTGTACTGTTAAAGATCAAACCATGACATTTATAATCTTTAGCTACATGTATAGAAATGCTTTGAGTAAGTAAATACTCACCATTATGAATAAAGGTCTGATGTGGCAAATGTATTTCATGTTATGTATACTATTCACACGTTGCTAAGGATCAAATCATGGATTCAACAGAAAACTGTGATGTGGGGTCAAATTGGATATAAAATATCCATTAGATTGCAACCATTGATCCTAGGTTTCAGTGTGTCATTTCATCTTGTGGATCCCATACCTGCTATTGACAGGTGCTGTGTACTTGTCAATGACTCGTTCCATGATTTGCAAAATGGTTGTTTGGTGCAATGAAAACCATTTTTATGGTTACTTATGTATCAAGTGCATAAGGTTAGATTAAAGTGATTGTTTGCCTAAAGAGGGGTTACCATATTAGTATTTATCCGGTTTAAATGGATACAATTGCAAATTATGAATCTACGTTTAAGTAAATTTTGTGAATTTGTGTGATCCTTATCAAAGTGTGAGTAGTATAATCAAAGGATTAACCGATAACAAGCTGATTGATACTTTGCGGATTTGTTGAGTGTTTCGGAGTGTAGATACTACATTGAATGAACCCTTGTCTTAAGCTGTAAAAACAATTTTTTTAACGATACGTTGATTGATTACTCGTTGTTGTTTTAACTGAATTATTTTTACAAGAAAGGTTGACGTCATGGGAATAGTTGCCAGGTACTTTCTTAGGTGAGCAATGAAGCTATACACCAATGTGAAATACATGTACCTGAAACTGTCACGTGACCTGTTGAAAAACTATCACTTTACGTATATATGTATATTAAGTGGTGAGATTGCCGAGTGTACAGTAGTACATATATAAGAAGACATTTCTGGAATAATTACACGACACGGATGTTTTTACATATTACACAGTTAAATGACAAATGGCAGGTTTCTTTGTCAGCTGCAAATGAATGGCATCGTCGCATTCTTTAACCCCTTAATAGTGGATATAATGGATGCATTCTTCGAACAAGGAAATATAATCTTTAAAATGTCTTCATATTACAGTTATGTTATAAATTCACAGAAGAAGTTAAACTTCAAATTGTGTCCAGTTGTTTTCACACTCTAGAAGATGGAAACATTAATACTTGATGATCAATGTAAGGATATACATATTATACCTATACTTTCAATTGCGCTTGCGGATGGCGCAGCAGGGATCGCAACCCACTCAAGAATCCTGGGATATCATCCGGGTAGTCGGAAAAACAATACCGAAAGCAACACCCAGTACCAGGGAATTGCTCTGGATCAGTGTCCCTTTAAAGCAACGTTGCATTAAATCGACTCTCGCGCCATGTACGTCGGCCGAACATTTTTCTAATATTTTTAGCTTGCAGACAGGATAAATATTTTTCAGATTCTAAGGTTTCATAAAATAGATGACACAGGAGGCATAACATAAATCCTCTTACAAGCTGGTAAGTGTACCTTTTCTATAACATCTAATCTAATGTACCCCCAAAATTTCTGAACAATAAGTAAGAATAGTCTGGACTTGTGTATCGAATATGTTAAAAAACAAATGGGGTGGCACCATCCCTAATTTAAGCAGATTTCTTTACATTCATTGTACTGTTAAAGATCAAACCATGACATTTATAATCTTTAGCTACATGAATAGAAATGCTTTGAGTAAGTAAATACTCACCATTATGAATTAAGGTCTGATGTGGCAAATGTATTTCATGTTATGTATACTATTCACACGTTGCTAAGGATCAAATCATGGATTCAACAGAAAACTGTGATGTGGGGTCAAATTGGATATAAAATATCTATTAGATTGCAAGCATTGATCCTAGGTTTCAGTGTGTCATTTCATCTTGCGGATCCCATACCTGCTATTGACAGGTGCTGTGTACTTGTCAATGACTCGTTCCATGATTTGCAAAATGGTTGTTTGGTGCAATGAAAACCATTTTTATGGTTACTCATGTATCAAGTGCATAAGGTTAGATTAAAGTGATTGTTTGCCTAAAGAGGGGTTACCATATTAGTATTTATCCGGTTTTAAATGGACACAATTTCAAATTATGAATCTACGTTTAAGTAAATTTTGTGAATTTGTGTGATCCTTATCAAAGTGTGAGTAGTATAATCAAAGGATTAACCGTCGATACGTTGATTGATTACTCATTGTTGTCTTAACTGAATTATTTTTTACAAGAAAGGTGGAAGTCATGCGAATAGTTGCCAGGTGCTTTCTTGGGTGAGCAATGAAGCTATACACCAATGTGAAATACATGTACCTGAAACTGTCACGTGACCTGTTGAAAAACTATCACTTACGTATATATGTATATTAAGTGGTGAGATTGCCGAGTGTACAGTAGTACATATATAAGAAGACATTTCAGGAATAATTACACGACACGGATGTTTTTTACATATTACACAGTTAAATGACAAATGGCAGGTTTCTTTGTCAGCTGCAAATGAATGGCATGTCGTTCCTTAATGTGGATATAATGGATGCATTCTTCGAACAAGGAAATATAATCTTTAAAATGTCTTCATATTACAGTTATGTTATAAATTCACAGAAGAAGTTAAACTTCAAATTGTGTCCAGTTGTTTTCACACTCTAGAAGATGGAAACATTAATACTTGTTGATCAATGTAAGGATATACATATTATACCTATACTTTCAATTGCGCTTGCGGATGGCGCAGCAGGGATCGCAACCCACTCAAGAATCCTGGGATATCATCCGGGTAGTCGGAAAAACAATACCGAAAGCAACACCCAGTACCAGGGAATTGCTCTGGATCAGTGTCCCTTTAAAGCAACGTTGCATTAAATCGACTCTCGCGCCATGTACGTCGGCCGAACATTTTTCTAATATTTTTAGCTTGCAGACAGGATAAATATTTTTCAGATTCTAAGGTTTCATAAAATAGATGACACAGGAGGCATAACATAAATCCTCTTACAAGCTGGTAAGTGTACCTTTTCTATAACATCTAATCTAATGTACCCCCAAAATTTCTGAACAATAAGTAAGAATAGTCTGGACTTGTGTATCGAATATGTTAAAAAACAAATGGGGCGGCACCATCCCTAATTTAAGCAGATTTCTTTACATTCATCAGATCAAACCAAGACATTTATAATCTTTAGCTACATGTATAGAAATGCTTTGAGTAAGTAAATACTCACCATTATGAATTAAGGTCTGATGTGGCAAATGTATTTCATGTTATGTATACTATTCACACGTTGCTAAGGATCAAATCATGGATTGAACAGAAAACTGTGATGTGGGGTCAAATTGGATATAAAATATCTATTAGATTGCAACCATTGATCCTAGGTTTCAGTGTGTCATTTCATCTTGTGGATCCCATACCTGCTATTGACAGGTGCTGTGTACTTGTCAATGACTCGTTCCATGATTTGCAAAATGGTTGTTTGGTGCAATGAAAACCATTTTTATGGTTACTTATGTATCAAGTGCATAAGGTTAGATTAAAGTGATTGTTTGCCTAAAGAGGGGTTACCATATTAGTATTTATCCGGTTTAAATGGATACAATTGCAAATTATGAATCTACGTTTAAGTAAATTTTGTGAATTTGTGTGATCCTTATCAAAGTGTGAGTAGTATAATCAAAGGATTAACCGATAACAAGCTGATTGATTAATTACTTTTACCTTACTTTGCGGATTTGTCAATAGGTAGTGTTTTGGAGTGTAGATACTTACACTGAATGAACCCTCATTCTGTCGTAAACAGCTTGTGTAAAAACAACGTCTTTTTCCAAAGAATTAACCGTCGATACGTTGATTGATTACTCATTGTTGTCTTAACTGAATTATTTTTTACAAGAAAGGTGGACGTCATGCGAATAGTTGCCAGGTGCTTTCTTGGGTGAGCAATGAAGCTATACACCAATGTGAAATACCTGAAACTGTCACGTGACCTGTTGAAAAACTATCACTTACGTATATATGTATATTAAGTGTTGAGATTGCCGAGTGTACAGTAGTACATATATAAGAAGACATTTCTGGAATAATTACACGACACGGATGTTTTTTACATATTACACAGTTAAATGACAAATGGCAGGTTTCTTTGTCAGCTGCAAATGAATGGCATATCGTTCCTTAATGTGGATATTGATGGATGCATTCTTCGAACAAGGAAATAACCCGATATTATTGCTGTAACATTAGTCTGTTTTAATTTTAATATTTGTATGTTGTATTTATTCATTTGTTGTAACATTCAGCAGAATCAATCCACTTCATTGTTTTAGTTCGATGAGACAGACAACATACTCCAGGTCGCACTTAGGGCGCATGTGTGAAATATGATCTACATTTGCAATCTATAAAATGTCTTCATATTACAGTTATGTTATAAATTCACAGAAGAAGTTTAACTTCAAATTGTGTCCAGTTGTTTTCACACTCTAGAAGATGGAAACATTAATCCTTGTAGATCAATGTAAGGATATACATATTATACCTATACTTTCAATTGCGCTTGCGGATGGCGCAGCAGGGATCGCAACCCACTTCAAGAATCCTGGGATATCATCCGGGTAGTCGGAAAAACAATACCAAAAGCAACACCCAGTACCAGGGAATTGCTCTGGATCAGTGTCCCTTTAAAGCAACGTTGCATTAAATCGACTCTCGCGCCATGTACGTCGGCCGAACATTATTTGAAACGAAAATTTTGTCGAAAATGTGTGAAATTGTGCCTTTAAATGGCATATAAAGGCAACGGTGTTTACAAACGTCGTCACGTTTGTAATAAAGCACATAATTATGTGATTGTAACCTCCACTGTTACCTCACCACTGAATAACCGCCATATTGCGGTCATTGAGGCGTTCTATAATTTGATAAAACTGGGTCGGTGTTTACTGAACTATTTAGATAACATATCAGGACAAAGGAGTTCCCATGCGTCGTCACTTTCGTAATAAATCAAACAATCATGTGACTGAAACGATACATCTCATAGAATTCAATCCAATTTCATACAGAGATATGATAGATAAAAACAGTATACTGTGTCGTACTATGTCATGTTTCAACCAGCGATTTGTTGCAGTTCACATACCTAACAACCCATTGAGGAATGACGTCATGGCGACGACCATGGGTTTATCACGCGGTTCAACCATCCTGAAAATGAAGTAACGAATATGTGAAACTGTAAAGCCCAGTTGAAATGCCATGTAGAAATGTCATGTTGAATAAAGTACAATTTGTAATCAAATTTGCATACAATACCAACTCTTTCAACATTGTAAATGAACCATCCTTAGCCTGCAATATTTCAATTCTCACAAGCACAGTGTTTGCTTGACAGTTGCAGTATTCTGGTATACAGTGGGTGTAAATGATCGTGTCTGGGCCAGGCAATCCACTCATGGATATTATTTATAAGCATCGTTCTACGCCTCTGGGGTACGACGACATGCATTGAAATTTCTAAATCTGACCACTTGCGCTTGTAATTCAACGGGATTTTCTCGGGTGTATACGATAGAGTGAAACTACCTCAAATATTATACTATGACTCAGGTTTGCCTTTAGGGTGAACCTCAAGTGGTGACTCACTGTTTTGTCCTGTTGAAGCTATTAAACCCATTCCCTTAGAATGATAAACTCACACACGCACGCACACGCACATGCACGCATACCTACTTGAGCATGGTCATGAGTACAGGAATGAGAGAGACACTGCCTGCCATTCCAGCCACCAGGTCAACGATGACGTAGGGGTAAAGGTAGGGACAGTCTGTGGGACACCTGCCCGCTGTGCCCTCGCCACCAGGAATCTCGCTGCATCCAGTGAATGTCTGAAATGTTTAATAAAAAGCTACAGACCTGCAAAGTTTCTACGGGGATGCCGTAAGTGAATCTGCAAATATATCTCTAACAGTACATAATTTGGCTGGTTTGTTTCCTGTTTAACGCCGCAATATTCCAGCTATATGGCGGCGGTCTGTAAATAATCGAGTCTGGACCAGACAATCCAGTGATCAACATCATGAACATTGAAGTGCTCCAATTATAAATGATATTATTATTGCCCAGAACATCTCATGGTTAAAGGATTTTATGCCAGCAATTGTAAATGGAAGACACTAGTTGATAACTGCATACTAAATCACAACAGACTATGGTTAGCCAACCCTGAATACATACTAAAAAGTAAGAAATATATTGTCCCTAGCATAAGAAATACTTTTTGGAAAGATGTAGATATCGCATATCCCTCACATTTTAAAGAAACAGTACAAGACACTAAATGCAACGGATTTCCTAAATCAATCTCTTATAATAATTCCTTATTTAAAGTGGGTAACGAAACAGTTTTATTCAAAAATTGGTACAATGCAGGGATACACTTTGTTTATGATTTGATCAACCCAAATACAGGTGAATTTTACACATGATGAATTGCAGGAGGTTTTTAACATTAAGTTAAATGTCCTTAGATCTCAAAGCATGAAATCAGCCGTTAAAGCATGCACGAAGAAACATCATAATTTTCACTTAAGACCCCTTGGGAGTGGGAGAGGGAGAGCCTTTTTAAAAGAAAATATGATAGTGAAATGATAAATTTTTTTATATAATACATGATGGGAAAATGATGTACCAGAAGTAACCTAAAATGGTTACAGATGAAAATACTATATAATATCATGCCGACAAATAAGTTTTTACATAGAATTGGTTTTAAAGAAACTGCTTTGTGCACCTTTTGTTTAAATGAACCAGAAGCAATAAGTGTTCACCTTTTCAGTAAATATAGCTATATAAAAAGAAATATGGAGTGATCTAACCAGATGGCTTACAACTGTAGCAGAAGGTAACATTGAATTTAACTCAGAAAATATCATGCTTGGATTTAAAGGAAGAAATGCTAATTCATTAAATACCATATGTCTTGTTAAACAAGTCATATATACCCAAAAGTTAGAAGAAACAATTCCAAATTTCAAGCATGTACAAAGGGAGATAAGCAGATACTCTGAAGTAACAAAATATAGTGCCTTTTCAACATGTATAAATGATAGGTTTAATGCGTTCTGTTCATCATTCCATAATCTATCAAGACAGCCTGATAGTTTCAAAGTTATATTTATGACGCGTTGTAATCTGATCCACCCACACAAATCTTTCAAGTATATTCCATGTCGAACAATAGTATATCTTCTGATATTTATCAAGATAATGAAATATGTAAATCATGTCATCTAGGTCAGTATTAGTATTCGTTGATACAAGTAATACAATTGGGTGTACTATCTTCTAATATTTTATTAGTATTGATACGTGCAAATCAAGGCATCTAGGTCGGTATTAGTATATGTGGATACAAGTGATACAACTGGGTATAACATCTTCTGTTATTTATTAAGTAATGATACGTGCAAATCATGGCATCTAGGTCAGTATTACCTTTCATTGTTACAAGTTATACAATTTGCGTAATACCTGCTGATATTTATTGAGATAAAGATATGTATAGATCATGTCATTGATACAATTAATACAATTAGGTATTATACTTCCATTAATATTCATTCAAATTTATACTTTCGACAATGTATGGAGAACGTTGTGTATATAACATGTTTAATATGAAGTGGAAATTGATGTTTGTACTTTCGACAATATCGAAAAATTAATACCCCACTCAGACACATTATACTGACTCCGAGCCGACGAGTCCTTGTTGTACCCATTAATGCCGAGCGCCAGGCAGGGACCAACAAGTACCATATTTTAACGTCTTTTGATATGACGCGACCGGGGATCTGACCCGCGACCTTCCGCTCTCCGGGCGGACGCTCTAACTACTCCACCATCGAGGCGGTCATTCCAGATCTTGACCAAGCAACAACACTACATAGTCATCTCATGGTGACCTCTCCTCTATATCTTGACCAAGCAACAACAATTATATATTTATAGTACTACATAGTCATCTCATGGTGACCTCTCATCCAGATTTTGACCAAGCAACAACACATAGTTACTCATGGTGGCCTCTCCTCCAGATCTTGACCAAGCAACAACACTACATAGTCATCTGATGGTGACTTCTCCTCCAGATTTTGACCAAGCAACAATACTACATAGTCATGTCATGGTGACCTCTCCTCTATATCTTGACCAAGCAACAACAATTATATATTTATAGTACTACATAGTCATCTCATGGTGACCTCTCATCCAGATTTTGACCAAGCAACAACACATAGTTACTCATGGTGGCCTCTCCTCCAGATCTTGACCAAGCAACAACACTACATAGTCATCTGATGGTGACCTCTACTCCAGATTTTGACCAAGCAACAATACTACATAGTCATGTCATGGTGACCTCTCATCCAGATTTTGACCAAGCAACAATACTACATAGTCATCTCATGGTGACCTCTCCTCCATATCTTGACCAAGCAGCAACACTACATAGTCATCTCATGGTGACCTCTCCTCCAGATTTTGACCAAGCAACAATACTACATAGTCATCTCATGGTGACCTCTCCTCCAGATCTTGACCAAGCAACAACACTACATAGTCATCTCATGGTGACCTCTCCTCCAGATCTTGACCAAGCAACAACACTACATAGTCATCTCATGGTGACCTCTCCTCCATATCTTGACCAAGCAACAATACTACATAGTCATCTCATGGTGACCTCTCCTCCAGATTTTGACCAAGCAACAACACTACATAGTCATCTCATGGTGACCTCTCCTCCAGATCTTGACCAAGCAACAACACTACATAGTCATCTCATGGTGACCTCTCCTCCAGATCTTGACCAAGCAACAACAATAGTACTACATAGTCATCTCATGGTGACCTCTAATCCAGATTTTGACCAAGCAACAACACATAGTTACTCATGGTGGCCTCTCCTCCAGATCTTGACCAAGCAACAACACTACATAGTCATCTCATGGTGACCTCTCCTCTATATCTTAACCAAGCAACAACAATAGTACTACATAGTCATCTCATGGTGACCTCTCATCCAGATTTTGACCAAGCAACAACACATAGATCTTGACAAAGCAACAACTACATAGTCATCTCATGGTGACTCTCCTCTAGATCTTGACCAAGCAACAACACTACACTACATAGTCATCTCATGGTCTCATCCAGGTGACCTCTCCTCTATATCTTGGACCAATCTTGAACAAACAACAACACTACATAGTCATCTCATGGTGACCTCTCATCCAGATTTTGACCAAGCAACAACACATAGTTACTCATGGTGGCCTCTCCTCCAGATCTTGATCTTGACTAAGCAACAACACTACATAGTCATCTCATGGTGACCTCTCCTCCAGATCTTGACCAAGCAACAACACTACACATAGTCATCTCATGGTGACCTCTCCTCTCCAGATCTTGACCAAGCAACAACACTACATAGTCATCTCATGGTGACCTCTCCTCCAGATTTTGACCAAGCAAGCAACAACACATAGTGACTACAACAACACTACATAGTCATGGTGACCTCTCCTCCAGATCTTGACCAAGCAACAACACTACATAGTCATCTCATGGTGACCTCTCCTCCATATCTTGACCAAGCAACAACATAGTACTACATAGTCATCATCTCATGGTGACCTCTCATAGTTACTCATGGTGGCCTCTCCTATCTTGACCAAGCAACAACACTACATAGTCATCTCATGGTGACCTCTCCTCCATATCTTGACCAAGCAACAACACTACATAGTCATCTCATGGTGACCTCTCCTCCATATCTTGACCAAGCAACAACACTACATAGTCATCTCATGGTGACCTCTCCTCCATATCTTGACCAAGCAACAGCACTACATAGTCATCTCATGGTGACCTCTCCTCCATATCATCTCATGGTGACCAATTTTGACCAAGCAACAATACATAGTCATCTCATGGTGACCTCTCCTCCATATCTTGACCAAGCAACAACACTACATAGTCATCTCATGGTGACCTCTCCTCCAGATCTTGACCAAGCAACAACACTACATAGTCATCTCATGGTGACCTCTCCTCCAGATCTTGACCAAGCAACACTACATGACCTCTCCTCATCTCATGGTGACCTCTCATCTCAGTGACCATCTCATGGTGATCTCATGGCGACCTCTCCTCCAGATCTTAACCAAGCAACAATATTACATAGTCATCTCATGGTAACCTCTCCTCCATATCTTGACTAAGCAGCAACACTACATAGTCATCTCATGGTGACCTCTCCTCCAGATCTTGACCAAGCAACAACACTAGTACTACATAGTCATCTGATGGTGACTTCTCCTCCAGATTTTGACCAAGCAACAATACTACATAGTCATCTCATGGTGACCTCTCCTCCAGATTTTGACCAAGCAACAATACTACATAGTCATCTCATGGTGACCTCTCCTCCATATCTTGACCAAGCAGCAACACTACATAGTCATCTCATGGTGACCTCTCCTCAAGATTTTGACCAAGCAACAATACTACATAGTCATCTCATGGTGACCTCTCCTCCATATCTTGACTAAGCAGCAACACTACATAGTCATCTCATGGTGACCTCTCCTCCAGATTTTGACCAAGCAACAACACTACATAGTCATCTCATGGTGACTTCTCCTCCTGATCTTGAGGTGAGGTGAGGTGAAATGGGGTTTAACGGCGTACTTAAGAATATTTCGCTCATATGATGACGTGCATGCGTGTGTATATGTTGCAGCTTGTACTAGCCCAGACTTAAGCTGGTTTTATAGTGCTAGCTCACTGAGGTACCATGCTGTAGTTAAGCATGAATACCCCATGCGCAACTGGGATACGATAACATGTGTCAATCAAGTCAGCGAGCTTGACCACCCGATCCCGTTTGTCGCCTTTTACATAAGCATGTGCTACTAAAGATAAATTCTAATCCAGATCCTCACGGGCCTAGTGTATAAGTGATAACAACCTACAAACGTTGTTCAACATTAGAACATCACTATGTTGTAGATACTATGTTAAGTCTGTGTAAAATGTAGATAATATTCCATATAGTCGTAAAACGAACTATAACAAGTCAACGACAGAGAATAATCAATTTCGCTTCCACAGCTTTAACAGAGATTCCAGTTGTCACATAGGAATAGCATCCAAAACAACTGATATTCTGTGACTCAGAGATAGGGATACACACCGTTCCATTCTGAGACTTGCATCCAGCCATACAGGGACTGATGTACGTCTCGCCGTCAGCTCCACACAGTGGCATGAATTCATCGGCGTCACACCCACAGTCGGTAGTGCTGGTCATGTTATGCCTAGAGAACGTAGTTTTGTCAAACTGAACATGGGTATAACGTTATATTTCCTAAATGAAGAAAGAAGGTAAGACATGGCGACCTGGACAAATTCATATTTTAAATAGTCAGTGGTTAACGTGCTCCGGTCTAGCGGGGTAATTTGTTCCTGAATGTGCTATTGAAATGTATAAATCTGCGGCTTCATTTTGATATTGCAGCAGTGGTTGTGTGATTCATACACATGTGACTCACATACCCTCACCTGCCCACTGATGCACATATGCGTTGTACAGCTCACCTTCACACCTACACCCATCTGCCCGCCAATGCCTACATGCGTTGGACAATTCGCCTGCCCATTCGTGCAGACATGCGTGGTACAACTCACCTACACTCACCTGTCCACCGATGAAAAGATGTGCTCTACTACTCACCTGCCCAATGATGCATAGATGCGTTGTAAAACTCACCTACACGTACCTGCCGATTGAAGCAGAGACGCATTGTACAAGTCACCTACACTCGTCCGCCCACTGATGAAGAGATGCGCTGTGCAACTCACCTACACTCACCTGTTCACTGATGCAAAGATGCGTTGTACAACTCGCCTACACTCATCTACCCATTGATGCATAGATGCATTGTAAAACTCACCTACACTCACCTGTCCATTGATGTGCATAGATGCATTGTACAATTCACACACTCACCTGCCCTACAGATGCATTGTACAACCACGTACACTCACCTGTCCACTGATGCAAAGATGCGTTGTACAACTCGCCTACACTCATCTACCCATTGATGCATAGATGCATTGTACAACTCACCTACACTCACCTGTCCATTGATGTATAGACACGTACAACTCACCTTCACTCAGCAGTCCTTTTGATTTATAGACTTTTGTACAACTAATCTACACTCATCAGCCCCTTAAAATATAGACACGCCACCTCCCACCAAACCACTTGGTACACAGACCAACTGAATGCCTCATCTAGTCTCCCTAGGTCCATGGTGCTTGACTCACCTACTGTCACCCAGTCCCTTGATGCTGGGATTAGGACATCCAAATAGCAGAGTGAGAGAAAAGCAGGAAGACGCGACCAGTGCTACCATCATGGTCAGTTTCATACAACCCCTGTTGGTCAGCTTGAGTTTGCTGGTAAGAATACCACCGAGTAAAATGCCTACAGTCGCCCAGAGAAATTCTTCCAAACCTACAACATGGGATTACACATACTGAAACAGTCGAAATGAATGACAAATAATTTGGGCAGTACATCGTGAAACACACTCAATAGGATTCGAACCCTTTCGACGACGTCACTGTATTCGGCCCTCTCATGTCTATATACCAAGAACAACTTAATGTTATACTTGTATCCATCTGACAAAATAATACGAACATTCAAAATGTGCGAATTTACCATATTTTAATAAGGACATAGAATGTGTCACAAGTGAGAAAGATTTTGGAGTTAGTAAACCAGAAAGGTCTTGAAATGGCAACTTTTTCTTACCCGCTATAAAGTTGGCTTTCGAAGCCTGTATCATAAACTGGTTCTCAAAGTATTTGGGGGCGAATGCCATGTTTCCCCCCACGAAGAAGATCACGCTGCAGTTTGCCAGCAACAGACAAGCAACCACCGGGTTCCGCACTATTCGCACCACCGATTTGGGTAAATCTACAAGTACAGAAGATGATTCTCATTGTTGTGTAACCTACTGTGACCGTCCAATGATCGACGTGAAAAGCTTTCTGTCAGCCATGGTTACCCCATCCTCACTGTAAAACCGCATTACAGAGTTGAGTTTTCGTTAACACGTCTTCAGGTAGGACCAAGACGTCTAGGGTGATATCATCTGGGAACTTTACACTTGATACTTATATCCTATATTTATCATCCAAAACTGACTCCCACAGTAGATATCGCAAGGGATATCTATATTGTAGATATCGCAACAATTGAATTGTCATAGTGCTATTACATCGCCAGTTAATGACCTCACAATGCTTTGACCAATAAGAACACAGCTGACACAGCAATGACGTCACACAGTTGATGAGTTCACAATTTTATGACTTACACTGGGATCACTGCTCAAGAAACCTAATGGCAGTTATGTGTTCAGATAATTTCATCCTTTTACTAATAACTGATGAAGAATGAGTTTGGATAATAAATACAATCAAACCCTCGTGTATTCTGATATCAAATCTATCAACACTCGTTAATTAAAGTCAAAATAACTTTGTAACATTAATCAACTCGCGTTGATATATCTGATATAAGAAGACTCGAATGTGAGATTCTCTATATGTCCACAGATCACTGAGATGAGCTGAATGAAGCTGAGCATCCAGAACGGATGTTGTTCCTCTAATGGTCCTGGACATCAACGATTTGTGTTTGACATTGTTATATCTGTTTATCACAGACTCTTACGCATTTAGTATACTGGCTGCAGTACGTCGGCTTGTTCAAGCTAAAGCAGAACGTCGATGCAGTATTGGACACCAAACAATAATCCGAGGTGTAATGCAAACAACTGTGTCATTAAGGTCGGTCCATTTAATTATCAATATTCAATAAACGTCTAATAATCTGAAATACATCTCCTACACGTGCGAAGCCATTCATGTGACGCATATAAATATGAATCATACTTGATTTTATCATTTAAAGTTATAATGGTATAAAAAGTTGGAAAACCGCATAATAGAAACTCAAAACACCAGAGCCCACTTGCACAAACAATTGGCGCTACAATTAGTGTAACTCCCATTCTCAAACATAGGCTTTAAGATAGTCGTAGCGCTAAGACCGCCTTGTGCAAGTGGGCCCAGAACCTCACAACGTCAACCTCAGCGGCATTTCAACGATTTGCATGTGCTTTCTGCAATCGACCTGCAATATCTTGAACCATCAATAGTTATTTCCATAAGCCTAAATTGATTATGGTGTGATTAAGATATGTAACCAGTGATTCAGTGATAACGGAAAGGTATTTCGCATACCTGACAGCTCTTCCTTAAGGGTGTGGCTATCGACGTTTACGGGTCTTTTGGTGAGTTTCTTCATGCGCTTTGGAAAGCAGCCTAAGAGAGCAGCGAAAAGGAGAGATACACATCCAAAGATCAGGAACCCAATCCACCATGCCCCGACCCATTGTGGGTGAAGAGGATCCATCCGGGTATCTTCAAAACAAATAGTATAATATAAGGATTAGACGGATATGCTTAATAACGACTGCTGATACCAGTGAAGATCCGGGTTAAATTTGGTCTCTATCAACCCATGCTTTACGCTTGAGGAGATTAACGGCATCGGGTGGTGACCTTTTTGACACATTCCATTGTATCCCAGACTCGATTATGTATGACCGTCATGTACAGAGTTGTGCAAAACGTTTTCGGACACTTGACGTAATGTCCATAGACTTACATGGTAATTTAGTGTAGCATAAATAATTTTCATGAATTTTATTTTCGTAAGATCCAAGTCAAATTTTGCACATTTGTGAGGAATCATCTTACCTACAATCACATAATTTCTGTTTAATTTTCCGTTTCTTATTTGTCGAATGGCAACAATGTAATCAAGATATGTACAGTGCCGTGAACTCCTTTAACATGGCGGCCTATGGGATTGTGCACTGTGGAACCACACGTAAGTTCATAAATGTGATGTCATTAGTTAAATAGTGGTCGGAAAATTGAACTGAAAGTATGTGCGCAGAGCAGAGATGATTTCAAGTTTGCCTGTCAAATTTTACAAAGATCCGTCCTAAACTCACTTCATGAAAATTATTTATGCTACGCTGAAATAACATGTAAGTCTATTGAAATTACGTAAAGTGTCCTAATACTTTTTGCACGGGTCTATGGCTGGAATATTTTTGAGTGCTGCGTTAAACAACAAACAAACAATACATGCTTAATAATGCTTAATTAATACATGCTTGTGAAAGAAGAGCAGGACTATAAGAAGTACTCACCACTAAGATCAACAGGCATGGCGCTGAAAAACCCACCTAGGTTAAGTGCAATAGCTGGTCCGAAGAACGTCACTGTCATTATGATTCCTGCAAGATCATAGACGATAAAATTCATAACTGTGAATGTTGTCTGAAGTTGGTTTGAACACCATTGGTTTGCTGAAGTGTTTCTTTTCACGTTTTCAGTTTCAGAAATCGTAATCACACCACCTTGTCACTTGATTGTCTGGTCATGACTGTTTCCATGCCGACCTTGTATGGGATGTGTCTTGTTGCTATTATATAAATTGTATAAGTAGTGGATGTTAACAGTAGAGTAGGAGCCAGTGGAAATATAAACAAGATGAAGATTTCTTTTGTGTTCTTTACTATCAATAAGATCGTGGTTCTAAATGGAAAGTGAGTAAGATTTTCCTTCATTCTTCAACTTTACATATGCCTGACACTCTTATATGTTAAATACTCATATATCGTCATTGTCTTCAACATCGAAACACATACCTGCCAGTAAACTTGACTGTTGTTTGTCACGGGAGTTATTGTCGAGGTACGGAAAACCCAGGGCAAACCGTGGGGATTTACCCACTCCTAGTAACACCATAAGCACGGCAAGCACACTGTACACCCAACGACCGTTGTCAGTGGCTTGGTCCTTCGTGGCTGGACATCTCTCCTGTTCCTGCACGGAATCCTGACACAATCTGGCACCTTGTGGAGAGGAATAGTTGGAGGAAAGATCATCTAAAGAAGGCAGCGATACAGGATCCATGAAGTGTAACATACCACACATTAAACTAGCAATACCATACAAAGCCATTGCAACGGACAGGATCCTAGGTATACAACGCTTTCCCCCAAAATGGCTGAAGAAGAAAATAGCTGCAAGATAACCGATTTCGTTGCAGCTCAGAAGGAGGCCACTTTTTGTACTGCTGAGTCCAAACTGTTTCTCTAGTGATGTGATCTGTGATGTTGTGTAGGACTTGACTGACTCCAGCAACAGTGCCGACACACTGAAGACAGCAGTAAACCAGAGGATGTTGTTGAAACACCGTCGTCGACATCCTCCAGACTCAGCCATGGCGTTAATACTCACGTCGGTGTGTGCCATCTTGAACATCGATTTCCTGATTGACAGATGAAAGGACATGTACTGTACGAAATCATATTTGAAAACAGACAAATCAACAATACAATTTCGTTTGGTATGGACTTAGCGATACCAGAGCAAATAACTCAGCTTTCACCAAATGACTATCTTCTTGTCGGATGGCATGTTTTGTGTCACACAAACAATTCAGGTTGAATGCAGGTTAACCCCAGTCGGCTATAATGACCTGTAAAAAATCGCTTATCGCAAGAAAGCCCCTTCGTCTTGTAACAGAGTGACCGGTGATCAGTCATCAGTTCTTAATTGAAAACAAAACTGCTCGATTCTGCAGGGGATGAACTTCTTGAATTAGCCACACATAGGTACAGGTATACTTATACTACATACAACGATATAATACTCCTACATACCCCTCATACAACGATATCCCGCGTTATCAACTGTGTCCAGTGGGCGGCACACAAGTCCTTGTTAGATCGGCGCAAACCTAATTATGTTACAGAACACAGTGGATGCCTTGACAAGAACAACCACAAGTTTTGGACTCTGCCCGAAGTTTGTCTTGAATCTAGGCATTCTGCATCTTGTCTCGAACTTGCATTCCAAGAGGTGTAGGCCTGATCTTCCACAAGATGCCCAATAACTCCCACCTCCCCCTCCCCTGTAACTTGACCGATCCATCATCAATTACCTTGCCACGTTGCAAATGAAGAGTATTACATTTGCCGAGTCCAAATGTCATGCCAATATCATTAGAAAAGGACTCGACAAGGAGAACCTGTTCTTTCAAATTGGTATCTCCTTTGGCAAGGAGCTCGATGTCATCCATGAAAAGGAGATGAGTAAGAGGTGTTGGGGATCTATGCTGAGGAGGTCCGTGATGATAACCCTCCTCTTTATTGAGCGGAAAGCTCAAAGGATTTAAAGACAAACAAAAAAGCAAAGGACTAAAGGAAACCCCTGGAATATCCCCTTCTTATTGGAATAGATTCCGAAGTCGGCACCTGCCCTTGCGAGTACATCTCAAGTCGACCACCAGCAACTCATTAAAGACTTGAGTAAATCGAGTAGTCGGGTCAGGGATGTCAATACGATGAATAGACTTCAGAATACATTCAGGAGGGACAGAGTCATATGCTTTTTGTAGTCAATTCGACACATAAACAGGTTGCGGTGATATGTTTTAGCCTCTTCCAAAATCATTCTTAGTGCAAGACGTTGATCCTTGCACCACCAACATCCCTTCCCTGCTCCCTTCTGCTATCTATACCTTATATCAGTGGAAGAGCAGTAAGATAACACGAGGTTTGCCAAAATACTAGTAGTTCATATTTGTATTCAAACATGTGATGGGGCGGATGTTTTTGGGATCAGTCAAGCATCCTTTCTTGGGAAGCAGTATTGTGCGATCTTTGCAGAACCATGGAGAAACATCACCGGTATCCACGACAGAATTGAAACAGAAAAGTAAAAATTATGGTGTTTGGACTCAGGGAAACAGTTTCCAATATTGGTTTCGAATGCCACCAGGCCCAGAAACTGTATTAGATTTGGACTTTTTGATGACACTTTTCAGGCAATCTGGTGAGATGAAACAAACGATCCAGTTATTTTCTCATGTATCGCATGGACCCTTGGTGATCATGGACCCATGGTGCCTCAATGTTACAGTCACCGGGTACAGACCACAACTGTTTCCAGAACCTTTCATTTACATCCACGGGATGCCGTTTCTCATGTTTCTTTCTTTTAGTCCAAACCTTTATTTTTGCCTTAAAGGAATCAACAATTTGGAGAAGTATCTTTTCCTTCGGTGTTTTGTATTTCAGTGTTAATTTTCTCAATATTGCCTTTTGTCCCTTTGACATTGGGTTCCCTGGTGATCTGCACAGATCAATCCAGGAAATGTATTTTCTAGTTTCGATTAGTTTGACTTGAAACCAGGTTTTCTTTGGTGTTTTATCCTGAGCATTAGATGTTTTTTCTTTGGAAAGTGTGTGACGTTCCTCCAAACTTCGAGCGTCAGCATAGACACAACAATTAACTTCATGTACTGAACAGCCCGCAGAAAGTTTCATTGAAAATAATTTAATTTAATAAACTAATTTCATGTTTGGGAAAAGATTCATTTGTTTGTTTAATTGGCCTACGTTTTTCGAAAGGTATATCAGATATCTCATCATAATTTATATAAATAAAATATATTTTATATAAACAGCGTTTTCAGAGGAAGAAGAAGAGTGAGGGTAAGAAATTTCCATCAGAAGTCTTGGGTCTGCTTCCACTTCAGCATGCTGCTCATGCAAAGGTTCCTAACGGGCACCAATTGTCGGTTCAGCTGGCTCACGACGCATGTGACTTTTAAGACGTTGGTGTTGGTCTCGGAGATTAAATGCTCCGTCAGGTAAGGAAACATTGGTATGACTTTTTCACAATGCAGCTTCAGCGACTTGCCATTGATGAGTTGATTATCAGACCATCCTGTCGCTTTCGCATACTCAAGTAGTGTGGATTTTAGATGGTTTGACAAAGATTTGCTCGGTCACCTTCTGTGCCTTCCCTGGGCAAGTCCCAGTATGGTTGGTTTCATTACCGGAGAAAGCCTGACTGGGTTGCGGAAGTGAAAGAAAGGTTTCCTCTTGTCTGTCAGAATTATTGTATTAAGGTGAGTATGATATTATATTTCCGTGCTGATGTATTAGCTTTTCAAAGTGTGCTTGTAAAATTCTTACTTGTAAAATTCAAGACATACAGTTACACACATGTGTTCATTAATACCCTTTTCAATGTCGAACGATTGGTAAAATCAACTCACTGAACAGAGATAATGCAGCAATCATGTGACGTGCTTTATTGTGTTTTGTATTATATAAGTAATCATAGCACAGAATATAAATGAAAAAACAATTCTCTTAATGACACAAGATCAAAGTGGCGGTGGGTTAGCCTAATGGTTAATGCGTCCGCATGCGTCGATTCTTCATACGGTTACAATGTGTGAAGTGATATAGCTGGAATTTTGTGAAAAGCGATACTCACTCACTCACGTCATTGTGCCATACGTATTGTGTACATCTTATTAATCTTTACAATGACAGAGCTAAATTGAAATTTTCAAATATATACACTAAACGCAAGTGTTGAGTGTAGAATATTTAATCTATCAGTGACATGTTAGTCAGTGCAAGCCAACAGACTCCGTCGTTGGGAGGTAGTACCCAGTAGAAATACATGTACGTAGTAAATTGACATTGACACCGCCTTTGATGTATCGTGTGTACGGGTCTTTACCACCTGTGATCTGGCAATGGGGATAGCTTATTGTTCGTGAGATTCATGGATTGTTTGTTGCACAGGGGTTCGAATCACTGTTTGGACAATAATTTTTAAGAATGCAAATCTAGACTTTTAAAGTTAAATATTATTTTTATATATTATGATTAACATATATTTCCAATTTGAACGAAATCGGTGAAGAAATGAATATTTTAGAAAATTCTACAGCTACACTCGTTACATAAAATACACAAGGGATGACACTCGCGACCTGATCGTGAACCGGACAGCCCGCCTATTTGGGTTGTAGTCAAAAGGGCCAAAGGACAAAAGGGCCAAAATTGAAAAGGTCCAAAATTGAAAAGGTCAAAAAGGCCACAGATTTAGGTCAAAAGGGCCACAGATTTAAGTCAAAAGGGCTATAGATCAAATTCAAAGAACATATTAACTAATATTATATTTGTATCACTATGTAGTAATAATAATACTAATATATAGCGTGATCATCATTCATGTGTTGATATGAGATCAAATATTCGGAAGTTCAAATGTTCATAATTCACACATCTTTAAAGTTCACTACAGACATCAGTACTCGACTGTAAAGTCTCCAATCGTAAAATTGCCGGACTGAGACTCGGGCTCAGAGCAGACATGGCAGAGAAAGTGAATTTCCTCCCCGTTCTCGCAAGGATGGAGGTATTCCTCTCTGGTCATGTTTGTGCCACACCATATTTTCGTGGAAATGCGTATAGCAATCGACGGTTATAACGAAATACAATTAGTGAGTGAGTGAGTTGGGTTTTACGCCGCAATATTCCAGCCATATCACATTTGGGGACACCAGAAATAGGATTCACACATTGTACCTACGAGGCGAATGAAACCCGGCCTTTGGCGTGACGTGCAAACGCTATAAACGACTAGGCTACCCCACAGCCCCGTTTAGGATTAGAACTACTGCAACAACATGCAATGAATTTCTTCTAATCTTACTATTTTCTAAAAGTTTGGCCCATTTGACTTAACCTATGGCCCTTTTGACTTTTCCAGTTTTGGCCCTTTTGTTTTTTGGCCCTTTTGACCTGTTCCCGCCTATTTTAACGTGCGGTTCAATCAAAACTTACGTTTTCAACAAAGCCTGTGTTGAGCTATCATGTCATTCTTCTACCTTTCATCTCATTGTATTCAATTTGTCTAACTGCATTTCATATTTGACTACTGACCCTCGAATTAGCACTACCCTCTGCCTTGAACAAACGTCTGGCCTCTCTTCGGTAAACATCGACAGTTTCCGTAGAGTGTTTAGTGACTCGGAAACAGAAAACGGCTCAGCCTGGTTTCCGGGGTCAGCTGCGCTAACGCTTCGAACGACCACATTGATTGAATATAGTAAGCATATTTATTTTAGGAACTTGTTGACAAAAACATCGCCGTTACTTCCATCGTTACAGGGTACGTATGTTTAGAGGACATGTGGTGAAATAACAAGGGAAAGCATTTAGATCCATTTGAATGATGTTAATGACAGTTTTTGTCAATCTGATATTTAACCTCTCTATTTTTTATATGAAAAGCCATTTATTTATGAAGCATTTTTTTTTCTAATGCATAATGAAGAAATAACATTGTTTTTTTTAAACTGTGGGTGTGCTTGTAAAATTGTCTCTCAGTGATATGATACAAAAAAATATATATATTCCTTATCTTGAGTTACTTTGACACATATCATTAGTAAAAACAATTAAACAGATCCATCCATGTACATACATTTTTTTCACAGAATGTTGTCACATTAAGTATCTGAACATGAAAAAGTTACACTAATATTATTCAAAAATGTTTATGATTACAATACACCTTGTGAATCAAATGATCTGTACACAAAAATACAAACAAATATACTGCTGTATACAATGGATTTGACACATTATTTTACTTCACTGAATACTTAAAAATATACAGTATGATCAGTATGTTAATACATTGCTATAAAAATACATACATTGCCATAAACGTACATATATTTGAAGATGAACCTTTTAGACAGATGTACATTCCATTATTTGTGATTTTTACAAATGAAACCAGTCCAGAGTACTGTAGTTTTTATGGCTTAAAGTCAGTATCAGAGAATACATTTGCTATACATTGACCATTTTGAGCATGATAACCCAGGTGATTATAGTGAGTGAGTGAGTTTAGCTTTACGCCGCTTTTAGCAATATTCCAGCAATATCACGGCGGGGGACACCAGAAATGGGTTTCACACATTAAAACAATGTGGGGAATCGAACCCGGGCCTTCGGCGTGGCAAGCGAACTCTTAACCACTAGGCTACCCCACCGCCTCCAGGTAATAGTAGAATAGATCTGATACATGTCAATAATCGTATAATTTGATATCAGCAATTATTCAGCCAGGTAGCAGTGAACAGGTTTCAGTAAATGCTGCTGTTGACTCTTTGTTTTACTTTATTTTACAGCAGTGCATGGTTACATAGTTCCACACACAATCAGTGATTCTGCTTTGAATATTGGAGATTGTGCTCAGAATTTGTTGACCAGTTCACTATTGTAAAAAAATAAATAACAATTTTGTGGTGTGTTTCTCGAAATCGTGTGTTTTTATAGATATTTGGGTATTGTGTTAACACCTAAACTTATTTGGACAAAAGCACTAACTACTCTTGGTGCACAGATAAAAAAAGGCTATTATGATATTGTACAAATATTAAAAGAAAGTTGGAAATATACCATGTCAATACTTATCTGAGATATTTGATGCTATGATTGTTCCCATAGTGTGTTATGGTGCCTCATATTGTAAAATTATTGAAGATGTACAGCATAAAATGTGTAAATGGTTTCTCAAAATATGTGAAACAACAAACAATGCTATGGATTGGGGAGAATGTTGCAGAGCCCCTCTCCAACTTGTATACACCAACGGCTATTAAGTATTGGTGCAGGCTACTGTATTGGGATGAATACAGACTGTCAGACACAGAATGCTACCTAATGGACAACTCTGGTTGTACCACATGGGATACTCACATTAAACAGATTCTGTTCAGACTCGGATTTGAATATGTGTGGTCAACATAAGATGTGGAAAATGTGAAGATATGTATTCACCTTTTTAAACCATGATTATTTGACAAACTGCAACAATCATGGTGCAGTTCTGTCAACAGTTTATCTGATTCCTTCTACATGTATTAATATTTCATAAAGTATCCATTTTCCTATTACATAAAAAACTGTAGCTGTATCCCGGTTTGGAGTGGGGTGTGGAATGGGGTACATTCAGTTTTATATATATCATAGTCATGTGATTTTCCATATCTAGTAGATGACACGCCAGTGGTCCGATGTGTAATCAACTTCTCGGTAGCATCAGGCAGATGTTGCCATACCATGACTATTGTTATACTTTTTAAGATCAATGCCTATTGCATCACCATGATCAACCCTATGGAAAATGGAAGAATGGATATCAATGTTTATATTGAAATTATATATGCCAAAAGAATAAAAATAATACATATATTCTTCGTTAGTATTATTCCATTTTTGAAAGCACATGTATTGTTAAAATACATGTTTGAATAAATCAGTTGTGTTTCAAATGCATTAGCTATCTATTTATTATCCATTATATAATGTGGCAACAACCGTTTTCTAGTTAATTTTACTTGGCATTCTGTTTATTTCCAGCATACAACAGGAGAAATGGGACGAAATCATCGAATTATATGCCATCAAATTTGCTAAAATAAAGATGCGAACACAAAATATCAACGCACATGTCGGTGTTGAAAATGGTGTTATTATTGTTTACCTCACGCCCATGTAACGATTTTCGTGTCTCGAAACTGCTTCAATAAGATTTACAGAAACTGTCGATGTTTACTGAAGAGAGGCCAGACGTTTGCTCAAAGCAGAGGGTAGTGCTAATTCGAGGGTCAGTGGTCAAATATGAAATGCAGTTAGACAAATTGAATACGACGAGCTGAAAGGTAAAAGAATTACCTACCAGCACAACACAGATTTTTGTGAAAACTTAAAGGTCACATGCAACCAAAAAATCAAACATAATTAAAACACAATTATCACTTCTTCATGACATATAATATGCATTGCTGATTATGAAAAAACAAATAAACAAAATTATAAGCGTATAATCGCAAATCAAAAGTGCAATATTTTGTACTTGGGTTTACCTCCCTCGAAACGAAGCAGCCGGGATACCGAACCCAGTCAGAGCGGGTGGGTGTGCACTCAAGTGTAACGGCTGGTTCATTAGCAGATGCCGCCTTCACGGCTCATTGTGTGTTTATATATAGAAAGTTGGGTTTTGTAAATACATGCTCATTTTTTGTGCATAACATTTTGCAATCAACAGACATCATAACATGTCATGTGTTCAAGTATCACACCTGCCCGCTTCCAAGTTGCGCGAACCTATTTCACTGCGCACGTGCTATGAGCGCAGCCCAGCTGTTGAAACCCGTATTCCCCAGAAAAGTCTGGGGGAAATTAGTGAAACGTTTGAACTCCGATTTCGCGCGTTTTTTTTCATCGCGTTATTTTTCAACTTTATAAGTTGAATTTGCATTTTTGACGCTTTGTTTCGGTAAGTCCATACCGAAAGGTATCAGAATCTGCAAAGTTGTGTTTTACGTTGCATGTGACCTGTAAGTTTTGATTGACCCGAATGTTTAAGTAGGCGGGTTGTCCGGTTTTCGATCAGGTTTTTGGAATCGCGAGTGTCACCCCTTGTGTATATTATGTAATGAATAGCGGTAAAATTGTCTAAAAATATTAATTTCTCCACCGATTTCGTTCAAATTGGAAATTTATGTTAATCATAATATATATAAAACAATATACCACTGCAGAAGTCTAGATATTCATTTTGAAAATGTATTGTCCAAACAGCGATTCGAACCTCTGTGGTTCTTAAATCTTAAATACAGTTTGTTCGTTGCGTGTTCGCCGCACTCAGAAACTGGTCTTAAGTCGCTATTTTTGTCACAGTGAAACGCGGTCTATTGTAATGTAAAATTAACTAACGAGATGATATTTCTGGACAAGCAAACTATACATTGGTAAATAAGACTGGTCAGAGGACTTCAGGTTTGGTCAGCTGATTATAGAACAGTAAGTAGTAATCTTAGTCCAGGTTATAGTACTCTCAGATGAAACGGACGCCGTCAGTTCTAGATACTTCACGCTGATACTCCCAGCACATCTTTTTATTTATACACACCAGGTCAGCATTATAAGGCGATACATTAGCGAGAGGTGAAACGTTTTTACTTTATACCCATGTAAACTTTGGATAGTTATACAGGGATGCAATACGGATGACGTGGTCAAATTCCGTATTGCACCCCAGATTCCGTATTGATCCCCGGCCAGTTCTGACGGTTTTGTTTTATTAAGTAACAGATTAATGCAAGATCAGAGGGTATATAGTAAATATAGAACGTCATACTAGTGCATTTGGATGCTTTATATTGAACGAGAAGATGTCATGGGAGCAGACATCTTCTCGTTGAATACAAAATATCCCAATGCCATAGTATGACGTTCTCTATATATATTGCACTTAATGCATTATCATAATTCACGAATTCATGCACGGGAGCCTATGGTGTTCTTCTCATGGGAAAGGTATTACAGGAAAAGCATTTAGGGCCAGAGTTAGAACTTGGTTACTTACCGTATTTAATGAATTGGGGAAAGGACAAAAGTCACATTGTTACAACTGCTAACACGCAAAAGTTAGTTTTTCGCACGTCAGATAGTTAGTTAACACTAATTCGATTTAACAACGGGGAAAGTTCTATAGATATACAACTTTATTATTAATATCCATACCTATATGTATATCCATAGAACTTCTCCCGTTGTTCATCACACCAGCTTCTAAATGACCCTCAAAGAAGATAACTACTTCGATTGTAATTCATGGTTTTCTGTTGCGTGTGATCTACATGTCCTTGAGGTTTACATAATCATTCACTTTTATGGATCTTCCTCCATGATGAACTTTCAAGACATTTTTAAACTAGTTTCCTATTCTCTCACGTAAAAGTGCATCTGTGTTTTATTTGAAATGATTGACAAATATAGACAAACTAAGGAAATATAAAGCTAATTGTTATTTAACTGTTCTCTTTAGTTAAAGACATCAAGTTAATGTGTGACTTTTACGAACACGTCGGCGTCAGATAAGATTCTAACGATCTCGTTTTCATCAGACAATGTTTCAATTTATTAGCCATTCCATTCCCCGCATAAATATATATGCATGTAAAATTTTGCCGCACATATGCTTGTTCCAGCTTCCTGTACATGACAGCGATCTGTAAATGTTCGTGTGGACCAAACAATGACTTGATCTTTGTACAATTTGAATATTATTGAATGTAAAAAGAAGGAAAGGAAGCCAGGTATAAATGTTATTGCCGGAATGGATTTGAACTGCTATGATATGCTATGTTTCAATACGATTCAAACGTAAATATGCCCTCACTCATAAGACCAGACCAACATGGCGGGGCACTGATGTAGTGTATTCCGTAATATGTACGTATGGATGTATGGATATATGGATGATGTACATTGAAAACGTTTACCTTAGCGTCCGTGTCCGGCCAGCTGAACTATCTCTCTGGCGAGATGAGATGGACTACTGTGCATTGAGAGCCGCCATCTATATACAGATAAAGGTTGCCCCACTGAACTTTCCTTTCACTTCCTCTCGTTAAACCAGGCTATGATACTGGTGGAGAGACAATAGGCCCACTGCGACAAAATCCCTCGGACAACCCCACCCCCAGGCAAAATGTCCCCATGACATAAGGCCCTTGCAAAATTCCACCCCTAGGATGAAACACCCTTTGCGTTGATTTCTGTGTTTGATGTTTTCTAAGCAATGGAGTCTGCTCAATGTTGTTTCAGAGAATTGGCTTAAATTGGTCACTTCCTCTTATGTTTGATTTTGTTGGACAGGCACTCATTGTAGCATGTCAGTGAGCATGGCGTTTATTAAGATGGATTTTTAAATGTTGTAACAGAGACACATGCTTATATGTTGAGTACAAATGAGGTTATCTCCCTCATAAAACTTATATTATATTTAAACAAGACCGCTCAGCCACCACGGCTTCCACAAAAATGGAAGTCGGACAACTGGTAGTCTAGACTGCGGACTTTGTGTCTGACTTTGTGTGCTGGCGATTAGGTGCCTGACTCTGAGGGTATGGGTT
Source organism: Haliotis rubra (assembly GCF_003918875.1). NCBI lineage: Eukaryota > Metazoa > Mollusca > Gastropoda > Lepetellida > Haliotidae > Haliotis > Haliotis rubra. Next base: position 513,594 of record NW_025766880.1, read on the forward strand.
CGAATCCCGGATGGGACTCAATCCAACAAAAGTACTAGAATCTGTACTTTACACAGTTTTGAAGCCTGTTTACTGAGATTAACTGAGATTGAAATGCCCTATATAAAGAGCTCTCTGTAGTTTTCTTTATCAAAATGGCAAATGCGCAGGTCCGAGTTACGTTTATTGACACACCGAGAGGTGGGAACACTTGTTCTATGGCAAGTTTAAGTATCTGTGTAGGAAAACAGTCCTGACAATCTTGCAGGTCACCCGCCTGCAGTCACTGAAGGACGACATAGTCAATAACACCATCGGTGTCCTGGACTACACTGATCACGTCGCTGACTTGATCCACCTTCAGTGATCCACCACCACATGATCCATCAATGTGACTTATCGGTGAACAGTCGGTGACTCAAACATTTATTGTTATTTATTTATTAAATTTCTACCATGACTAAGGTATCAGACGACAACTCACATTTCTTTGTTTTTCTTGTGTATTGATAGTCCCGGGAACGCTAAATTCAGTGTTCACTGTAGCTTGACCGTTCCCGCGAAAGCGACACCTAAATTGAGGAGGTTTGGTCCAGATTTCGCTTTCCGCAGTAGAGCTTTCTGCAGGCGCCTGTACGACGCATTAAATGGTCAGGTAAAACCGTAGCATCGCCTCAGGATTACCAATGGAGTGAAAGAAGAGCTTAAAGTCTGGCAAATATTTCTCCTCATCCATAATAGCACATCTCATTTCAGAATGAAGGGTGGATCACGTCAACCCAAATAGAGCATTTCACAGACGCTGCCAGTTCGTGCGGGTTCGGGGTATACTTCCATGGGAGTTGGGCGTATGGTAAATGGCCAGACGAATGGGTGAGAGCGGGCTATATAAAAGAAATGACTTTCCTGGAATTGTTTCCTGTCATCGTAGCACTACGTTTGTGTGCACCTAAGTTTCTCAACAACAAGGTAATGTCTGTGTGTGACAACGAAGCTGTCGTGTCCATTATCAACAGGCAAACATCCAAGAACCCCAACGTGATGTCTCTTGTGCGTTTGCAAGTAACTTCATGCCTTAATCATAACATTCTTTTCCGCTCCAGGGCCCTTATTCTCGAAACGTTCGTAACCCTACGAATTCTTAACCTTGATCGTAACAATGTGTTAAGAATGGGAATAATAAGTCCGTTAGGCTACGTACGTTTCGAGAATAGCTTGCCAGGTACATTTCTATTCACGATGATGTTAAAGCTGATGCTATTTCGAGGTTTCAGTGGGATCGTTTCAGGGAAGCAGAATCAACAGCAACACAAGTGGACAAAATCCCACCCAGACAAAATTCCATAGGACAGAATGTCTTTGGATAAACTCCCACATTAAAATGACCGACGTAGGACAAAATCCAATTTTATATGTTATTGCTACCCTTTTTCAGCAGTTTTAATTAGTATGTTTTCATGACAGAAACCAGAGTGGATAAGCATGTTTTCGTAACAGAGGCCAGTGGCTGCATTGACAAATTGTATAAAAGTGTCTGTGATGATGACAGTTTTTATCAGTGTTCCAAAATGGAAGTACTGAAGAGCAATAAGGGAGGAGTTAAATTAACATAAGGGGGATTTTCGTACACTAAGGAGGTTACAAATAAGAGTAGTATTAGGTGGGAATGTTACATCTCATAGTCATCCAGTCATACATCAATAAAGATGTACAAAGATGATGATGTTCCAGAATGATGCTTTAGATGATTACATGTACCATGAAAATATACCAGGAAGATGCATTATGTTATGTTATGCGTTGAATCGTGTCATTAGTGCTTACGATCAATACCACTTATTTATGAGGAAAAATATTTTTCCTATGGGATTGTGTCTGGGTGGGATTGTGTCCTACCTTCACCACCGGACATCTGGGACATGTAAGATTGGAGTCGGAACCGTTTACTGGACCTGTCACTATCGAGAAACACCTGGAGGACCTGTCATGCAGTGTCGTCTTTCAACGAGTTCAGAATATCACATTGTCTCCCATCTACATTGCCGGCACCACTTGATCATCTTATGTATTTACTTGTCAGCATTGTCTTTGCAGGGTAAATTGTCTAGAACGGCCAACGTCTGGCACAAGTGTCACGACCCAACATTTCCTAGTGAGGAAGACGCTCTTGGGATTCAGCAAAGCAGCTAGGGCCAAAGACAGTTGACGCCCGATCACAGCAGAAATCTTATTACCAATTTCCAACCTCCTCCATATTGTTTGTACTTCTTTATATGAATGCAATCTTTTTAAAGCAGCATATACACTGGCTTTTTCGGTTTCTGCAGGATAAGTGAGTTGGTACGTACCTCCCTTTCTGACACGTCGCGTAGGTCTCTCACTATTCATGATGTAAAGATTATGTGTACTGGTAACGCGGCGCCCATGCATGCCACACTCCAACATTGTAAGACTTATCAAACAGGTAAAGGCACTTCTATCCACATCAAAGCTGTTCCATATTCTCCGCCTTGTCCGGTCGCTGCCATGGTAACCTATTTATCATCGCAAACGGCAGTTTACCCATATCTTTAGCAGGTAATGCCAAAAGCCCCTCAGGGCAAAAGCCCCTTGAGGGGAGCTCTATTCTTAGCAATTATGTCTATGTTTTTTAACCTAACAAAGGAGGACCTCATGTTGATTTTGTAATTAATCTTTTATTCGGGTGATGATATTTTGGTCTTACAGTTTAACACACTACTACATTTAACTGAGATGAGAGGGATAATGTATCCTTTGTATCCCCCTTTGTGGGGATATTTCTGTGTGGGGAATTGTTTGGACCCCAATCATTTCTTGTGTTTAATCTTATTTTCACATTAAGCATAAAGTGAGGGGCTTTTGGTCATTTTTCGAGGGGCCATTATCCAGAGGGGCTTTTGTACCAGGGGGCCCTTGACCTAGACTCGACTTTTCCTACACCTTGATGGCAAACAACTAACCAGATTCCAGTTTCAAGCAGTGCTGCAGAAAGCCATCAGTCATCTTGACGTGGGACATCTTAAAGGGGCACTGATCCAGAGCGATTCCTGTTTCGAACCAACAATCTTATTCACGAGTCAAGCTGCTAGGTTGTCCCTCGACCGAGACGGACGCGGGAACTGGGCAACTATCAACCATGATAGATTTTCAGATTCCAGATAGTATCATGACGAATCCAATTTGATTTTATTTCTGTGGTATTTACCTCGATATGTAATCATGTCATGTAACAACGTCATGTCTATTTGCACATTTGATTATTTTAATCTGTGCGTCACATTGACATTGCTTGAAATATCTAAAAATTTACTTGGGTAAATAGGTATATACAATTTTAAACTTTAGTACACAGCAAATGCTTATATGTATTTTTATGTAGTCTTCGAAATAGCGTTGACATCACTTTTTTTGTTTAGAGAATAAAAACTGCATGTGATACAGGGATTACTACTCCCTTGCTGTAACCAATGTCTGATGGTATAAACCTACACCTGTTTGTTTGTCATCATTCGTTTGATGGTCAGTTAATGAATTTATGACAGGTACAGTTAGTGGTAACACCACTCAGATTACCTGACAAAGGTTCCCATTTAGCGTTTCTCGTGTCTGGAGTAAATACTCAACAATTATTAAGTAAGGTCTAATGCTGCAAAACGTATTACATGTTATGCAATATGTGCATGGAAGTGTAGCAAGCGGAAGTATATGCTGAGTTAAAAAGAAAAACATCGATCAAAGGATTAACCGATAACACGTTGATTGTATACATATGTAAATATGCTGAATACACATACATTCTATTGTAAAGTGCCTGTGTAGAAACAACGTATTTCCTTGAAAGGATTAACCTCCAATACGTAGATTGATTGCTCATTCTTGTCTAACAAAATACTTTAAAGAATGGCGGACATCATGTAAATAGTTGCCTGGTTTGCTATCCAATGAGACCGTACACCTCTGTGAAAACCATGAAACAAAGTCACTTGACCAGTAGAGAAACTACCACTAGTTATAACGTTATATACACTTTTTCCATTTTAGACTGATAAAAGACACATGACATGGAGCAAGTTTCTTTGTCAACAGCAAAGGACGCCATATCGCGTTCTTTTATGTGGATATTGATGGATACATACATTCCTCGAACAAGGTAATAGGCTGATATGATTAACATAGTAGTTTGTAATTTTGATAGTTGTATTTTGTCTTTATTCATTCAACAAAATCAATCCACTTCATTTTTTTTCGTGCACTAGGTCGCACTTAGGATGTGTGTGTGTGTGAGTGTGTGTGTGAGTGAAATATGATTCACTTAGGCAATTGACTATAACAGGTCATTTTGTAGATTCACTAAAAACAGATTGTGTACTTTTTGTTCAAAATTGCATAAAAATCTAATAAATACATTTATTATGCTAGGATTATAAGGCAAAGATACAAAACGTATCAGTGCCCCTTTAAATTCACTTCTCTCTCTATCACAATCGGGAATGCTACTACGGCGGCTATGAGACCATTAAGAGATTTGGTCGATGGTCATCTGATTGTCATATTCAATATATAAGAATGTAAACTGTTTCAATGATTATAATGACAAATTGCGTTATCGTTGTAGGTGTGTGGATAGTTGGCGAAAGTTACTTGGCCAGAGCGAGACCTGCGCTGGCGGACACCCTGGGCAGAGCGAGCCTGGAGGCTGGCAGCAGCATTCGTAACTACTCGTGTATGGTGGCTGATTAGGGCCATCGCTTTCTCGCCTTAAAATTCGGAGGCGAGAAAGCGAGAAAGCGATATCACGAGACGAGAAAGCGATAACACGAGACGAGAAAGCGATAGCACGACACGAGAAAGCGATAACGCGAGACGAGAAAGCGATACCATTACGCGAGAAAGCGAGAAAGCGATAGAGCGAGAAAGCGATATACCAAGGCGAGAAAGCGATAGAGCTAGAAAGCGATGGCCCTAATCAGCCACCATACTCGTGGCGTCTCGTACCCCTCTAGTGGCTATGTTACGACTGGGCCCTGTCTAAACGCAAACGGACATGCAGATGAAAATAGTCTAGTACTATTACCAAGGAAAGATAACTCTGAATTTCAAAACATGACTCCCAGAATATCCTATATCCCTTGGTCAAAATAGCAATACAGTCATTCGCTTTGTAAATATGTTTCAGTGTTGAAAGTTGCGGATCCTTTAGCTCAAAGTGTATGTTTGAATTGTGCTTTGCATAGTTTAGCGATGCTTCAAAGCTCAACGGGGCCGCCATTTTCATGCTTCGAAATGCGTTTTACTACGCGCGATTTGATTGGTTTGAGGGGTACTAGTCTTCTTGTAGGTCACGGAAAGAGGCGAGTAGTTACGAATGGGGCAACAGATGATCTGATCGCCATCTTAACCACGGATGCTGGCATTCAAACTCAAAACTCTTTATTCATAGAAACCGCCAAAGGCGGTACATGAGATAAGCGTAGAAACATTTACAAAATATATAAGATAGCAGCTTATAAATAACAACAATATTTTAATTTTTTTTAAATTGATTAAATATGTGATTCAGTAATTTGGAAGGCTTTAAGGTCGCTTAATATGCTGGTAGCAGACAAGAGTTTCCTAAGGAAATTGGAAATTCAAAGTAATTAGCGTTCAGAGATTGATGTCGCAGTTGGAAAAAAGCTTCACATCTAAATAAGTAGTGAAACTCGTCTCCAACAGCGTTTGAAACACAAAGTGGACATTGTCGGTCTTCACGTGGAATGCTCAACCATTGGCCTGTCTCAACTGGTAATTTATATTATGGTTAGTTCTTCTGAACTTCGAAATTGGGTAATATATGCTTTTTGGAAGAAGAAGATAAGATTGTTTGGGTTTTGAAATATTTATAATAATCCCCCTTGGAACTTGAATCAACATTAGACTTCAAATTTTGGAAAGAACTGGGATCTGTAGGTGTTTTCGACCATTGAGACTAGCCAAGGCGTCGAACATACAGACGGATTTAGAAACACGTAGGATAGACCGCAGTTATCACAAAACGTAACCATGATATTTTATTGTTTATTGTCACAGATGTGGTTAACACAGATATATATAATCTGGGATGGTTTCCAATATGTGTTCTCAGAGGCTAATTCATGCCAATGTAAATAATTCGCTTATAGATTTTGAAACTCAAAGGCTCTCTTCCAAATTCACCGTAAAGCATTAATTTAGGGCGCTATTTCTGAAACCGGAGGCTAATTTCAGGAATTTTAAGTGAATTCTTTCTATTATTTCTAAGTTCTCGTGTCCCCTTATCTCTGAGCCATACAAGAGAATTGGAACAACCATAACTTCAAATGCATCTAAAAGGGAATCTGAAGGTAAATTAGCATTCCTGGAGTTCTTTAAAAGGCATTACATTGCTTTAGTAGCGCTTTCCGAAAATGCTTTAATTGCTTGGACAAATCGCTCATTCCTATGGAATTTAATTCCAAGGTAATCGTATGTATCTACAATATTGATAGTTTCAGTTCCATAGGTAAATGGAAGTTTTCATGATTTCGCAGGGCCACTTCCAAAGATAAGTACTTTCGTTTTGGACAAATTTAGTTTAAGTTTTCATTTCTTACAGTAATGAAAGAAGACATTCAGCGATTTCTCTAAATCCGTTGAATTTTCACTGAACAGTATGGCATCATCTGCGTATAACAATATAATAAAATGATGTAAGTGGCCAATACTGTTAATTGCGTTTCATATTTAAATCCATTACAACTACTGTCAAAGAGGTGTTGTTCAAGTTCATTTAGGAATATGGAAAACAAGAGGGGCGGCAGGTTTTCACCTTGTCGCACACCCTCGTAACACGGGAATTCACCTGATAAGGTATTTCCAATCATTACCCTAAATATTATGTTATGATATTTATTTCTTATGAGCGTGAAAAATCTCCCATCTATCCTAGTTTTTGTCAGTTTATGCCACAACCCAATTCTCTAGACTTTATCAAATGCTTTAGTGAAATCTACAAATACCGTACATAGTTTCTTTTTAGAGAGTTTTAGTATTTGGATCATCATTTGCATATCCAAATGTTATCACATGTTGACAACCCTTGTCTGAAGCCTGCTTATATTTGGGTAAGTATATTGTTGGTATCTAAGAATGTATTCAGCCTGTTATTTAACACTCTTGTAAAAAGTTTACCAAGGTCACTTATAATTGTTTATAGGTCTGTACGAGTTGGGATCCAGTTTACACTCTGTACCTTTATAGATTGGCTTAACAACGCCAGTAAGCCACGAGTCCGGTAGAATACCCGATGATAGTACAAGGTTGAAATGTTCTAAAAACAGAGGCATAAGTAGATCTATTAAGTCAATCAGAAAATTATTTTCGATTAAATCAACACCCGGTGCTTTGTTTCTTTTTGTTTGTATTTCTTCTCGTGAAATGTCGCTGTTAAGGGTCTCAGTATTGAAAATGCATGTATCAGTCAATTTCTCGTCGAGATCAGCCTCGTTTGGTTCGAATTCCTCACTTATTTCAACAAAATAATTGTAGAAAGTGTCAATATTTGGTGTATTTTCAATTTGTTTAATTTGCGCTTTGTTGATAATTTTCCAATATTCTCCAGGCGAGCTCTTCTTATTCTCACGGAATAGATCATTAATTTGATGTTGATAGTTTCGTATGTGTTTGTCTAAACAGCTTAAATAGTTTTTTTGACATTTGTCGAAAATGTGCTCTATCAATAGCTGAGTTTGATTATTTAACTTCATGTTTAGCTCTTTGGAATAAATTTCTTCTGTTTCGGCATTCTTTATCAAACCAGGGCTTATCCATATTCCTTGAATGAGTGGCATTTGGGTTTCTATACTTCATTTCTCCAAATGTTGTACAGGCGGCGTCAATAAGCACATTCCCGATATCGTGAGTCACCCTGTTGATCACCTGTTCATTTACCTGAGATTCACGCGCTGCATACCGACTGATCATACCGACACTATCATCCTAACTGGTGATTTCAATGCAAAGACTAAATCTTTGATTGGTTTTTGTACATTTGATAGACATATCTCTGAAGATCTAGATCTTCATGACATGAAGTCTGAACTTGACTCGGAACCAATGCTTGAGGATCTTGGAATTCCACGAAAGAGAACATATCAAGACAGAGGTCAACCAAACAATTATGGATTTGGATTGATTGAGTTATGTAAAAATCATAATGTAGTCATCTGTAATGGTAGACTTGGTATGGATAAATACCAAGGTAAAACAACATGCAAAGACGTCAGTACAGTAGACTATGTCATGCCCTCACCAAATTTTATTTCATGATTTTAGTAGTATTGAAGATTTTCGTCCAATGTTATCTGATGTACATAAACCAATTCATTTCAGTCTACACATATCAGATGCCCAAATTCAAACATATGTCATGAGCAGACGCCAGCTCATACACACACAAACATTCCTGACAGCAAACTAGGTAAATTCATGCATGATAACGTTGTGGTATTCCTCGAAAACATTTCAGATGATTGTGTAAATACACTGTACATGAAGGCAAGGTCACTAAGGGAAGGTCAAGGTAATCCAGTAGAGGTTGTGAATGAAATAGCTCATGAGGTCCTGCACGTGGTAATTGATTCTGCACGAAAAACATTTGGCGATATTTCTTATTTGGCTAATACCACTACTCGTAGTAAATAGAACGCGCCCTCTAAGCCATGGTTTGGATCAGATTGTAAGAAGAAACGCAAGTCATTTTTGAAAGCTATAAATGTCTATTATAAGAACAGAACTGGAAACAATACAACTATTTTCCCCAAAGCAAGTAAAGAGTATAAGAAAACAATGAATAGTATATAAAGTAAGAAAATAATTTTATTAGAAAACAGTTACGCGAAATCCAGCATTTATCTCCAAAACACTACTGTAGGTTATTGAAAGGTAAACAGAAAGAAGACACTTGTCCTATCCCATTAGATGAAGTTTATGATCATTACAAATACGTTAATGAAAGTACCACAACTGATGACGTGGATCCGGATGGAATGACCGACTCCCCAAATTATGATGTTAGTGTACTCAATGATGAAATAACTTCAAACGAAATCGTCGTTGCCCTTCAAAAACTGAAGGAAAACAAGACGCCTGGCTTAGATTTGATTTCAAATGAGCACTTATCTTCAGCCTTATTTACCAGAAACTGCTACCTTCTTATGTTAAATATTTTAACGACTGTACATCATACTGGAATTTAGCCTGAAGCATGGCTTACTGGTACAATTGAACCTATCTCTAAGAAAACAGGAAATCGTATGGCCCGGCTTCATATAGACCAATCTCTATCTTGAGCTGCTTTGGTAAAGTTTTTACTAGTATCCTAAATGAGAGATTATATAAACTTTGTGATGATATAATATCGCATGCCAAATCCGGTTTCCGAAAAGGCTTCTCTACAACAGATAATGTTTTTATTATTCATAATTTGTTAAATCGTCAGAAGAAATGTAAAAAGAAACTCTTTTGTGCCTTTATTGATTTTTCTAAAGCATTTGATAAAGTTTGGAGACTTGGACTGTGGACCAAATTAAGACAAACTGGTATCAAGGGTAAAATACTGACTATAATACAAAATATGTATAATGAAATAAAATCCTGCGTTATGATAGAATCTGCAAGATCAGATTTCTTTCATCGTCTTTCAGGAGTTAGACTCCCCTTTCATTTTCCTTATTTCTAAATGACCTGGAATCCCACCTAGAAGAACAAGCATGTGTTGGTATTGAATTAGAATCTAATAACGATGAGTATATTATCTACTTCAAACTGCTAGTTCTACAGTCCTCTTAGCTGAAACTCATGATGATTTACAACACACACTGAATACATTTGCTGTATATTGCGACACATGGAAACTTAAAGTAATTATCAGTAAGATTAAGATTGTTGTTTTTGGTTCCGGACCTGCAGCTATTTACATCTTTTGCACTTTATGATAATAAGTTGTAGATACCTACAAATACCTAGGAACTTTATTGCACATAAATAGTCGTATGAATGTTTCTGTTAAACACATAGCTGATCTTGATATGAAGGCATCAATAGCACTACTAAAACGTGCAAGAAATGTTAAATTGCCGATAGGTCTGCTCCTTTCTGCATTTTATAGATTAGTAGTACCAATATTGATGTATGGATGCGAAATATTGGGACACGAACAGACTGACATGATCTAAATTTTCGTAAATTAGCTACTGGTTTTAGATATGACACCCCTAATTTCATGGTGTACGGGGAACTTGGTAGAGAATCTATTCAGCTTCAAATTTCGAAACGACTAATTTCGTATTGGTGTAAATTGACATTCTCACATCCAAATAACAAAATAGCAGCTTTTTTTCTTGAATATATTACTAAACAAAACAAAACATCAAATAACTATGTTTGGATACAATTTAGAACATGCAACCATAAACTTCCCATAGAAACTGGGAGATGGCAAAATACACCAAAAGAACATAGATTCTGTAACTTATGTTTTTCTCATGTGATTGGAGATTAGTTTCACTATTTATTTAAATGTAATTATTTTGCAGACATACGTAAATCATTGTTAAAAGAACTATATTGTTTCTGGCCAAATTTGGTAAAGTAAAATATCTTCCCTTAAAAATGTATCTAAGTTCATTAAGATTGTTTGTAAACACTTTAATTGATGTATCATCTAGTCATCTTGTACATTTTGTATGTACTCCGATGGTGGATTATTTTGAGTAATAAACGAGTGATATGTTGTGAAATGTGGAGGATAAATCAGTGTCATACCTTATTACACCTGGGCTCATACGACCTCGGAGTCACCACTGCCGGGAGCGTTTTGAGCTGATCAACGAAGAGCTTCTCTACACTCGGTTGCGGCTTCCCCACAACAGACCCCTGTGGTCCAATATGTTGCCACGGTGTTTCTGGTGATATGTCAGAGACATTACAGTCCGTTTGGCTCAAGAGCGAACCTATGAAATCAACCTAGCTCGAAATCTAATAAACATATAATACTCAATGAAAAGCTGATCATAATGAAAACATCAGGCCAATTCTGTGAGTGTTTTTGCATAATTTATGTCCCCAAAATAACAAAGCTGTTTAACAAACTATCATTAAAATATTGACACAGTTACGAGGGAGGAGTGAAAAGAGAGGAACAGCCAGGTGTGCATGAAGCACGTGCACAAGTGTCAACAAAATTATTGATTCATTTACATGTGCTGAGGGACACGCACCATGAAATACTCGCATGAAGTTTCGTCTATTATTTACAAGGTCTGTGATTATTATAAGCTGAATCACAGATGACTGGACCTAAATATGCAATTTCAAAATATGTTAATCGCACAGCATGTGCTGTTGGGGTATCTGAGTGAAAATTAAAACACGTACTGAGCAGCAGAAAGGGCTTTTCAGCCAACAGTACCACACCTGAAGGGGAAATAACAAAACCAGTGAAAGTAGTACGTTCATTCTCCACTATCAGGCGCCAGTCTACTTTGTCAACTTTAAAAATGATCTTCATTTTTTCTTTTCATAATAGTATTAAATTAAAATTGGATAGTGCCTAGACATGATGTTAAAACGGCTTCCATTCAGCAGTCGTAGATGTTATGATACAAACACTGAAATATAGATCAAAGATTTTGTCACGTTACCTCTAGAATGCCAGTTTGGGATCAAGTTTCTACGTAATTACATTTTTCTGCAATTTTTAATGTATTCATTTTAAATCTTGAGTATCCAAGTACTTAGGAAAAGAAACATGCATTAATTGAATGTTTTTTACCTTTAGTGTTACAAAATATTCTATTTTCTTATTTCCTGATATCGCTTAAAATACCTTCCCATCCAAATGCATATGAGCTAGTTTTAAGTGGTAAGGGTAGACTTGTTATTTGTTATTCTAGAAAAAGCTGATTTCTATATTCTCAAACTTTATAAGGCATAAATAGAAAAATATGTTGCCAGTGACGCAAGAATTATGTTTCTTGATAGAGTTGGGAAAGTAAGATAAAAACAGTCTGTATTTTGAAGAAAACAAAGGCCATTTGAATTGTTTCTGACCTTTTGTTGGTGGACTGACAATGAAGGAATCTTACTCTTCTAAATCCACTTCATTGACTTCCTGAACTTTTCCAGCGTACCACTAATCATCATACACTGCAGTAATTAATGACTTTACCACTGGGACCTGTCTTGGATTTAAAGAACTAAACTACAAGTCAAAGAGCACCCAGTAAGCCAGAAAGCAACTGTGATGACCGTCATATGTTGTTAATTACTTATTTTCTCAACAAATATAGTCCCCCAACAAATGTATTGATTAGCTTTAAAAATCTTCTTCCTGTGTACTGTTTTAGCAGGCAACGTGTCAAATGACAGAACTCACACCGACTGTGCAAATAACGCGTGATTTAGATGTAAATTCAGCGGTAAATTTACAATTTGTAAAAGGACAGACAACGCGTAACGTATCTGTTGGTAACGTATTTGTTTGGCAAAAGCGTTTCTGGGTTCGTTTAACACAGATGTAAACTGTAATCAGCAATTTTCAGACTAAGTAAGGTGAGAGTGTTGCATGTGTGTTTGCTATACGGCTTTGAAGAAGTTACGTTTCGATTAATTCTAGCTTCCCTGGTAACGTATCTGTTCGAAATCTCGCATACCAGTCACAATCCAACTGTAAACATACAAAATGTTTTTTCTACACAACATTGTTAAAGCAAAAAGTTATGTTACGTTATTCTGCAGGCCTTCAGCGTCTTTGAAAAATAGTTTTCATGAACAACAAACAGTTACACCTAAACATACAGTATTTGTAGTGGCAGTGACGTATCTGTTCACCTGTGTGGCGACAGCATCATTTGATGTCATTGGTAGAAATTCCTTGGAGGAAAGACACATTTTTGGCTATTATATTTTACACAGAGCTAGTCGGCAGCATAGAAGACAATACACTGGCTCATGCTGATTACAGATGCGATTTTAAAGAGACCATATCTACCAGAGGGTGCTCTGGCGACAACATTGTTTGATATAACTATAAAATTAACAAATGTGGAGACATTGCCATTTGTTTTATTAAAAGATAGATCTCACACTAATACATGAAAGTCGACTATGATTGATGGTATATATGGCTAGTTAAAGATTGAAACGATGGTGCGACACAAAATTATGATATTGGCGCCTGTTAGTGGAGCATGAATGAGTAAAGCTTGATTCATATGAAAAAGAACTATTACGAGGTTATATGGCCAAAATATATTCCTTTCTTTCCGTGTTTTGAAAAAGCACATGGAGACCGAAATTCCCTTGTAACATCCAAACGTCAGTTATAGTTATTGCAACACAAAGTTGGGTTCCCTTATAAAAAGATTACCGTTGAGAATATATGTCCACTGTGAAAGATCCAACATTATTTGCTTACGAAATAGCTACTTGCGATTATTTAGGCAAAAACGTAATGAAGGTTTCGAACCTGTTTTTCTGGATGAAACGTGGGTGAATGCCAGTCACACCTTAGGTACTCGATGGGTTGACAGTACATCAACAGAAACATGCGTACGAAAACTCCCACTTGGCAAGGGTGAGCATTTGATTGTGTGACATGCAGGATGTAAAAGTCAGGTGTTTTATGCCAGGTTGTTCGCTCCTATTTAAAGAAAAATTAAAAGACAATCGTGACTATCACACCGAGATAAATGGTGAGGTGTTTTTAGAATGGCTACAAGAACAGCTTGTTCCCGCCTTGCCTCCCAAAAGCTGACTGGTCATGGACAATGTTCCATACTAAAGTGTACAGGACCCTGACACACAAGCCGCAGTTTCAAAGAGCAGGAATGGGTTGTTGGCATGGCTTGAGAAAAATGGTTTGCCAGTTACATTAAAGGCAACACAATTTGTTTTGTACGGAAATATTAAGGCAAATAAAATTAACCCCGTGTGTAAGGTTGACCAATACTTAAAGAGTCACGGTCATGAAGTGCTTCATCTTCCCCCTACCATTGTGACCTTAACCCCATAGAGCTTGTCTGGGGTATCGTCAAGTCCGAAGTTGGAAGACATAACGCCACCAAACGTCCTTCAAACTTGGTGATGTTCAGAAACATATGTACAGCAATCCATCCTAACATCACGCAAGACACATGACAGAGATGAGTTGAAAAGGTGGTAAATGATATTGAAACTATATACTGGCAAGAGAGTAGTTTGGACCATATTACCATTAGACCAGTCATCGTGAGAATTGACTCTGACAGTAGTTGTGAAATACACAATACAAAGTGGTCAAATGTAACATATGTTATATTTTAGATTACACTTTCTTTGTAAAGTACAGATTCTAATTTTGTTGGGTTGGGTCCCATCCGGGATTCGAACCCACACCCTCAGAGTCAGGCACCTAATCGCCAGCACACAATGTCAGCCGCCTAACCCGCTCAGCCATCTGTACCAGCTCTTCCCGGCTATTCTTTCACTCCAAGCATCTAGCCAATGCACACATTATAAGCATGCGAGTTTGATTCACCCAAGTGGTGAAGGGTTATTCCTGCTCACCCAGCCCTATGTTAATAAATCCTATTCTTTAGATCTTAATTGCTGTGGGCGATTTCGGCGGTCACGGTTGAAATAGTCCGATTTCAGGTGACGGTCACAGTGATACAGTTATCTGGAACACTGCATGCGGATGAAGCTCTTCCCTGCGTTCCAACTAACTTAATGTCGATGCGGTAGCTCAGGCTCAGTTTAATGTAAGAGCTTTGAACATTTATAACCGTACTTTCATTATGTAGTTTGAATAAGACTGGGGGCGGGGTGGGCGAGGTGTCTAAGACGCTGCTCCAGAAAGCGGCTTGGATCAACCCTCACTTGTGACCAGGTGTAAATACATAACCCTGTGCACTTAAAAGAACCAAACACATCCGATAGTAGGTGACCAGATGTTGGAGACACGAACACTTGCAGACACCTAGGTGCGAGTATAGTAACGTGCAGTAACACTGGACAAAATACTGTGACTATGTGTCCCAGGTTCGCCCAGCTGCACATGGGTACCTTGTGAGCTGTGTGATAACTCGCTGCGCTTAACAGGTTGCATGAGTTGAATACTCCCCACGGAGTTTAACTGGTTAAAGAGATAAAAGACATTTGTTGATGAAAGGAACACTCCAACGCCTTGACCACGTACTAGTGGCGTTATATCATCAGACAATAATAGACATGTGCTATTAATCCTATAATAATAAAAAGTCAGTGGCCATGAATGATTGAAGTACTCACGCCATGTTTTGTCATATACATTTTCCAAGGTAAATGGTTAAATTAGTTGGATGTGTTTGCCTCTCCATGATTAAAGGGACTAGATCTCTGTAACTTGAGGTCGATACAGAGTGGGATACACATGGCATGTCGTACATGACAGCATGATAAGACTACATATTACCAGTGCTTAGGTGTTGGTAATATAGCATTGCAGATTAAAAACCTACATGTACATATACATTTGAACTGGGAAACCACTGGACCAGTGAACAGCAAATTAAACGTTTGATACTAAAAGTAACATATCTCCCCTTATTTCACACAACCCCGTTTTCCGACAATTTAAAAACACAAAGAAACACGATTCAGTCTTTGTTTGTTAACTTGATTGAACAAAGGAATAGCTGATTTCGTACATATGGTTATGAATGTCAGTGTTATTCATTACATCCATCATCCTCCTAGCATGACATACCACTGGCTCAAAACAGCATCCAACGTTTGCACATATATTGTCTTATCCTGCTTTGAGAAAGCGGGAAACAGCTTCCAGATATTATCTAGGCGGCTTGCGTCCCTGGCTAGCTATTCTCGAAACGTTCGTAACGCTACGAACTTCTTAAGCCGATTCTTAACACATTAACAACGATCAATGTTAAGAATTCTTAGGGCTACGAACGTTTCGAGAATAGCTAGCCTGGTTCGCTGTGCCTTTAATCGGTAAAGTTAACTTCCAGGGACACCTTCCTCATTTGGTATCCTCCTTTGGCAGATACCGGACCAAAGTCCAGAAGGACTATCTTCAGTTTTGTTCGCTTTCCTGATCCTTTTCATGATTTCAATGAGTGTGCAGACACGTGGATAGTGACGGGAGAGGCTTGAATCGCTATCATTTGCTAATGATCATAATTGCCTTATCATCAGTGCAAAAAGAAACCGTTTTCCAACTAAGGTCCACATCAACGTGGCTTTGTGGAGGTATGGGATGGTGCAGGGTTTTTTAAACTTCCTCAGGAGCTCATGCTGATAGAGAACTGGCGCTAAGGTTGATTAGGAACTTCTATCTCGGTACATCTGTTGGCGGATGGTTATGCCCACATGCCTGTGCATGCCCTCACGATATATCTCCAGTGAATGCAAGATTTTCTTGTGGCATTCTTGTTGAAGTAATGGCACTGGAAAAAGATCTGAGGTGTACCCTTCTGTGGCGTTAAATATTTCACTCTCTGTAATTCTGCCATAATAATGGCACACAGGTAACTAAATACATCACATATAGTATTCCCAGAAATTATTGAGGAAGTTGCAAATATCTAATACATGTGAAAATCTTTAGAAGTTTTACTTAAATGAATATGTTGAGATATGATTCTCTTACAGTGTAAGTGTCTTTTCAGTGCTTTGTGTGCTTTCTTTGTCCTGCAATATACGACTGAATGTGCCTAGGTACACTACCGATCAAAGTTTGTAGGAAATCGTGTGACAGCAAATCCCAATATTCTACCACTTCTTTCTTCATATCCTCGATATTTCTATGTCCGTTTTTGTTTATTTTGTCCTTCATTAGTCCCCACACATTCTCATTAGGGTTAAGATCTGGGCTGTAGCTGGGCCGACAACCACTGTTTTGTGTAGCCCGCAATGTGTTTTGGGTCGTTATCATGATGGAAAATCCAATCATCTTCATACAGTGTTCGGGCTGTTGGAAGGAGGTGATGTGAGCATATGCATATCGTTCCTTCGTCAAAATTCCAGTGAAAATACACAGCGGCATCACCCCGCGTGATCCAGCCACACGTGTGAAATTTCGGGTGAAATATTTTTGGCGTTGGTACATGTGTGTGTGTGTGTGTGTGTGTGTGTGTATGCCTTATGGTGTGTTTAACACCTTATATGAAAATCTGGTCTTGCCCATTTTGTCATATGCTTCAGCGGGTTTGGGTTCAGCTGTATCAGTACGCCGTTCAAAATAGGGCATGTCTTAGCTGTACGTAGTAAGGAACCGTTCATAATTTATGGCTGGGGGTAGGGGTGGGGTGGGGTGCGGTGGGTGGTTGGGTGGGTGATGATGATGATTTTAAGGGGGTCACCCATTTTGTTCTGGGGAGGCAGGAGGGTCATCAATTTTGTACACATGTAGTAAGGGGGTAAGCAAGTTTGTACACTGAAATTTAAAAAAAAATTATGCTTAAATATCATGGGAAGGGAGTTGGGGTCATTGATTTTGTACATGGCATGCAGGGCGGTGTCACTAAAGTGTACATAAATTTTAGGTGTGTGTGTGTGTGTGTCGTTCACATTGTACGTGCTTCTCCATGAAAATCATCATCATCGCCCCTAGCCATAAATTATGAACAGTACCTAAGACTCCAAACTTAGCGGTACGTGGCGATATGGTTTGGTCCTCCACTAAAACTAAACAAAATATTCAAATTCTACGTATTTGGCGCCGGCTACAACGTTTCAAGAACTCCCAGTGTCGTTAGTAGATGGTCTCTTCGGTTCAGAAAATCCTGGTATAGTACTGTTCATCACTCCCTCTCTCTCTCTCTGTCTGTCTCTCTCCCTCTCTTTCTCTGTGTGTGTCTCTGTCTCTCTCTCTCTCATTATTTAATATTTTGTAATATTTTTATCATGCCACTTATGCTATGTATTTGTATGAGCACGTGACACCGAAATATAATATTTTCTTCTTCTTTTCTTCTTCCTAAGGGACCGTTCATAATTTATGGCTAGGGGGTGATGATGATTTTTATGGAGAAGCATGTACAATGTGAACGACCCCCCTAAATATATATATAAAATAAGTGACCCCCCTGCATGTCAGGTACAAAATAAATGACCCCCCTCCCCTTCCCATAAAATCTAAGGATGATTTCAAACATATTTTTATGTACAAAATTGCTGAACTATCTCTCCCCCCCGCCCCCTTGAAAGTGTGTACAAAACAGCTGACCCTACCTAGCTCCCCAGAACAAACAAATGGGTGATCCCCCTTAAAATCATCATCACCCCCCTAGTCATAAATTATGTACGGTCCCTAACGGACGACTCTGGCTGTGCCGCATGGGCTACTCATTAAAATATTCTGTTTAGACTTGGATTTGAATATGTGTGGTTAACACCAGATGTGGGAAATGTGAAGATATTTATCCACCTTTTTAAACCATGATTATTTGCCAACTTACAACAATCATGGCGCAGTTCTGTCATCAGTTTATCTGATTCCTTCTATTAATATTTCATAATGTATCCATTTTCCTATTACATAAAAACTGTAGCTGTATCTCGGGTTGGAGTGGGGTGTGGAATGGGGTACATTCAGCTTTAAATATATCATAGTCATGTGATTTTCCATATCCAGTAGATAACACGCCAGTGGTCCGATGTGTAATCAACTTCTCGGTAGCATCAGGCAGATGTTGCCATACCATGACTATTGTTATACTTTTTAAGATCAATGCCTATTGCATCACCATGATCAACCCTATGGAAAATGGCAGAACAGATATCAATGCTATATTGAAATTATATATGCCAAAAGAATAAAAATAATATATAGATTCTTCCGTATTATTATGGCATTTTGGAAAGCACATACATTGTGAACAATACAAACATTGTTTGAATAAATCAGTTGTGTTTCAAATGCATCAGCTATCTATTTATTATGAATTATATTATGTGGCAACAACCATTTTCTAGTTACTATTACTTGGCTTTCTGTTTATTTCCAGCACACAACAGGAGAGAGTGGGACCAAATCATCGAATTATATGCCATCAAATTTGCTAAATCAAAGATGCTAACTATATTCAATCGACTGGAGACAATAGCGAGCTGACACGAAATATAAACGCACATGTCGGTGTTGAATATCAGGTCTGTGTTATTGTTTACAATACGCCCATGTAAGCGATTTCCATGTCTCGAAACAGCTTAAATAACGCTTTCGTACACTAATAGATTTACGGAAACTGTCGATGTTTACCGAAGAGAAGCCAGACGTTTGTTCAAAGCAGAGGGTTGTGCTAATGCGAGGGGCAGTGGTCAAATATGAAATGCAGTTAGACAAATTGAATACGATGAGCAGAAAGGTAAAATAATGACCTACAAGCTCAACATAGTTTTTTGTGAAAAACGTAAGTAGGCGGGCTGTCCTTTGTTCGATCAGGTTTTTGGCATCGCGAGTGTCACCCCTTGTGTATTGTACGTGCGTGCGTGCATATGCATGCATACATACATACATACATACATACATACATACGTACATACGTACGTACGTACGTACGTACATACATACACACACACCACGCACGCACGCGCACGCACGCACGCACGCACACACACATACATACATACATACATACATCCATACATGCATACATGTACCAACGCCAAAAATATTTCACCCGAAATTTCACACGTGTGGCTGGATCACGCGGGGTGATGCCGCTGTGTATTTTCACTGGAATTTTGACGAAGGAACGATATGCATATGCTCACATCACCTCCTTCCAACAGCCCGAACACTGTATGAAGATGATTGGATTTTCCATCATGATAACGACCCAAATCACATTGCGGGCTACACAAAACAGTGGTTGTCGGCCCAGCTACAGCCCAGATCTTAACCCTAATGAGAATGTGTGGGGACTACTGAAGGACAAAATAAACAAAAACGGACATGGAAATATTAAGGATATGAAGAAAGAAGTGGTAGAATATTGGGATACGCTGTCACACGATTTCCTACAAACTTTGATCGGTAGTGTACCTAGGCACATTCAGTCGTATATTGCAGGACAAAGAAAGCACACAAAGCACTGAAAAGACATTTACACTGTAAGAGAATCATATCTCAACATATTCATTTAAGTAAAACTTCTATAGATTTTCACATGTATTAGATATTTGAAACTTTCTCAATAATTTCTGGGAATACTATATGTGATGTATTTAGTAACCTGTGTGCCATTATTATGGCAGAATTACAGAGAGTGAAATATTTAACGCCACAGAAGGGTACACCTCAGATCTTTTTCCAGTGCCATTACTTCAACAAGAATGCCACAAGAAAATCTTGCATTCACTGGAGATATATCGTGAGGGCATGCACAGGCATGTGGGCATAACCATCCGCCAACAGATGTACCGAGATAGAAGTTCCTAATCAACCTTAGCGCCAGTTCTCTATCAGCATGAGCTCCTGAGGAAGTTTAAAAAACCCCGCACCATCCCATACCTCCACAAAGCCACGTTGATGTGGACCTTAGTTGGAAAACGGTTTCTTTTTGCACTGATGATAAGGCAATTATGATCATTAGCAAATGATAGCGATTCAAGCCTCTCCCGTCACTATCCACGTGTCTGCACACGCACTGAAATCATGAAAAGGATCAGGAAAGCGAACAAAACTGAAGATAGTTCTTCTGGACCTTGGTCCGGTATCTGCCAAAGGAAGAATGTTTGATTAATTTGGAGGCTCTTTAGGATAGAATTTAGGTTGTTGGACAGAATCTGAAACTTGATGTTGATTTTGTTGATGGTGATGTACTGCTGGACGGTACAACGATGGGAGTAAACAAGTCCTTCACCAAGTCTGCCCAGAGTCGGTCATTTGTGGAGAAGCTTTCTGACAAACCAATGTCTCGCTTGCATCCCAAGTACACTGTCGTCAGGCTCCCCATTGTTCTCGGTGCCCTTGGTTTGGTACCTCCTGATCTCTTGGCGCAGATCAGGAGAGTGCCCGGGTTCTCCACCGGGAGCACAGCCCTTCTGACACTCTGGGTAATGCAGAAGGCTGCAGTGTTGGGGAGCCTTCATATTCTCC
Source organism: Haliotis rubra (assembly GCF_003918875.1). Taxonomy (NCBI): domain Eukaryota; kingdom Metazoa; phylum Mollusca; class Gastropoda; order Lepetellida; family Haliotidae; genus Haliotis; species Haliotis rubra. The sequence goes on from NW_025766880.1 coordinate 534,736, forward strand.
GGAAGGTTCTTGGTGGGTTCGACTAGGCAGTGTTTCCTGGGAGAAGTTCCATTCGCTGTCTGGGCTGCGTGTAGAGGGGGCTAGGGCCCTGAGCTGACGATGAGCCTTACCAGCTTGACTGTGCCAGGATCACCTGAACCCTCTCTGCTGCATTTTCATATTAATCTGTAAAAAATAATAATAGTGGATATTTGTAAAGCGCCAGTGTCCACCCACTCATTCATGATCATGGCGCATTAAAACTATTTAAAGAAGTAGGGAAAATGTCAAAAGGAATGTCTTTAGGGCCTTCGTAAAAGAGTCAAGGGTCGGCGCAAGTTTGATTTGGAGCGGTAGAGAGTTCCATAAGAGAGGCGCGACATGCTGAAAACTCCTCTTTCCAAAAAGAGGTGAGCCGAGCTTGAGGTACTTTGAGGAGCTGTTTATCCTGGGAACGCAGAGTTCTGGAAGGCACATACTGGGTTAGGAGAGATGTGAGATATCTAGGAGCAAGGTTGTTGAGACACTTAAAGACTGTACACAGAACTTTGAAGTCAACTCGGTATTGAACAGGAAGCCAGTGCAAAGACTTTATCACAGTGGTTATATGCTCATATTTAGAACTCAAAGGTATAATTCTAGCGGCTGTATTCTGCACTTTCTGGATTGTTTTCATGTGTTCTTTGGATATTCCAGTGAGAAGGCTATTGCAGTAGTCTAGGTGGGAAGACACAAGACATCTGACCAGGATATGTGCACTCTCTTTAGTGATGTATTTTCGGATGGTACCAATGGAACGAATGTGAAAGTAGCATGTTTTACACAGATGATCCACTTGTGCAGACATGGAAAGGTCCGACTGTAGCTGTACTCTAAGATCTTTAACTTGTCGTGATGTTGCGGAGATACAAGCAGAAGCAATCATCACTTGCTCAACATCTACCTTGTGCGAATGTCAAGTGATGGTCGAATATGAGTAGCAAGAATTTGGCCTCTTCTACTACCTTGATGGGTATCTTTGTGTGGTTTGTATTTACGACAAAAGTGAATTAAATTTGTTTTGGATTTTGAAAATGTAAAGCCATTTTCATTGGCCCATTTTTGGATTTTGTTAAGGTAGAGTTGTAGCTGCCATTCTATTGTGTGCATATTCTTTCCACGGCATGAAATATTGAAATCATCCACGAAAAGGGACCCATCAACTGTTCAAGACGTTAGTGAGGCTGTTAATTCTGATGCTAAAAATGTGACAGACAGGACGCTGCCTTGAGGGACGCCTGGTCATGGTGGAAATATTCAGACAAAGTGGAACCCGTACTTGAAATTGTCTGTTGTTAAAAAACTGAGATATGAACTGAGGTAATCTGCCCCTCAATCCAAATTCATGCAGATCTCCTAAGATACCATGTGGAACACATGGTATCATATGCGTTTTCTAATTCTAAAAAGATAGATACAGTATGTTGTTTGTTGATGTCAGTGGGCGCATATGTAAACATTGTCGAACACAACACGAATAACTAATGACAGTAATATTCTTCACCTGTTGATTGTGACTGTAGTTTTATTCTGTTTCATGAAAATGGAATAACAGTGGATCAATGGATTTCCCTGGGCGATCACTTCTGAATTATTATGTTGTTGTTTAAACTTATCTTGTATGTTTATTCAGGTAAAAGTAGCAAAATAGAAAATATAAACTCAAGTACAAAAGAAACGCTACCAACTTTTCAAAATTACCCTGTGAAGAAACCACAAACACTAGAAACATGCAATAAAGTTTATTGAGACGACTGACATAAAAAGTTATTTGATGATTGTCAACAATTATAAATAACGATATGGTACCAATGTTACAGAGGATTCTTTTTAACGACACTTCAGCAATTTCATTTTCATTTTTTTACACATAAACTTCTGCTAAAGAAAAGTCTATAGCAATGACTATGGTGAACTCTAGTAGCGAGTATGGCCTCCTCGCGCCTCAAGACATGCATAGACCCTTCTACGCATTGATGACGTCAGTCGTCTGACGTCAGCAGGTGGAATGTTCCGCCATTCTTCTTGGAGGGTGTCAGCGAGTTCTTGACGGTTTGTTGGGGGGATGTTGACGGCGCCGAACACGACGATCAAGAGCGTCCCACAAGTGCTCGATTGGTGACATGTCAGGGGAGCATGCTGGCCACGGAAGAACATTAACGTTGTTTGCTTGAAGGAAGTTCTGTGTAATTCTTGCCACATGGGGTCTTGCATTGTCATGCTGAAGCAGGATGCCCTGTTGGCGATTGCGCAGAAATGGCAGTACTGTGGGGCGAAGAATGTCATCGATATACCGTCTGGCCGTCAGGTTGCCATTGACGATGACCAGTGGCGTCTTTTGTTCTCCACAAATGCCTCCCACACCATCACACTTCCCATTCCATAGGGAACGACCTCCTGAACGCAACAGGCGGCCTGTCGTTCTCCAGTACGACGATAAACCCGTGCCCTGCCATCGTTTCGGTACAAGAGAAATCTGCTCTCGTCGCTAAAGAGCACTCGCTGCCATTGACGTCGCTGCCATCGTCGTACTCGCCGTACCCACTCCAGTCGTCTCTCTGTCGATGTGCCTGGGTCAGCCGCTGTCCCCGGAACGGTCTGTAAGCCCTGATGCCAAAAGCTCTAAGCCGCCTGGTCACTGTGTGTCGACTGACACGACGACCTAACGCCAACGCCGCCGATGACGTCACCGTCAGGAAACGGTTGCGCAAGTGCAATGTGCGCAGGTACCGGTCCTCGCGTGGTGTTGTAACCCTGGGTCGGCCAGTTCTGGGTCTATCAGTAGTCTGGCCAGTCTGTCGATATCGTTGGACGAGTCTGGACACTGTTACGCGGTGACAGCCGAGGGTTTGAGCGACGTGGTCGTGAGTGGCGCCCATCTCCAACATTCCCAATGCTCTTTCTCGCTGCTGCGCTGTCAATCTCGGCATTCTTCTGGTGTCGTTTTGAGACAATGATGCTGTGCTTGCCTTCTGCATCGAATTTATACCCCAGTCGAACGAAAATTGTATTTTAATGACTAAAAACGTGCATTTCATGTTTTTTGTTTGGAAGTGTACAAAGCAAGGATTCTGTTCCAATTTTTGTTTGTAAACACCTAAGATGTGTTCGGGTGATATAGTTCCTGTACCTGGAAACTAAAATTTTTTTTTAGTAATTCATATTTTATAATTTTTTTGTTTGTAGCGTTTCTTTTGTACTTAAGTTTATATTGACAAATGTTCTGATGAGAAAAGGGCGAATGCAACTCTATTGTTTGTGCACACTTGTCAGTGATATGTCTGGACACCTGTTACTCATAGCTAAACAAAATGTGGCCACCTAGGCAGATAACGGCCATGAGAATTGCCGACTAATCAAAGCATGGCTTCCTGGTCAGATCATGCCAGTGGAACTGCTGACTAGTAAACAATGTAGCAAACAAAGCAACCTGTTTATCATTCATGTGCATATAAAAGCATGGAGGATAGGCACATAAATGAGAGCCGGCAGATAGCGGGAAGGTCGTGGACAGACCAGCAGAAGAGGCAAGCCAGGGACTGGAAGGGACGAACTGACCAGTCAATCCAGCTATCAACCTTACCTCGTTGCCTTCCCCTGGTACCCTCTGCCGGACTCTGCAAATTGTTTACTAAGTGTTCGCCCTATTTCACAAGTGTACTCGAGAAATAAAGCTACCATTCTTTGTACGACGCTGAGTCTCGTGTTGTCTCGAGTCCGCCACCCCTGGAGGTGTTACAACTTCCATAGGAATGCTGCTGTCACGATCACTGGCAATACCTAGTTTAACGATAGTTTTCCAGAAGGCACGTGAATCAGAGCTCTTATACTTGTATTAGAACCGTTGTTGTTCATTTCCTTGATATGCACATTTACATTCCCGTAATAATTTAGCACTTCTCCCAAACGTTTTTTTAAGGAATGGATGACTAACCGCTGAGCCACTGTTTTTCAGCAGAACACACTTTATCCCAAAGAATTTGGAGTTCATTGCACCAATAAGGCTTATATGGAGACTTAGAAAGTTTACACTTAGTGTTTTTGTTTTGGCTAACTGATGCGACTTTGTCCAATTCCGAATACATAAATGACATAAACTCACTATAGGCTGTATTTATGTTTTGAGTTGAAAGCCCCAGCTCTATCCTCTCAATAGTGTTGTTCTTAGCGGCAATGCTAGCTTCATTCTGCAGGAAGGTGATATACATATTACTCTGGTTGTATCTTTTAGAGGTGATTTGATCAGAATGTTGGTTGGTGTATCATCTTGGGTGTTGAGTGAACTAGGAAGCAGTATTCTCCAGGTCAGCACGGAGTGATTTCGGAAGGTGTCAGGTGTGTTAGTCCATCGATGAATGAAGTCCTCTTAATTACCCCGAAGTCATTAAATAGACAAAGGTCTTCGTGAGAGGTTATCACAAAATCAACCACAGATGATCCATTATTGATATGAGTGAAGTCCTGCTTACCAACACGCCCATTCAACAACGCACAGATTACCATTCAATAAAAAGTCAATAAAAGAGCTACCATTGGAGTTTTCTTTAAAGTCAATCACTTCACGTTCCGTTAACATCTTTGATATAATCTTTTTCAGTGCCAGATCTAGAATTTAGGTCCCCACAGATACATAACTTGTCTATATTCTGACACATATACAACTTGGAGAGAAGTGTCTCGAAGAACCGCTCTGCGTTGTTAGGGCGAGAAGAACAAGCAGGAGTCAGGTAACACACACAGCACTAGAGCGAAATTAACGTCGACACGGGAGGCCAATTTAAACCAGATCATATCTTCCTCCTCCGTACCCAGTACGTCAACATCAATGTCTTTGAATAAAGTATTTTTGAAAAAGGCACCAACTCCACCCGAACCTCTTTTATGGATGTTGTTCCGATTCTTTTATGGATGTTGTTCCGATTATTCCCATACCAGGAAAATCCCGTTAAGGTAGGTATAGATTTGTGACGGAGATAAGTCTCGCAGAGACCAAATACATCATAGTCTGAGTTTGAAATCAGAAATCTCATTTATGGATGCTGTTCCGATTATTCCCATACCAGGTATATCCCGTTAAGGTAGGTATAGATTTGTCACGGAGATAAGTCTCACACAGACCAAATACATCCTAGTCTGAGTTTGAAAACAGAAATTGTCTAGACGAATTATTTGCTCCGACGTTCCAGAAGCCTAGCTACAGGTTATTCTACTGTTTTGACTTGGCGGCTATGAGACGTTTTCCGTGCCCACTTCTTTCAGAATAGTATGTATGTTTGATCTGGCAATGAGCTCATCTTGAGACAAAGATCTGTCAAAGTAGACTCTCGAGAAGTCTTTACTGTCTTTAGGGTGTTTTGTTTTTGTTTTGTGGCGAATACAGTAGCCTGCACCAATATTTAATAGCCGTTGGTGTATACAAGTTGGAGAGGGGCTCTGCCACATTCTTCCCAATCCATAGCATTGTTTGTTGATTCACACATTTTGAGAAACCATTTACACATTTTATGCCGTACATCTTCAATAAGTTTACAATATGAGGTCCCCTATACTTCTGCACCATAACACACCATGGGAATAACCATAGCATCAAATATCTTAAATAACTATTGACATGGTATATTTCCAACTTTCTTTTAATATCTGTAGAGCGTCATAATAGCCTTTTTACTCTGTGCATCAAAAGTAGTTAGTTCTTTAGTCCAAATTTGTTTAGGTGTTAACACAATACCCAAATATCTATAAAAAGAGACACAATTTCGAGATACAAACCATAAAAAAATAATAAAAATTACACTAGTGAACTGGTCAACAAATTCTGAGCACAATTTCCAAAATTCAAAGCAGAATCACTGATTGTGTGTATCTATGCATTGCTGTAAAGTACAATAAAGTAAAGCAAAGAGTCTATAGCAGCATTTAAGCAAACCTGTTAACTGCTATCTGGCTGAGTACTTACTGATATCAAATTATACGATTATTGACATATATGATCAGATCTATTCTAATATCACTTGGGTTATCATGCTCAAAATGATCAATATATAGCAAATGTATACTCTGATACTGACTTTAAGCCATAACTACTACAGTACTCAGGACAGGTTTCACCATGTGTAAAGTAATGATAAACATTTCTGAATAATATTGGTATAACTTTTTCATGGTGTTTGCAAACCGATTCAGATACTTAATGTGACAACATTCTGTGAAAAAAAGTATGTTCATGGATGGATCTATTAAATTGATTTTACAAATGTGCCAAAGTAGCTCAAGATAAGGAATATATTTTCTGTATTATATCACTGAGAGTCGACAATTTCACAAGCGCAGCAACATTTGAAAAAAACCAATCGATTGAAGTTTATCAATTATGTTCTCATTATGCATAAGAAATAAATAGATAATAAATGGCTTTGAGATGGTCTGTCTGGATACGCCGAAGCGCCTTGCCACCTCATGTTGCGATGCCCCTCCTTGTAAACGGCCGATGGCGTTGTGCCTTTGAGTTTCTGTCAGTAATGAGGCATGATGGGTAATGTGGAGTGTTGACGCGACAGGCTGAGTACAGGTGACAATTTTACAATGCACTTGTCAAGCTCACAGGACTACGTATAATCTGTAATGGCGTCGCCATACGTTGTGCCATACGTAGCATCAAAGCTCGTAAGCGAAGTCGTACAGACGAAGAAGACACATCATCTACAACAGCTAAAAAAAAAGACTTTGTGAAATTGAGAGAACGAAAAGTGATATAGACTCTATACTCAACACATCGCCGGAGTGCGCGAAAACTATAGACGATGTGCTGCTGGCTATTGATAACTGACCAAACATATTGATGGAAGATTTCAATCGTTAGAGGACAAACCAATGGGGAAGATGAAACGTATGATAGACTCTGAGGTTCGAGAAGTTAGATCTGATGTGAAGGTCATGATCAAGAATGTAAACAAAGATATGACCCAGATTCGAGATGATCAGTCACGGGTCATCGGTCAGCTGAGGAGTGCCATCTGCAGTGTTAAACGTGATTGTGATAAGGGCGATAGAACTTACGATATTCAGTTAAACATCCTCATATGTAACATCCACGAAACCGCTTCAGAAAATGTCTCATCTGAAGTGGCCAGCGTCATCAGAGAGGGTCTTAAATTCAGAAATGGCAGTGTTGTAAGCGCAGTGCGGAAACAATCTCACAACGAAAGACATCCTGGTGTTATTGTCGCTAAAAGTGATAGTTATGAAGACAAAATTCAGATTCTAAGCGAAAAGAAGAAACTGAGAGAAAGTCGTAACTTGCAGAGTGTCTACATTGCAAGCGACGAGCCTTTACAACAACGTCTCTTTGAATCCAATATGAAGGTGCTGGCTAACTCTGTTGGGGTAAATGGGGATGACAGAATGTGGCAGTCTCTACAGGAATGGCGGGTGGAGAGAGGGATAGCGACGTCGGGAGGACAACGCACAGGACCGGGACAACCAACAAGACGGAAACACATCGGATCACAGCGACGACGACGACGATTTGGATGGTTTTACGTCGGCTTCTGGCTAGGCCAATTTCGCCGACGGGGTAGGTGGGGTTTAATATAATTATAAATAATTGATAATAACGGAAAAAAAACCATACCCAAAAAAATGTTAATGAAGGGGCTTTAACTTATGTGAATTTGGAATAAAAACGTTTAAAACATGAGACGGAAATAATATCTAAAAGGCCGAAATTATGAAGGGAAAGTTAGGAAAAAAAGTAGATTGTTGATTAGTTAATGAGAGAAAGAGTGATGACTGAATGGAAAGTTACTGTAAACGGGGAGCTAAGGGGTGGGGAGGGGTTATATAACAAATAGGTATAGCATAGGTGGGCTTTAGTGTTGTTACAGTAAGCTTATTGAAATAATAAGGGGACCTATAAAATAAACAAACAGGGTTTAAGCGAGGGTTGGGGGTTGGGGTTAGGGGTAAGAGCAGAGAGGGAAGTTGGCCTGGTTGTGTGGGTGAAGAAGCGTGGGTGATTGGCCTTGAATATTGGGGCGAGAGGTATAGGTAGGTTGATAGCAGTAGAAGGTAAACCGGATCGAGATTGCACTGTATAGATGAGGGGGCGGACGTCGGAGAAGACAGTGAGTGGTTGGGAGAGTGAGTTTCGATCACAGCGACTTACAACCACTTGGTAATGTTTACCAACAGGTGTCACATGGTCGTAGTCGTCAGTCCAGTCATCGGGAGACACGTCATGGAGACAGAGGTCACCAGGGCAGGGCAGGGCAGGTCGCGACCGGGAGCGTTCGTCGCCACTCGCCCCTGTCCGTAACCTCCAAGAAGACTCGTCCCCCTATCGATGCTTTTTATGTGCGAAAATACGACAAACCAATCAGAACGCGCTTAATGGTTGCGGTGCTTTGATAAAAATAATCCCGAGTACTTAAATCGTTTATGGCTTTATGTCATTGTTTAAAAAATCATGGTAACGTAGGTAACAGGATTTTGCTGCCTATTATGAAGTTTTTAATAAGAATCATGCGATTGACGGTGAGAGATTCAAATACACGCACGTGCGTTTGTTGACATAAGGACTTTCATAGGTCCAACTGAGTTTATTTCTGACGATCTTGCGGGGCTAGTTATGGCGGTTGTACGTGCGCTTCCAACAATTTTAGGAAATGTAATTATAAATCGTTACTAGTTTCAAAACAATAATATTATATTTGTATGTAACTAATCAACTTTAATCTTTAACACGCCCTACTACGATGGACTGTCCATCTACATATAGAAACAGGAACTACAGAACAGGTATTAGCTGGAGTTTCATTCAGGAAGATTGATCCTTTTTCAATCAACAGAGGTTTTATGAATGCTGGTTAATGTATAACAGACATTAATGACATTATTGAAAGGTTGGAATTATCTGAAGGAACCCAAAGAGAACTGGATGATGCAAATAAATTTTTTGTCAGTGTTGAAATAAGCGAAATGACGAAAACAGTGTGCCCTCAAGAACAATTAATCTGGATAGCATACATAAAGGTAACAAGCAACGCCGAACGAAATAAAATGATGGAGTGTAGAACTGTCAGATTTGTGGAATGACATGCGTATGTGGCTGAGAACCGATGGAGGGCGCCGGGAAGACAGAACGTTGTTTTGAAAGCTGTCTATGTTGAAAAACGAAGATCATTTGTTAGACAGTGTGAAAGGGCAAAGCGAAATTATAATAAGCAACTCTTAACGAACTAGAAGAGTTATGTAAATCCGATATGGGACAGTTTTGGAGGAAGATAGGCAAACTAGGAGTAGGTTGTGAAAGAGGCAAGGAGATTACTATGGAAGCAACTATAGAGTATGGTACGATATGTACTGACACAGACGTGATGATGGATAAGTGGAGAAACTAGTATTCTGAACTTTCAAACTGTATCGTATGTTGTGATACTCCTATGCCTGTTATCGGGGATGCTGAAGACGCTCAGATGTGACATTATATAACATTAGAAGAAATGAGATATGCGATAGCCAAGGCAAAGAAAGGTAAAGCATGTGGAATAGATAATATCCCAGCGGAAGCCCTTAATGATGTATGTGTGGGATATTTTCATAAGCTATTCAATACGACCGTAGATAGACTTGACTGACAAGTTGAATAACCAAGGCGGAAAGTTAATCATTAGTGGAGATTTCAACATTCACGTTGACAAAACAAATTACAACATCACTAAACAACTGAACTTCCTGCTGAAATCCAAAAATCTGGTCCAGCACATTATCCACCCAACTCACAAGAATGGACACACTTTGGACTAATTGACAAGGGCCAGTGAAATAAATGTTTATGATGTCATCTATGACCATTCTGTTCATTCCGACCATGTTGGTTTACTTTGCTCCACAAATCTTCACAATCCCCAACCATCAACCATTCGAATCAAGTGCCGAAAATGGAAGGATATCGATATTGATTCCTTCTCAGCCGATGTTAAGTCATCACTGGATTCAGTGAAGTCACATTCATTGCCGGCTGCAGTTAATACCTACAACCAAGCTCTCAGTGACGTACTGAATACACATGCTCCACAAAAAAAAGGCAATAGGCAGTAACCATGCACAAACAAAGTGCCTGGTACAATGGCGACATTAGATCAGCCAAGCAAAGGCGACGGAAACTGGAGAGGAAAATGAGAAAACACAGCAGACCATTCATTGTCAGATGCATGCTGAACAACACAACAAAGTGAACAAACTAATTGAAGATGCAAAGAGAAATTACTTCACATCCAAATTGAATCAGGCAAAAAATCAAATCCAGTTGCTCCTCAAGAAGAAACAACGAGCACTTCCTTCTCATTCATCAACATCAGAAACATCTTGAGTACATCTCGCAACGAATGTGCGCCCAATGCAGCTCGTGAGGAGACAGTCACTTCTGTACATACTCAACTGACATGCTTTGCACCAACCACTGATAAAGAGATCAGTATATTAATTGCAAAAAAGTCCAACTAAAGCGTGTTCTCTCGATCCTTGTCCAACATGGCTTATGAAAAACAGCCCACAGGCCGTCATACCAACTATTACATCCATAGTGGACCAGTCACTAAGTCAATGTCAGGTATCATCGTCACTGAAGGAAGCACTTTTAACACCTCTTTTAAAGAAGCCAACACTGGAACCAAATGTCTTTAAGAACTATCGTCCAGTTTCAAATCTGCCATTCATTTCCAAACTGATAGAGCCAACTGAAACAACCCCTCCTGGACAACAATCTTGGTGATATCATGCAGTCAGCATACAAATAGGTCACAGCACAGAAACAGCTTTGCTTCGTGTGCAGAATGACTTTCTGCATGCTGTTGATTCTAAGGGAGCGGCAAATCTTGTCCTCTTGGATCTATCAGCGGCTTTTGACACAATAGACTATTCCATTCTCTTTGAAACTCTACAGTTATGTCTTGGAGTCACAGGCGATGCGTTAACACGGTTTCAATCGAACCTCACAGGACGCAAGCAATCAGTTATCATCGATGGGGTAAGGTCTGAGAGCAGAGAATGAAGGTTTGGAGTGCCACAAGGCTCAGTCCTAAGCCAAATCCTGTTCACTGTATATACCATACCTGTTGGTGATATAGCCCGAGCCCACAATCTCAGTTATCATCTCTATGCTGATGACACTCAGCTATATCTCGGGTTTAAGCCACTAACTGCATCTTCTGTACATAATACCCTGCAGACAATAACACATTGCATGGCTGAGATCAAATGTTGGATGAACAGAAAATTTCTGAAATTGAACGATGACAAAACTGAGATTCTCATCGTCAGCTCCAAACAGACAAAATCAAAGTTCAAGGTCCCTGGAGTTCACATTGGAGACACGTTTGTTAAACCAGAAAGCCATGCTCGAAATCTAGGTGTCATCTTTGACTCAGCATTAAGCATGGAAAATCACGTCAGTAACATCTGCAAGTATGCTTATTACCACCTAAGGAACATCAGACAGATTAGCAGGTACATGGACACACCATCACTAAAATACCTAACCGATGCATTTGCGACATCACGTCTGGACTACTGCAACAGTCTACTCTATGGAATACAGCAGCAGTACATGGACAAGTTACAGCGTGTTCAAAACACAGTTGCCAGGCTCATAACACGCACACATATGCATGTGCACATAACACCAGTCCTGAAGGACCTTCACTGGCTCCCTGTAAAAGACAGAGTTGTATTCAAACTTCTTGTGTTTGTTTACAAGTTAATTAATGGGCTTGCTCCATTCTATCTCCAGGAACTAGTCAACCTTCACAAGCCTGGAAGGTCACTCAGATCATCTAGTCAGCAAAACTTAGATGTTCCATTTGTCCGAACCACAACATACGGGGACAGAACATTTAGCAGAGCGTGTGCTGTACACTGGAATGGATTACCTGAAAATATCAGAAAATCGGAAAATATCAATAGTTACCGATCTTGTCTCAAAACCATCCTCTTCAAACGAGCATTCGACAAAGCGCACATGAGCAGGACTCTGGATATGTAACGCTATACAACTGTCTAATTTGATTTGATTTTGATTTGATACCCCTTGTCATACAGAGTGAGCGAGTAAGTGTGTTTAGTTTTACGCCGCTTTTAGCAATATTCCAGCAATATCCTGGCTAGGGACACCAGAAATATGCTTCACGCGTTGTGTCGATGTGGGGAATCGAACCCGGGTCTTCAGCGTGACGAGCGAACGCATCAACCATTAGGCTACCCCACCGCCCTTGTCATACACAGGATTAACTATCACTAATTCTTCCTACAAACTGTATTGCAGCATCTTGAAAAATAGACTTTCTAACTATGTGGAAGAGAATGATATTTTAGGAAACAGGCAATTGCAAAATGGTTTTAGAAGAGGAAGGTCTACAGCAGAGCATGTGGCAGCTATTACATCTATAGTGGAAACTCGGAAGTCTATGATCAAGTCAGTTGTTGTGATCTATAGCCCGTACTGTCTATAGTGATTTCAATTTAAGATAGCGTACTAGTTTTAATTCTATAACTTATAGTATTTTTACTGTCCTTCGATGACAAGTTTTTACGTTCTAAATTTATTGATTTTAGTATTGATATAAATTAAATTGTTCTCGTCACGATGTGGCTGAAATATTGCCGATGTGACGTTAAATATTAACTCACTCACTCACTCACTCACTATGAATAAGTCGACGTGTGCAGTTTATATTGATTTTCGCAAGGCCTACGATTGTAGTGATAGGAGACTGTACAAAACTTGTTTGTACAAAACTTGTTTGAAGCATGTCGGCGTAAGAGGCAAGATGACTACGATTACCCCCCTTTATAGACGAGTTGAGTGCTGTGTCCGACTTAATGGACGATATACATACAGAGTGGTTTGATGTGAAATGTGGACTTAAACAGGGATGTTTACTCTCGCCAATTCTTTTTAACCTGCATATTAATGATCTTTTAACAACCATCAATCATTTATCTGTGGGCATTAAAATCACGAGGAAACGATTGGAATTTTAGCTTATGCAGACGATATAGTGATTTTAGCTGAATCATAGAGTGACCTGAATCTTCTTTTAGACTGTTCGAGTACCTGGTGCAAGAACAACTCTATGACTATCAATTCGGACAAGTCAAAGATTGTACATTTTAGGACTAGTTCTTCAACTCGCAGTGATGCTGTTTTCAAATATGGTGAAGATTCCCTGGAGGTAGTGGAGTTCTACAATCATCTCGGAATTCTTTTAACGGAACACCTTGATTACACTCGTGTGGCAAGAGCTTCAGTCAACTCCGCCAGTAGAGCCTTGAATCTTCTCCTTTCCAAATACAAGCTATTAGGCGGGATGGAGTACAACACCATTACCAAGTTATATGATGCCATGGTGTGGCCATCTGTGGATGATAGTGCCAGTATTTGGGGGACTCAAAATATGTCGTGCATTGAAGCTCTGCATAACAAAGCAATGAGATTATCCTGGGCCTACGGAAATATACCCTCAACAATGGTATGCACGGTGACATGGGTTGGATCCCCCCAGTCGTGCGACAGTGCGGAAGTGTGACACGTCTGTACATGAGACTGCGTAACATGGATCCTTAACGTATGACTCATCGAGTTTTTATCTTGAACTATCACTGGGCATCAAGTCGGAAGAGAAACCAGGTTTTTAGAATCCACAACAAGTTTGATTTTATCGGAACCAGTCATTTTACAGATATTAAATATATGTATGACAAGAAACATGTTGTATCAACGGTGAAAAGAGAAAATGATTGAAGTCTTCGACACAACATGGAGACAGCAAATCAACCAACCTACAGGAAGAAATGGAAATGAAACTGAGAACCAATTGTACATTTAAGGATTCCTATCAACCAGAGCCACCTGTTAACAGCCCTCTGAGTAGAACACAGAGAAGAGTTATAGCCAAGTTTAGATGTGGAGTAGCACCTCTCGGTATAGAGACAGGCCGATACAACGACACGCCTGTAGAAGAAAGAACATGCCCATTCCCCAACGATTTTATTGAAGATGTGAAACACGGTTTATTACACTGTCCCATTTACACCGATGCCAGAGATGACCTCTACGATCATTGTTTTACTAATGATATGCACAAGTGGGTTTTATTCTTTCCAGACCAGAAGTAATTAGCAACTGTCAAGGCCTGCACATCTATTTTGTCTATTCGTAAAGATAGGTTGTTTCACAACAATGTATAGATCTTTTTGCCATTGTATATTATACCCTTGTATACTGTATATATGTTAATTTCCTCATAGGTCATTTAAAAATTTGTATGGCGTATTTTACCAGCATTTACATGTATATATGATTTGTGAATTTTGTATCTTATTTGCTACTGTGATATATTTAATAGCTCCAGTGATTTATTTTATATTTTTAAGTCTCTCATAACTTGTTACATTTTATCTGTTTTATGTATGTTTTAGAATGTTAATGTCTATTGTATCAAGGTAAGACATTAATAATAATCTGTCTGTCTGTCTGTCTGTCTGCCAGTCTTGAAATTCTTTTGTCGTCTATAGTGGCTTAAAGCAATGCATGTGAAGTACCGTTGATGTGGCTTTTAAAGCCTACAGTCATAGGCTTCAGCTCGGGGTGATACACAATTTCTATGATATTTTTAACAATGTTACTTATCATTTGATAATTGTTATTTTAAAAGAAATATACTCTTTAGAAAAAGTTTGAATAATATGTTTTGTAAAAAATCAATGGTATTTTAAATTTGGTCTATCATATAAGTAACTGAGATTGTTAGTGACTGCATCCTAGGTATGCAAAAGTATTTTAGAATTATGGTCCCTCTGAGAGGGTACATAAGAACACGTCTTTCAAAGTATATTTAATTGTAGTATATATTTTCGTTTAAATTAATGGTTATATCTGTCCAAATTGCCAAAACCTAATTACTGCCGATCTGACTTAAAATAGTAACTCACTCACTCATATAGGTAAGTCAAGTCGAGTAACCGGCCTTCAACTTGATCCGTTTCAATTTCTCCCGTCGCTGTGACCTAGATATCCCAGGAGGTTTCTTTTAAAGACCCCATACGATGGGTCGGCGTGACATTAGGTTCAGTTCAGAAACCAGGCCGCACAGCACGATGTACATTGTTAAGTCAAACAGGCTTCATGCTATTGTCATAGTGGCCGATAGGGATAAGCCTTGTCTGAATGAACATGTATACTTCCAAAGGCTGATTACCAAGTAGCCATACATATGTCAAGAAATGCATAATTGTTATTATTTGTAAAATGCTTATCCAAGTGTTAGCCCAATTGTATTATACATGGAGCGTCAGTCATCCAGAGCGAACAACGCACCTATGTCGCTGTGCATTACTGTTTTTAGTATCTATGACTTAATCCATAAACCTGGATATATACACTGTGGTCCAGATACGGAAACAGAAATAGGTCTTTAACCTTTGTGCTATATCTCAGGCGAGGTCCTACGGGGCACTTACACTACCACTACTATCATGATGTTCTGAACTGACATAGTGGGCTTCCTGTTGTGTATATCACTGTATAAAGCAGACTTGCATAACCGCTATCCTCTCGAATTATTCAGCAAACGTACAACGCGTTTGTTGCACGACTTCGACAGGGGCGTAGCCGGGGGAATTTAAATTGTAAGCACATCAATACTGGAAAGGATTATTGTGGTGAAGTTTAAGCACATTGCCAACAAAACGTTTTAAGGATTATTGCAAATATTTGGACTTAACAGCTAATGATAAAATCAGTGATATGTTCTGGAACCATCTTTTAATAGTCAATTTGTAAAAAGACCGCCCCCGTGGTGTAGTGGTTAGAGTCTCCGCCCGGAGAGCGGAAGGTCGCGTGTTCGATTCCCGACCGCGTCATACCAAAAGACGTTAAAATATGGTACTTGTTGATTCCTGCCTGGCGCTCGGCATTAATGGGTACAAGCGAGAACCAAAACCTGATGTTTACAAAATCAACAAACACTTCCAAGCAAGGACAGATGATGAAAGATTTATCATCTCTCTATACCATATACTATATAACATACTTTAAAAATCTTTCAGCAGGTCAACGAAAACAGAAGAGAAGTCTATTTTATGTAATGAGTGTAGCGGGAGAATTTTCTAAAAAATCCATTTCTTCACCGATTTTGTTCAAATTTGAAATATAAGTTACTCATAACATATAAAAACAATATACGGTTGCAAAAATCTAGATTTTTATTTTTAAAAATGATTGTCCAAACAGTGATTCGAACCCCTGTGGTAGTGATGACGAATAGAAATTCGACCATTTTCCTTCCGGGTACGTAGGGGAGGTAATTGTGGTTAAGGCCAGCCAGAAGACTGGTGGTACCGGTGTTATATCTTTCAGTGCAAAAATATATCTTTGTTAATACAACCATAAATATTCTACATATGAATTAAAATGGATAGCGTTATATAACATTTTAGGACAATACAAACAAGTTTAATGTGAGCATATTATCTCAGAACACCTTCGGATAGGTTGGACTGATACCCGGTCGTATATAATCCTCCTGAAATCGAGCTTGATTGAATAGGGGAACCTCCATTCCAACCTTTCGGGTTCTTTCCCGGTGCATGTAACTAGATTACTCCGGGAGCCGATGTTACGTGTGAACCCGAGCCGTTGGTGTCGGTGTTCGCTTATTGCTGCGTTTTAAGTCGACGTATAGCCCCCGTTAACTCATACAAGGGTCTCAAATGTTTTGTGCTCTTATCTCGGATTGTCATTCCGACGTGTACAACTACCCACAGTAGCAGCTGTGGAAACCGCGGTGGGTTTGACGGCTGACTTTGTGTGCTGGCGATTAGGTGCCTGACTCTTTGGGTTTGGGTTCGAATCCCGGATGGGACTCAACCCAACACAAGTACTAGAATCTGTACTTTACTGAGAACGTTTTATCCCAAATATAGCATGTGTTACATTTGACCACTTTCTAAATGGCATTGTGTATTTTATACTCGTCATTGCCGATTTGCAGAACAACGTCATTGCCATGGCCCGCAAGGAGCCCTGATGTAAAACCCAGTCGGACATTTTTGGAATATCTTGGACGCCAAGTTCGAGCTTGAGATTCCTCTTTTCACAATCTTCAGGAATCGTCACTTCATAAAGAATGGCAATGATTTTCACATGCTTAGAATTCGACGTTGGTTCTCGGGGCGAGGAGGAGACGTTCAGATGTTATCCGGGTGAGAGGAGGTTGCAGCAGGTACTGATGTGGTCGCCAGCGGTGGCTCATAGAAGTACAACAATAATTATTGGAAACTGTGTGACAATCATATTGGTGGCATAGTAATGGTGACCATGCTTTCCGGCATCGTTGATACTGACGTATTTTGTTCATTCCTATCAGGGGGCGTTGGAGTAGACTAATGGTTAAAGCATCCGCTCGTCACGCTGTAGACTCAGGTTCGATTCTCCACATGAGTACAATGTGTGTAGCCCATTTCTGGTGTCCCCCACCGTGATATTGCTGGAATATTGCTAAAAGCGGCGTAAACCTGACTGACTGACTGACTGACTGACTCATTCCTCTCAGATTGTAAGTACTTGAAATGGTTGTGATGAAATCGCCCTCTAGTTCCAGAGAAACGAGCGGCCCGCTGATTCCTTAACTACGGGCCATTATCAGTTCTGTTGTCAAATGACGTCACAGCAGGTGACGTCACGCTCCATAATGACGTCATAATCTTGTTTCATGATCTAACAGTGTTGGGTCAACAGCCCGTTGCGAGTAAGTTGTTTGAACTTAAAATTAAATTTATGATACTATTTTGTCGTTTTTAACACAAATTCCACCATTTTAGCTGGATAGGGCAGTTAATTGACCTATGGCTTCTGCAAATGACAATGTCCTGCAAAGCAGCGTTACCCCAAAAGTGTAGGGATACATTTAAAGGTTTTGGTGAATCGGTTTTCAAATTGCGACCGTATATGCTGATTATACGGTCGGAAATTTATAGCATTGACCAATCAGAACTCGTGTTTCATACTAAGTTGAATTAGAATATGTAATTAACTCTTCAAACTCACTTACACAGTACTCTCCCTAGTGTACTACGACGCGTGGCGCGTGGTCCTGTGCTCAAAGCTCAGGTCACAAAACGGTGAAGTTAAGCAGCGTCGAGCTCGGAGAGTCCTTGGATAGGTGACCGTGTTTGGCAGCTTGACTCTTGAGAGTTTCTAGGACTTGAGTCCTGCCCCACAACGAAGCACATGTGACACATGTGGTCTCACCTTAGGCAAGTGAGTTTGTTCAAAATTGTCTCTGTTCACCCAGCAGGAAAATGGGTACCCGGTGGAAAAAAGTCATATGACTATAACCTTCTAGCGCCTAACAGGCAGCTTGGGTTATCCGGTGTAATAATGTGCTGTGCTTTGATTGTTAGCGCTATGAGCATACCTAGTGTGGAGTTTGGCGCTATATAAATGGACACATTATTATTATTATTATTTCTGTGATGTCACTTGCATTGTGACGTCATAACTCAGTTATGACGTCATAGTGACGACGTCATAGTCCTAACTGCCAGTTCACCTGATGAAGGGACCTGGAATGGTCTCGAAACGTCGTGAGAGAAATTAAAAAGAAGTTTAATCCATAAAAATATCTTGGAATACATAGCCTGCTTTTATATTGTGTTGTCCTCTATAGTTAAAGTACTTTAGTGTTAATTACTAGTTTTAGATTGAAATGTGTGATATACTAGTTGTTTTACTGTCCTTTGCTGACAGGTTTTTATAATTTACCTTTATTCATTGTAAAATTATAACTTGTTTCTGGTCACGATATGGCTGAAATATTGCCGATGTGACTTAAAATCTTAACTCACTCACTCACTCACTCATAGACTTTTGTACAACTAACCTACTCTCATTAGCCGCTTACAAACACAGACCCACTGAATGCCTCATCTACTCACAAAGGTCCATGGTGCTGAGACACATTGCTTGACTCACCTACTGTCACCCAGTCCCTTGATGCTGGGATTAGGACATCCAAATAGCAGCGTGAAAGCATAGGAGGCCGACGCGGCCAGTGTTACTATCATGGTCAGTTTCACACAACCCCTGTTGGTCAGCTTGAGTTTGCTGGTAAGAATACCACCGAGTAAAGTGCCTACAGTCGCCCAGAGAAATTCTTCTATACCTACAACATGGGCTTACACATACTGAAACAGTCGAAATGAATGACAAACAATTTTGGTTGTACATCGTGAAACACACTCAATAAGATTCGATCCCGTTCGAAGACGTCACTGTCGACCGACGTCCGGTCCTCTCATGTCTATATACCAAGAACAACTTAATATCATACTTGTATCCATCTCACAAACTATTACGAACAGTCAAAGTGTGTCAATACACCATATTTTGATAAGGACATCGAATGTGTCACAAGTGGCAAATCTCGGGTTCCTTTTGGCTGCTATTTAGTGTTAGTAAACCAGAATGGCCTTGAACCGGCAACATTTTCTTACCCACTATAAAGTTGGCTTTCGAAGCCTGTGTCCCAAACTGATTCTCGATGTATTTGGGGGCGAAGGCCACGTTTCCCCCGACGAAGAAGAGCACGCTGCAGTTTCCCAGCAACAAACAAGCTACCACCGGGTTCCGCATCACTCGCACCACCGATTTGGGTAAATCTACAAGTACAGAAGATGATTCTCTTGGTTGTGTACCCTACTGTGACCGTGATCGACGGTACTGTGGTACTCAGTGATAACGGATAGGAGTTTCTCGTACCTGACAGTTCTTCCTTAAGGGTGTGGCATTTGGCGTTTACGGGTCGTTTGGTGAGTTTCTTAATACGCTTTGGAAAGCAGCCTAAGGGAACAGCAAAGAGGAAGGCTGCACATCCAAAGACCAGGTACCCAATCCACCATGCCCCGATCCATTGTGGGTGAAGAGGATCCATCCGTGTGTCTTCAAAGCAAACAGTATAATAAGGATTAGACGGATAAGCCTAATAACGACTGCTGATATCCGATTTAGAATTGGTCTTTAGCATCCCATGCTTGTCTTAAATTGTGACTAACAGGGACTGCTGATATCCGATTTAGAATTGGTCTTTAGCATCCCATGCTTGTCTTAAATTGTGACTAACGGGATCGGTGGTCATGTTCGTTGACTGCGTTGACACATTCCATTGTATCCCACTTGTGTAGATCGATACTTATTATGTTAAAGGTGGGTTGTCAAGTGGTGTATTTTCCATACTCGATTATGTATGACACAGCTGGAGTGCTGCGTTATTCAACAAACAAACGGTCAACAATTGTTGATAAATACATGCTTGTGCAGGACTATAAGACATACTCACCACTAAGATCAACAGGTACGGTGCTTAAAACTCCACCTAGGCCAAGTGCAATAGCTGGGCCGAAGAACGACACTGTCATTATGATTCCTGCAAGATCATAGACAACACAAAACATAAATGTAAATGTCTGAAGTTTCAAACATCATTGGTTTGCTAAAGTGTTTCTCTTCACGTTTTCAGTTTCAAAATTAGAAATCACGCCACCTTGTCACTGGATTGTCTGTCTAAACGTTCTGTCACTGGGCCGCCTGGTCAGGACTCGACCAGTTTCCATGCCGACCTTGTATGAGATGTGCGTTGGTGCTATTATATAAATTGTGTAAGTAGTGCATGTTAACGAAAGAGTAGGGACCAGAGGAACCTGTTTCAGAAGATAGGCGAGACTGATTATTCTGTTGTCGTTCTAGATTAACAATGAAATCGAGGTTCTAAATGGAAAGCGAGTAAGATTTTCCTTCATTCTGGAAAATTATCATTGTATTTTCAGGTCGCTTTACACATGCCTGACACTCTTTTAAAAAATGTTATATTCATTTATCATCATCGAAAACATACCTGTCAGTAAACTTGACTGTTGTTTGTCACGGGAATTATTGTCCAGGTACGGTATACCCAGGGAAAACCGTGGGGATTTTACCCACTCCCAGTAACACCATAAGCACGGCAAGCACATTGTACACCCAACGTCCGTTGTCAGTCACTTGGTCCTTCGTGGCTGGACATCTCTCATGTTCCTGTACGGAATCCTGACACAGCCTGACTCTTTGTTCAGAAGAATAGTTGGAGGCAAGATCATCTAAAGAAGGCAGCGATACAGGATTCATGAAGTGTAAGAGGCCCGAAATTAGACTAGAAATGCCATACAAAGCCACTCCGCAGGACAGGATCCTAGGTATAAAGCGCTTCCCCCCAAAATGGCTGAAGAAGAAAATAGCTGAAAGATAACCGATTTCGCTGCAGCTTAGGAGGAGGCCACTTTTT
Source organism: Haliotis rubra (assembly GCF_003918875.1). Taxonomy (NCBI): domain Eukaryota; kingdom Metazoa; phylum Mollusca; class Gastropoda; order Lepetellida; family Haliotidae; genus Haliotis; species Haliotis rubra. Next base: position 556,128 of record NW_025766880.1, read on the forward strand.
GTACTGCTGAGGCCAAACTGTTTCTCTAGAGCTGTGATCTGAGACACTGTGTAGTACTTGACTGACTCCAGCACCAGTGACGACATACTGAACACGGCAGTGAAGCAGAGGATGTTGTGGAAACACCGTCGTTGACGTCCTCCAGACTGAGCCATGGCGTTGACACTCACGCCGCTGGATGCCATCTTGAATATCTCCTGCCTGATTGTGACAGATGAAAGGTCATGTACATGTCTTATTGAAAAACAGACAAATCCACGAAACAATTTCTTTACATATGGAGTGAGTGAGTGAGTTAGGATTTTAAGTCACATCGGCAGTATTTCGGCCATATCGTGACTATATCAAGTTATATGTTAAGAATACTTATAGGTAAAGTATAAAAACCTGTCAACGAAGGACAGTAAAACAACTAGACTATCACAGATATAAATTTTAAAACTATTAATCAAAGTTAAAACATTGTAACCATAAATGACAAGACAATATAAAATCAGGTTATTGATCGCCAATAACTGAAGGCAGATCACCAAACTAGGGATCATGAGGAGTTACAGTGCCTTTGCTGCCTGTATGGAACCTAGCTGGATTTACACCATCCCTTCAGCTGCTGGCGGTTGTAGGGAAATTTAGCCATAATTGAAAATAACAAATATTCTACGTTTAAAAATTCTGGTAATTTCCTTCGATGGTTTTGGGACTTAATTTGGGGCAATAAGTTTACAGTACTTTAACCCCCTTTGAGGATACAGCCAGTCACTAATAATCAGAGTTACCAATTTAAGCTTTCAATCATAAAATAATTATCCATTTACAGATATTTCAACAAATATATTTCTTTTAAAAATGCAATAACTAAATGAGAACTGATATTATTAAACGATCCTTCATAGTATTTACATACGGACTTACCGGTTGTGGGAAAATAACATACAGACATCACTGAGTGACTGTTTTCTTGCCGGATTGCCAGTTTTGTTACTCAGATATTGGAGATGGTTTGTTGACTCGACTCAGCACTCGACTATGAGGTACATAATCGCTTAGGGGCCATGCGACACAGTGGCTGGCTACAACCACAAGGTCTGGACATATTGGTTCTCAACCAGCCTGGCTTTACATTACACCACTTGTGTAGCATGCTCTATAGACATGGGGCAATCGGGATTTGCATACATTACTACCTTCCACTTTACTCATTATTCCAATCAAGTTAAGCATAGGGTTGACATAGATGCCTTCGTCTAATTTGCTATGTACCGTCAGATGCATATCGCTTACTGCAAAAAAGTGGGTCAACAGACTATACATGCTTAGATGCCTAACAATGACTTACTGTATTAATGATTTTTTCTTACGCAAAAGTGCAGCTGAATTATATTTGAAATGATGGACAAATACATTCGTCCCGTAACAAAGAAAAATTGAGAAAATATATTGAGAAATCATCTCATGGTTGTTTGTTTTGTTAGTATGTATGTATGTATGTATGTATGTATGTATGTATGTATGTATGTATGTATGTATGTATGTATGTATGTATGTATGTATGTATGTATGTATGTATGTATGTATGTGTGTGTGTGTGTGTGTGTGTGTGTGTGTGTGTGTATGCAGGTAGGAAGGTGTGTGTGTATATATGTAGGTAGGAAGGTGTGTGTGTGTATGTATGTAGGTAGGAAGGTGTGTGTGTGTATGTATGCAGGTAGGTAGGTGTGTGTGACTGTGTGCATGCGTGTCCTTGAGTACGTGACACATATAAACAATAGGTTTAGTTGCAAACCGGTTGCATCGGTCTGTTGATCATGAGATCTTCCTACCAACAGCAACTGACCATTCAAAACGCTTACCTTTACGTCCGTGCTCCGTGAGCAGAACTACCACGCTCTGGCGAGTGATAATAGGAGGTGGACCACTGTGAATTGAGAGATGCCCATGTAGCTTTATTTATCTACAGCTATAGGTTGCCCCACTGAACTTTCCTTTCACTTCCTCTCGTTAAACCAAGCTATGAGAATATGTATAGGGAACCGCACATAATAGAAGTTTTTGAAAGGCATTTAGAAGTTGGATGAACATGAATACATGACACATTTTTATGGATAACAACTTCTTTTTTATTCTTTACACGACGTTTCAGTCGTGACTGCGCATTCCTGCAATAACTGCGCATGGTCCACAGTTTTTAATTTGCAATATTTGTACCCCGAGTCGAGAAGGAATATAGGCGAAGATTCCAAACACAGCAGGTCCAGCCGACTTGTTTAACAGACAACAGTCAATATCTATCTCTGCAAAGTTTGCCTCTCCACGATCAAAGGGACTGTAACTGTAATCGGAGCTCAATATCGCGGGACGCACATAACATGTCCGAGGTTAAAAGCTTATCTATGCAAGGTTTGACCCATAGTCCAACCCTCCACGTTGTACGGGACTGGAGTCCCCTCATTTGTGGTCGCTATAGCTTGAGACGTACATAGCGTGTCACAGGTGCTCGTACATGACAATGCGATAAGACTGCAGATTACAAGTCCTCTGGTATACGTAATAGAGTATTCCAGATTACAAGCCAAGATGCATGCGCTCATAACCATTCTAAAGGCTTACCTGTATATCTTGACCCGTCACCTGAGCTGTCACGTTCTGCACAGGGACGCTACAATCCGGGTATTTCATATACGTCATCTACATGCTCCTGTCCGAGACAGCAGGATATGTAAACAAGCTCCTGTCGGCCATTGATTCACCCAAGTGGTGAACGTTTGAGACCTCCATCGCTCTGGGTGTTTTCAATTGAAATAGTCCGATTTCACCGTGTACACTTTCAGTGTGTAGGTTGAAATAAATGTCACTGACCATAAACGACTGAAGCACCGACTCCATGTTTTGTCATATATATATTTCCCTAGGTAAATTGTTTAGAGTAACTTTTGTTTGATGTTTCATAACTGATCCATTATTTGGATACTATGTCCTTTTGAAAAGGTACTTATTTTACCAGACCTCATTAACACAATCCTTGTGTTCTGTCACTGGAGGGTAATACATATTAAGGCTGTTTAGTGCAGTCCGAATCATTCCACTAATGATTTATTTATTGTATGAAATCGTATTTTTATCAACAGCTTTAGGTTGCCCCACTAAACCTTCCGTTCTCTTCCTCTCGTTAAACAATGCATTGAGAATATCTATCGTGAACCATTTAAATGTCACATTCAATATATTTTTGCCTGAGCCTTTTTGTATACCTAGAGTATTCATACTACAACTACACAGACGATTGGTTGCATGCAGTGTTTGTACCCCGGGAAGACAAACTATCGTCCCTCTCATCGACTTACTTTAGAGAAGCACAAGTCGTAAGATGAAAGAGCTTAGAAAACTGAACCCAGTGATGCCAAGTTTACCTCTCCACGATGCCCAGGACTGTAACTTGAGCTCGCTATAAAGTGGGACGCACATAACATATCACAGGTGCTCGTGCATGAGGCTGTAAATTACAAATGCTCCGGTGCGATAGAACTTTCCAGCTAACAAGTCTACAAGTACCCTTACATTTAAACCGGCATAACGCTTGACCCATGAACGGCAACGCGTGTGAGAGTAATAACATCTGCATTCCCCACATAGCACCCTACATTTCAGACACTCCAGTTTCAGACAGTTTCAACACACAGACATGATTCAGTCTTTGTCTTGTTTGAACAAAGGAATAGCCAATTGGATATCAGTTTTCATTACATTCAATGTCATTCATCCTTCTAACCTGACATGTCCCAGCCTGGAAACACCATCAATCTATTGCATATATGCATAGTACTATCACATTATTAGCCTACTATTATATTCTCTTATCTTCCTTCATGAAGCAAGATACTATGCAGATACTATACAGGCGTCTTGTGCGCCTGGGTTAGCAGTGCCTTGAGTCGATAAAGGCGAAAGTCAACTTCCAGGTACACCTTCCTCCTTTAGCGGGTGCAGGTGCCCTGGGTTAGCATTACCTTGAGTCAGTAAAGAGGAAACTAAAATTCCGGGTATACCTTCATCCTTTTGGCAGGTGCTGGACCAAAGTCCAACTGGATCATCTCCTGTTTGTTAGCTTCCTTGATACTTGTCATGACATAAATGAGTATGTAGAAATTGGGATGGTGGGGAGAGACTGGAATCGCTATCATTTGCAAATGATCATATTTTCCTAACCATCAGTGAAAAGAGGGAGCCGTTCTCAATCCAAGGTTTCCATCCTGGTACCGGAAGGTTAACGTTTTGTGGAAGTCTAGGATGGCGTGTTGTCTTCAAGCTGTCTCAGGAGCTTATGCTGATAGAGAACTGGCAATGGGGTTGATCGGAAATATTTCTTGGCGCATGGTTATATTCACTAAAGTTGCGGATAGATTCGCGGACTGTAATACATCTCACGATACATCTCCAGTGAATACAAGATTTTCTTGTGGCATTCTTGTTGTAGGAAAAGACTTGAGTTGTACCCTTCTGTGGCGTAAAATATTTCACTCTCTGTAAGTCTGCCATGACAGTGGCATACATATAACAAAATGCCTCCTATATATACTCTGGTGCATACTTTACTAAACATAAGCGAACAGAAGGCCACGACACAATTAGAGTTTGTGTAAGTTCTTAATACAGCGTGACAAGAGGATTAATTAGTGTATTGGAGTATGGGACCTTCATTGGACTGCTGATAACCATGCCGGTTTAGACAGTGTTAATTACAGTTAAAATTGCTTGTTGGGACCGGAAAGTCGTGCCGGAATACGGAATAGACAGGTACCGGATTGGACAATGTCTTAATGATCATAATATCGTTGTTAAATGGCGGGTCCAAAATTTTATGCCGGTTTTGGCAGTGTGCCGGATTAGACAGGTGCCGGTATTGGCAGGTATCACTGCATACACTAAACGCCAAAGGAACCGTTACTCTCCTTCGTTAATGACGGAAGTACCTATCTTCACCTGGCGTTGTGATGCGTGGACGTCCACTTCTTGGTCTGTCTACGGTGACTCCAGTCTGTCAGACTGGTGACTCCCGTCTGTCTGTAGCGCTGAATAAGTCTTATAACCGTGATACACTGGCATCCGAGGGCGTTGGCAACAGCATTGTATGTCGACCCCATTTGCACCATCCCAATGACTCTTTCTCTCTCTTCAGCTGTTAATCGTGGCATATTTATCGTACTTGTGTATCATATCATGCATTCTAGTCTCTCTTTATACCCTATAGAATCATTCTACACGTGGAGTGGATGCAAATACTGCTTGAATATTGCTACGTTTTGGCGATTGATATTGCTATGTTTAAACAGAAAATGGAAAAGTGTTACTTTGCAAGCAAAAATGTTAACAAAGATAATATTTCATGTTCCTAAACACTTTTTTACAATATCAAAGACACCTTTCACTTGTTTTCACTAATGTAAATCAGCAGAAAATGTTTTAAAATACTGAAATCATAGGAATAATTCTTTTACAATTTTACACACTCTACAACAGTTGGTTCTAGTTTTAATTGTTGAAAAATGGTAACTTTATATGGTTTATCTTTATCTTTGAGCAGAATTTTATTTCAACCTTTCTTTTGGACATCTAAATCACTATTATTGGTTTATTTCGGCATGGTCGAAAATAGGACAATTCAACTCTTCTGAAAACGATGCATTTCACCTATATATGAAAGCATTTGAGAATTTCTTTTCGTGATTTGCATAAAGTTGGGTTGTTAAGCTTTCTTGTAAACTAATACCTTCTAACATATCTTTGATAGTTTTTAAGTAATTCATTAAGGTAGGAGAGTAACGTTTTTTTGACGTTTAGTGTATGCAAACTATGCATTGTAAGGTAAATGGGTGGAAGTTTTAATCTGTAAGGAGTTAGCTGTATTCAAGTGATTTTAATCAAAACAATACTAGTAGTTTTTCGTGTGAGTTCTTATCATGTAATGACCCCTAGTTAGCTGAGCGGATCGGGAGAGTGTTACGATTAAGTCCAGCGATTTAATCCATTATTCAAACAGTGCAGTGTTAAATTACTCAAAACGAACTGTCAGAAAACTGTTGCTCCAAGTTTCATTACAATACCTGTAGTGGTGAATACTGCTTTCAGCATTGTGTTATGTTATATAAAATCCCCATTGTGCCATTGTTGTGTTACACATTGTGTAACAGGACCCGTGAAGATCAGGGTTATATTTGGTCTTCACTAACCCATGCTTGTTGTTAAGAGGCGACTAACGGGATCGGGTGGACAGACTCGCTGACTTGGTTGACACAAGTCATCCTATCCCAGTTGCGTAGATCGATGCTCATGCTGGATTGTCTGGTCCAACCAACCAGCCAACCATTGTGTTACAATGTCTCAACTGTATTACTTTGTTTCTGTTGACATTCAGTAGAGGGAACGGGATACTCAGCCTGTGCCTTTTTGGGGAAAACTGGATATTGTGAATATTTTCAACATTGTTTTCATTGCAATAATTACTTATTTTATATTCTACTGCCTTTGGATTTGATCTAATTTGTACTGCAATTGTAATTCCTGTGTTTGGTTTTAATTCTGTTTTAAAGTTTGTGAATTTAAGGAATAGAATTGTTAATTGCATCACATTTCTTTCCTGTTTGCCAGTGTTCCATCGAGATGTAATAATTCCAGAGTGAGTGAGCTACGGTGTTTAGTCACATCGGCAGAATTTCAGCCATATCACGACTAAATGTTTTTCAGAACATTTCTACCAAACAGTAACGTAAAATCCATTTTGGAAAAAATGTATTGATAATCGTTTAAAACAGACTTCTAAAATGTTTTTGCCTCTGAGCATTATTTTGTATTCAGTGAATGTCATACAAATCAAATAATGTAGTATGAAATTGCTGGGACATAGTTTTGGGCCGAATTATATGTGACCTTTGAAGCTCTTGACTCGCTCTGGTTGATATTTATGACTGTTATTAGAATTTGTATCACCAGAATATTCCCCACCGCCGTCAGGAAGCTCTCTTTAATAATAGTGGACAATCGCGTTCACCGTAACATACATTACCTAGCTACAGTTTCGGGATTTCGAAGCACTATTTTGAGTTGCAAAATAAATTCTACTTTAAACTTCAGAATATTAACATACCAGAATATGAAACTCCGCGAAAATCTCCAATCTCCATCCAGAACCATCCCTTGCCCGGATAACAAAGCCTTAACAATAACTGTGTGTCTGACGTGATTGCATGGGAACGCTTGGTGGAATGTTCAAAATGATGTCTCACTTCCTTTTAGAGAGAGTGAGTATGATTTTGTGCCGCTTTTGGCAACGTTCCAGCAATATCACGTCGGGGAACACCAGAAATGGGCTTCACATATTATACTCATGCGGGGAATTGAACCCAGGTCTTCGGCGTGACGAGCCAACGCTTTAACCATTAGGCTACATCATCGCCCCCACTTCCGTTCGAATCTCAAAGATAGCTGCTGTTGACATTCAGCGCTCAGCGATGAGCTCGCCATCAGATAGTGTGTCTAGTTGTCTGAAGACTGCCGCCTTTTTTAAGAGAATGGTTTTGACTAAGGGTGGATCATACTTACCTTAACTTTTCATCTTTTTTTACTATGATCTAAAATTAAGGGGGCTTTGTGTAAGAGGTTGGTTCAATTAGCATAGCGCTAAGGGCGAAGCTCTTTGCAAGCGGGTCCTGATCTGAGGATAACTTATACTTTCAACTTCGAAATCAAAACGTAGCACTACATTATAGTACATTTGTATTGCGACCCGTTAAGATCCGGGTTAGAGTTGATCTTCAGCAACCCATGCTTGTCGTAAGTGGCGACTAACGGGATCGGGTGTTCAGGTGCGCTGACTTGGTCGATGCATGTCATCGTATCCCAGTTGCGTAGATCGATGCTCATGCTGTTGATCACTGGATTGTCTGGTCCAGACTCGATTATTTAGCCATATAGCTGTAATACTGCGGATTGCGGTGTAAAACTAAACTCACTCATATTTGTATTGTTCAACGTGCAAGATATCTAAGTGTCTTTTCCAGGCTATGGTATATGCGTTTCTGTACGCTACGGTCTGCATTGGTCTATGCTATATTAGCTCCCTATTGCTCTTCGTTAATGTGTATTCGTATTCTTTCACACTGTGTTCGATATGCATTGCCGTACGCTACATTATGTATTGTTCTATGCTATATTAGCTATCTGTTACTCACACTATTGTTTCACACTATGTTCTATATGTATTGCCGTACGCTACATTATGTATTGTTCTATGCTATATTAGCTATCTGTTACTCACACTATTGTTTCACACTATGTTCTCAATGTATTGCTATTTGTATGTATATACAGTTTTCCAGTGCATTTATCACATCTTACTGAGATTTACTTTAGTCGATGAGGGTCAGATGACTATAAATTTTCTTAACTGATTGGCCCAATAACTTTATTACGTGGTCCAGGTGGGCAGCACCTGCTCCCTCGACCGTGACGGACACAAGAAGAAGCAGGCCCAATTGGTAGTATAAGGGCGTATCCTTACATTGACCTTCAAAGATGAAATACAGTTTCGTCTTGCTATTAATTGGAAAATGTAGTCATCCTTTTAACCCATTAATATTTCCATCTTCATTATCATGATACAAAATGAAAACATTTTGAAGTTTAACTTCATCTGCCAGTGGTAAACAATGTTAGGATCGAATGAGAATGAAGTCAAAGTAAGGCTTTATATGTTTGCCTTATAATCCTTGCATAATTAATTTATTATCATATTTTTCTTCATGATCTATGTTTAGTGAAGTAATGAAATGACTGTAAGTTTTAGATATTTCATTGCCTAAATGAATCATATATCACACACATGCCCTAAGGCACCCATGAAGGGCCACCTCCTCGTGGTGGGTGCTGGGTCACGCTAAGCGCCCTTCAACCCCCCGTTGTGGACCCGGGGGAATATTTGGTCCACCAACCTGTTTGCCGTGGGTTGCGCCCCTGTGTCGGTGGAGGACGGGATTCTGGTGGTTGAGGGCACGGGAGCCAGGGACAGTGTTCCTTTTGCCCAACACACCACTTCGACCCTTACTTCACCTAGACGGGTGGTAGAATGGGCCCGGTTCTACCAATCGGCTGGTCACGCCGAGCCCTGTGCATGGTTCATCTTTTTGCACAAACTTTATTATTTTGGTCTTGGCTATTTTGAATTATTATGTACAAATTATTAATAGATTAATATGCCTAGAGTCCTATGCCAGAAGGCGGTGGCTCATGGGCCAATCTGGCAATATAAACCGCTGAATTCTGTGTTTCTCCAGAATGATGTCATGGGCGAACGATGATGTCATTTTCTTTCAGATTCTCCAGCTATTTATGTTTTTATTTGCTGGAGTATAACATCCCTGTAGCCCTGGTGGAACAGCCTGGCTTCCGCTGTAACACCGTCCTTGTTGACACTCCATGGCGGGTGGGGAGCAGGGATGTTGAACACTTTTGAAACACCATGGCTTTTTCCATTCAATCTGGTTCATCAAAACACAAACGTAGACATGTCTACATCTACATCATCAGATGAAGGATCTCCTGACACAGTTGAATCTTGGCCGAGATTCATTGTGATTTCATCTATATATGACAATCCTTTGAACCCATTCGCTATTTCAAAGGGCATTCAAGGTGTCTGTGGAGGTGAAGGACGTAACACGTCTCCGGAACGGATCATTGTTAGTGGAATGTCTGCGGAAACAACAATCGGATAATCTGTTAATATTAAAACAGTTCGTCAATACACCCGTTGTTGTCTCGGTACATAGAACTTTAAACTCTTGCAGAGGTATAGTCAGAGACAGGGCTCATTGTCTTTCTGATATGAGTGAGGAGGACATTGCAGCTGAGCTGAAAAATCAAGGGGTGATCGCTGTAAAGCGATTTACCAAAAAGAGAGATGATGGCAGTATTACTAAACTTACTACTTATCTGTTTACATTTGCACTTTCGACTCTTCCGAAGTGTATAAAAGCCGGATACTTTAACATTGGGGTGGAGGTATATGTACCAACTCCACTCCGATGTTTTCAAATGTCAAAAGTTTGGTCATGGGTCCAAGTTCTGCCGTAACAACACGGTCTGTCCCGTTGTGGAGGCGCTCATGAGTCTTCTGAATGCACAAATAACATCAAATGTGCGAACTGCGACGGAGACCACTTGGCCTCATCAAAATCCTGCCCATTATATGATCGTGAAACAAGAATTCAAAAAATCAAACACACGAACAATATTTCTTATGTTGAAGCGAAAAAGCTTGTTCCTCTCTCAACTGCTTCAACTATATTGTACTCAGATGCAGTGTCCTCTCGTACCACTGCCTCCAGACCTTCCCTGACTTCAACAGCCTGTCAAACATCCCTATCTTGGGTTCATGAAAAAATCATTATCGATGATCAGATCTCTCCATCTCCGTCAAATATATCTTCTTCAGCTTCCCAGACAGAACGTGTAGCATCACAACTTTCAATGGATCATTCATCTGAACCAGAATCTGTGCCGGAATCAACACCAGCACAATCAAACATATCAAAAATTGGAAAAAAAGAGAAAAAGCAATCAAAAAATAAGACCAGAACTCTCCAGCATTTGGAGGTGCCTTCCTCTCAGACACCTTCAGTAAAGGTTCAAAATCAGTTTGAACCTTTGGAGATAGAGGTCAATTCTTCGCTCCCTAGCCATGGGAGGAAACCCCACTCCAATGTACGACCTCTCATTGAGCCTCCATGAACTGCTCAAATAATATTGTTCAGTGGAATTGTAGAGGACTAAGGAACAATTATAATGATTTACAGTTACTGATTCAAGATTTAAAACCATCGGCATTTTGTTTACAGGAAACCTATCTTAAAAATACAGATCAATTTGATGTAAGACAATATAATTCATATAACTACTTTTCTCCTCCAGGGCCTAGAGCTACTGGGGGTTCTTCCGTTTTGGTTAGACGGGGTGTTATACATAGCCCTGTTCCCCTAAATACATGTCTTCAAGCTGTTGCTGTCAGACTGACTCTAAACATTGTTTTCACATTATGCTCACTGTATGTACCACCATCTTCTTCTCTTCAGCAGACTGATCTTCAGACTCTCTATGACCAGCTCCCCAAGCCATGTATCATCATGGGTGATTTAAACGGTCATAATCCACTTTGGGGTAGTTCTGATACGAACAGAAATGGGAACATATTGGAAGATTTTATTTCTAACAACGATCTGTGTATCTTCAATGATAATTCGAAAACATACTTACATCCTGGTACAGGTACATACTCTTGTCTAGATTTATCTCTTACTGATACAGGTCTGCTTAATGAATTTGAATGGTTGGTCCACAGCGACTTGTGTGGCAGTGATCATTTCCCGACCATTCTTCAAACAATAAGTCCAGCTGACGTTCCTCCATCATCAAGATGGAATTTCAACAAGGCTAACTGGCCTTTGTTCGAATTACTGTGTATGGATAACTTAAATCCTGATCGTTTTCTTGATGTTCCTGATTCAGTGCAATTATTCTCTGATGAACTAAACAAAATAGCCGATGCATGTATTCCTAAATCCTCTCAAATCCGCATATACGTAAACCATGGTTTAACAACGAATGCAAACAAGCCAGGAAGTCACGGAAAAAAGCCGAACACTATTTCCGTCGCCACCCAATGGTGCATAACTTAAATAAATATAAAATTTTAAATGCTAAAGCACGGCGAACGTTTAAGCAAAACAAGCGCCAGTCTTGGCAACAGTATGTTTCGAAAATAAATTCACGGACGCCGATGTCCAAGGTATGGAACATGAGCCAGAGAATTAAAGGTAAGGGTACCAAATCAAGCATACATCATCTCAAAACTGGAGATCAATTGTTAACAGATACATCTGATATTGCAAACAAACTGGGCGAAACACTTCAAAAAACATTCTTCCTCGTCTAACTATGTTCCTAAATTTCAAAATACCAAAACAGCAGGAAAAGAACAAAATTAATTTTCATTCGGATAATGGGGAAGACTATAATGAAATCTTTTCTATCCATGAGCTTCATACTGCTCTTGAACAAGCCCACGATACTGCAACAGGAGCTGATAACATTCATTATCAACTCCTGAAACACTTACCGGAATCCTGTTTAGAGACACTACTGAATATTTTGATGACATTTGGACATCTCGCCAATTTCCTTCTTCCTGGCGTGATGCCATTGTTGTACCCATACCTAAACCTGGACGTGATCATACGGATCCCTCTAATTATAGGCCCATTTCCTTGACTAGTTGCGTTTGCAAAACCATGGAACGCATGGTCAATAACAGATTAACTTGGTACTTAGAATCAAATAATTTAATCACAAATATTCAATGTGGTTTTCGTAAAAATCGCAGTACCATTGACCATTTAGTTCGATTGGAGTCATGCCATTATTAACAAGCAACATGCAGTGTCAATATTTTTCGATTTAGAGAAAGCTTATGACACGACATGGAAGCACGGCATTTTAAAAGATTTACATGATTTTGGTTTACGAGGCCGTTTGCCTCAGTTTATATCCGAGTTTTTAACTGACAGGCAATTTCAAGTCCGCGTGGGTTCTACCCTGTCTGATCATTATAATCAGGATCAGGGTGTCCCACAAGGCAGTATTTTGTCTGTCACATTGTTTAGCATTAAGATCAACAGTTTATCAAAGGTTTTAAGTGATTCAATCGATGGATCACTTTTTGTGGATGATTTTAATATTTCTTGTCGTGGTAAAAATATGCATACTATTGAACGACAACTGCAGTTGTGTTTAAACAAAATAGATAAATGGTGTCTTGAAAACGGCTTTAAATTTTCTAAATCCAAAACTAATTGTATACATTTTTGTAGAAAATATAAACCGCATAAAGACCCTGAACTGTTTCTAAATGGCACTCCCATCAAAGTTGTTAAGGAGGCGAAGTTCCTGGGTCTAATTTTCGACTCCCATTTAACTTTTCTTCCACATATTAAATCCCTTAAAACTAAATGCCTGAAGGCACTTGACTTGTTGAAAGTCGTTTCCAATTCTAAGTGGGAGGGATCAAGCTACCCTACTACAACTATATCGATCACTGGTCCGTTCCAAACTTGATTATGGCTCCATCGTATATGGTGGAGCCTGCAAAAGCAACCTAAAACTTTTAGATTCTGTCCACCACCAAGGTCTAAGACTTTGTCTTGGTTCTTTAGAACTTCACCTGTTGACAGTCTCTACGTCGAGGCTGATGAGCCATCTCTTACACAACGCCGTATAAAATTATCTTTACAGTATATTACCAAACTTTATTCCAATAAGTCAAACCCTGCATATAACTGTGTCTTTAATCCCCTATATGAGGATTCTGTACAACAAGAAGCCTTCTCTTGTTCCGCCTCTTGGGCACAGAATTAAACCATTCATTTCTGCTGCCGGCATTGAGCTTGAAATATATCTCCTTCCCGTCTTCTTTCTTCTCCTCCTTGGCAATTGGTGAGGCCACAGGTTGACCTAACACTGACAAATTTAAAAAATCAGAAACTAATGAATTACAATATAAACAAGAATATAATCAATTAAAAACTAAATATGATACATACAAATCCTTGTTTACAGATGGGTCCAAGGATGGTGGCGCGGTTGCTTGTGCCACTGTCATTGGATCCAGAACAATATCTTCTCGATTACCCAATAACAGCTCTATTTTCACAGCAGAAGCAAACGCCATATTAACAGCTCTTAAATATATTCAAAGACATCCCAAACATAAACAATACATAATATTTTCCGATTCTCTTTCTTGCCTTCAGGCCATTAAAAATCTCTTGTAAACATCCACTTTTATTAGAAATTATTGAATTGTATAATGAGCTTGCTACTGGCCAATGCGACATCGTCTTTTGTTGGTTACCCAGCCACGTTGGCATTTCTGGGAACACAATGGCTGATCTTGCTGCTAAGGCAGCACTCAACAAATCTGTGACAGCACTTCTTATCCCATACTCTGATTACAAAGCTTGCATTAGAACTTACATCCGTGATCTGATGCAGAAGAAGTGGGACACCCAAGCAGGTATTAATAAATTACATGCAATAAAACCAACTATCGGTTAAACCTACTTGGGTTGTCAGTCCAGATTTGAAGAGGTCATCATACGACGATGTCGTATTGGTCACACCAGATATACTCATGAATATCTGTTAAAAGGTGAGGATCCTCCGTTTTGTATCCCTTGTGATGAAAGAATCACGGTCAAGCATGTCCTGCTTGACTGTTGAATATTCCATCACAAGGGATATCTATTTCAAATCACAAACTATGAAGGATCTTTTTAGTAATATAAGTTCTCATTTAATTATTGCATTTTTAAAAGAATTCGACTTGTTAACTGATGTAAATAGATTGGTAGTTTAGATTAGTAACTGAGATTGTTAGTGGCTGTACCCTCAAAGGGGGTTGAAGTAGCGTAAAATTATTGTCCTCCTGAGAGGGTACGTAAGTCCCAAAACATTTAGTCAATTTAAGTGTACCTGTTTTTTAATCGTAGAATAAGTGTGTTTTTAATTTATGGCTAGATTTCTCTTCTGTCGCCAATGGCTGAAGGGATGGTGTAAATCCAACTAGGGCCCATGCAGGTAGCAAAAGTAATGTAAGTCCCCATGGTTCCTAGTATGGTGATCTACCTTCAGTTGTTGGCGATCTATAGCCCGTTTTTATATTGTATTGTCTTCGTAAATAAAATAGTTTTACATGTTCATACTAGTTTTAGACTCCATCTGTGATACTCTAGTTATTTTACAGTCCTTCGCTGACTGATTCTTTAGCAACTTTAATTTATTATTTATATAAAACATTTCTCGTCACAATATGGCTGAAATATTGCCGATGTGACGTTAAATAATAACTCACTCACTCACTCACTCACATGCCCTAAAAGAAACTTAGTGCGTGTTGTCTGTCTCGCATCGAAGAACCCGACGGCGAAAAAAGGGAAGTGAAGGGAATGAAAAAAAGAAGAAGCAAATATCAAAATTAAAACCAACTAAAGAGAGATTTGTTATAGCCTGAAGACAAGAAAGAGAGTTTGAAAATGTGATATATTGTTTATATTTAGGATGTTTTAAAATATATTTTGAGCGGTTAATATGGCGTTGGCTTCTGCTGTGAAAATAGAGCTGTTATTTGGTAATCTAGAAGATATTGTTCTGGATCCAATGACAGTGGCACAAGCAACTGCGCCATCATCCTTGGACCCATCTGTAAATAAGGATTTGTATGTATTATATTTACCTTTTAATTGATTATATTCTCTTCTATATTGTAATTCATTAGTTTATGACTTTTCAAAGGTTGTCAGTGTTAGGTCAACTTCTGGTCACACCAATTGCCAAGGAGGAGAAGGAAGAAGACGGGAAGAAGATATATTTTCGAGCTCAATGTCAGCAGCTGAAAGAAAATGTTTGTCCCAGAGGCGGAACAAGAGAAGACTTTTTGTTGTACATATCCTCATAAAGAGGATTGAAAACACACTTAAATGCAGGGTTAAACTCGTGAGAATATAGTTTTGTTAGACACTGTAAGGACAATTTCATACGGAGTTGGTTAAGTGATGGCTCATCGGCCTCAACGTAGAGACTGTCAACAGGAAAAGTTCTAAAAGACCCAAGACAAAGTCTTAGACCTTGGTGGTGGACAGAATCTAATAGTCTTTGGTTGCTTTTACAGGCTCCACCATATACGATGGAGCCATAATCAAGTTTTGATCTCACCAATGACCTATATAAGTGAAAGAGGGAAGTTTGACCCCTTCCCCACTTCTAATTGGAAACAAGTTTTAACAAATCGAGAGCAAGTTTGATCCCTTCCCCACTTCTAATTGGAAACAAGTTTTAACAAATCCTTAAAATGCCATGCTTCCATGTAGTATCATATGCTTTCTCGAGATCAAAGAATATCGATATTGCATGTTGTTTATTTACTATAGCATTTTTAACAAAGGATTCTAAACAACTTTTCCTGAAACTACACTGAATATCTGTTATAAGGTTATTGGTTTCAAGACACCAAGTTAATCTATTTTCACCATTCGTTCCATGGTTTTACAGGCACAACTCGTTAAAGAGTTTGGCCTGTAATTAGACGGGTCAGTATGATCCCGGCCAGGTTTTGGTATTGGGATTACAATGGCACTACGACACGAAGGAGGAAAATTTCAAGACGTCCATATTTCGTCAAATATATCTAAAAGTGTCACCAGACATGGTTCAGGCAAGTGTTTCATTAGCTGGTAATGTATATTGACATTACCCGCTGCTGTGTCATGAGCTTGCTCAAGAGCTGTATATAACTTTAAAATTATTAATTTTTCCACACAAATTGTTTGAAGCAAAAACCAGTTGGCCTTGGAAGATTCCACCGTGAGGAAGGTGGAACATCACCCTGTTTGATAGCGTTTAGGATAGTAGGGAAGTGATCACTTTCCACAAAAGTCATCATGAAAAGACTATTCAAATTCGTTGTAAACATTCGAATCTGCAAGGGACAGATCAAGGGAAGAATAGGTTCCGGTAGCAGGGTGTAAATAGGTGCTTGATTCATCATTAAACACACAGAAATCATTATCAGAAATAAAATCCTCAATTACCTTGCATTTATTGCTTGTAATTCCCCATAGAGGGCTGTGCGCGTTCAAATCGCCCATGAGAATGCAGGGCTTAGGTAGCTGAACATACAGAATCTGAAGATCAGTTTGTCGAAGAGCAGATGACGGTGGAATGTACAAAGAGCACAAAGTAAACGTAATGTGCAAAGTAAGCCGCTTTAAGATTGGTATTTAGATGGACACCACTATGAATGATATTCTGTCTTACTAATATAGTAGATCCTCAAGTCGCTTTATCCCCATGAGGAGAAAATGAACAATAACATTTGTACTGCCTTAAATCAAATGTATAACTGTGTTTAAGATAGGTCTCCTGTAGACAGAATGCCAACCGTTTAAAATCCTTAACTAACAATTGGATTTCATTAAAATTATTTCTAAGTCCTCTACAGTTCCACTGTATTATATTTTGCGAATGATTCATGATCTGGGAGCATTTATTGGCGATCTCCCACACCTCGGCTTTGTATTCGATAAACTCCCCGTCCGATGATGTATGTGTTCAGATACATCCATATCTTCGAGGGATCCAAACTTAATATATAGCTGGATCTCATCTTTTGAACCCTCAGCAAATCTACTGAGGCTGTAGTCGGAGATGGTCTTTTGGTAATTGAAGCATAAGACTCACTTTGATTGAAGGATGGTACGAGTTTCTTCTCATCATCATAGCTAATGTTTTGAGTATGCTTAAATTTATTTACCTCCATTTCCCTCTTCCATACTGGGTAATAAAGAATGCTTGCCAGAACAGTTGACACATATTTTATAGTTGCTTTCATAGTCTTCTGTCACGTGTGATTGGTCGCCACAAGTTATAGGATTTAAGCAAGAATTGACTCCGTGACCAAATGTGTGACATTTAAAGCACCTCAACGGATTTGGGATGTACAGTTCAACTGGCAGATTACAATACCATGCTTTGATTGAGTTTGGTGCAGTTGGAGATACAAATGAGAACAGGTATGTATTCGTTGGTATTACTTCAGAGTTCTGACGTCGAGTAAATAGTTTTACATACGTGACACCTTGATCTTTAAGTTCTAGCATGATGTCAAGTTCTGTCATGTCCTCTATCCTAACAATACCTGTACTTGAAATGAGGGTCCTGTGGAAAGACACTGTAACAGGAGATCCAGCTAACGTATTGGTTGAAAGCAGGTTGGTTGCTTGTTGTCGTTTGCTACATTCTATGAGCAACGATCCAGAACTCATTCTGTTGATATTTTTGGCATCTCCTGCTCTACCATACACTGCTTTAGACATAATAAACGGGTTCATTACCAGGAATCGTGACCAGCAGTCTATTTGTTTGGATGGCCTACAACTGTCAGTTGTACCCGGGTCATTATCAAGTTGACGTTTTTTCTTCATGGGGGTTTCAAGTTTCATGTTGAGGTGTATAGTTTCACCATCCCAGCTCCCCACCCACCACGGAGTGTCATACAGGCAATGCTAAAACCCCGACTTGCAGCACCAAGGATACAGGGATAATGTACTCAAGCAGAATAATCATAAGTAATTACTCCACCAGAGTGCTCCATGAGCCACCGCCTACTGGGCATAAGACTCTAGGCAAATTACAAAACTGGAGTTGCTCATTTGTAATTCAAATATATAATCATTCAGCTAAGACATATGTGAAAAACGAGCTATTAGCTTTACCCAGGACCCACCACGAGGAGGTTGCTCTTCAAGGGTGCCGCAACTAGGGTAAAACAACCTTGACAAAACGCCAAACAAACGTGGCCGAACGTGACAAAACTTGAAAGGACTGTGAGATGCCGGGAAATACACATGCCTCCCGTCCCACTACAGACCGTCTACATGTTTGTTACGGCCTATTACGTGCTGTCACGTTTTGTTGCGTTCCCCCCGTTTTACTACGGCATACTAGGTTTCTCATTAGTACCGTGACTGCCGTGGCAAATTTTTTAACAGTTTAAAAATCCACGGCAATCATTGACTGTCACGTTTGCTCATTCAGTCCCCGCACGTTGTCTCACGTCCATCCCGTTTTGTCCCCGTTTCGGCGAAACGGGGCTGCCGTGGCCGCCGGGAACATAGTGTAACCCCGGCTTTAGGGACGGTTATGAGCCAGCGTTAAACGTAGTACAACAATGTTTTACTTGTTATACATTGCACCTGTAGAGTCAGTGAGGGTCGGAATGTTTAAACTTGTGCTACAACCCTATAACTATTTCCCTATAGCTCTGAGAACAGTGTAGAATGATCTTAAAAATTGTCTAGAATCGTTTGAGATAAAATAGCCTTCAGGACTAACTGGAATTTTGAAATCTGCTTCACCCCCAAATCATCTCACGTCCTTCTCACTAAATTTCTTCATTTACTGGG
This sequence comes from Haliotis rubra, assembly GCF_003918875.1. Lineage (NCBI taxonomy): Eukaryota > Metazoa > Mollusca > Gastropoda > Lepetellida > Haliotidae > Haliotis > Haliotis rubra. The sequence goes on from NW_025766880.1 coordinate 575,189, forward strand.
ACATGTTTGAGTGTTGTTTAAAGCCGCACTCAGCAATAATTCAGCTATATGGCGGTGTTGGACATGTCGACAGAATAGATATTATTGTTTCGTTAAAAAACATTTTACACAAAAAGTAGTCCTATTCGTGTATATGGTGCTGAGGTGTGGCGATTTCAATCCTTAGACTTTTGACAAAGTTCACTATTTGTTACGAGGGAGGGGTGCAAAGAGCGGAACAGCCAGGTGTGCGAGAAAGGATGGAGACCGTACAGCACAGGTAAATGAATCAATAACTTTGTCGGCACTTGTGCACCTGGGTGTTACTCTCTTTACAGTCCTCCCTCGTAACAAATAGTGAACTTTGTCAAAATTTTAATGATAGTTTCTTAAACAACTTTTTTATTATTTTAGGACATAAATTCTGCAAAAATATCAGAGTTGGTCTGATGTTTTGATTATGATCAGTGTTTCATTGAGTATTATATGTTTAGTAGTTTTCGAGTTAGATTGCAATTCATCGGTCCGCTTTTGAGCCAAACGGACTATAGTTTGTTGATGTTTTCAGGACTGTCGTCTGATAGCCGATGGATGATGGCCAACATTTCTTGCAATAGTCCTCAATGACATGCCAGCATTCCGCATACCAATAACTTACCATCCTTGAGCAGTTGTCCAAGTTATCGAGCTATAAGAACAGTTCACTTAAACTTGACATTTGTTTAACCACGGATACACGTATTTAGCCGCCTTTAGCACATATACATATGAACAATCAATGGCGCGACCAAAGGGAAACTAATACTACAAAGGGGATTTGGGGATTAAAATTCACAGTAGAAAAAGGCTGTAGTGGGATTGGAGTAATATATGCTCTGTAAACAGCATTGTGAATCACTTATGACAAGGATCATCTCAGTTTACGGGCTTTTCGGAATGACAAAGATGAAGGTCAAGGTTGTAATTGGTAGATTGTAATCGGTGGGATACCACGTTGCTGAACGGTGTTTGACATTCTTCATTCGCGGAGCCATAAAAACCATATTTATATTTCATGCATAAAATTAAATATGTTTAAATCTCAATGCAATCCTAAACAGGATCAGTGGGTTAGTGAGTGAGCGAGTTTTTGCTGCGCCATGCAATATGCCATATACATAACCAGAACTGGTCTGAACATACAGAACAAAATAGGTACTGATTGAAGTATAAGTGAGTGAGTGAGTTTAATTTTACGCCGCATTCAGCAATATTCCAGCTATATGGCGGTGGTCTGTAAATAAACGAATCTGAACCAGTGATCAACATCATGAGCATTGTTCTACACAATTGGGATACGATGACATGTGTGAACCAAGTCAGCGAGCCTGACCACCCGATCCCGTTAGTCACCTGTTCCGGCAAGCACGGGTTACTGAAGATCAATTCTAACCCGTATCTTCACGGGTTGAAGTATAAGTATAGTAGAGTACTAGATCGAAGTATCTGGTATAAACTAAACAGTTTTACTATTTCAGCTATCACAATCTTGCAGCGTTACATTTCCACCAAAGGAAAGACAAAGAGCTAGGAGAACAAAGCGCAAGCTGACAGAATGAACATGGACGGGCCACACAACGCCCAAATATTTTTCAGAGAATGGAACTAATATCGAAAATGAGATGTTTAAAAGAACATCAACTATATTTCATTATTTACGCTTATTATTGACTAAAAATATGTAATTATATGAAATCGATAGTTTTTGATTGAAGCTATGGCCAGGTCGACATCCACAGGAATCAGAATTGTGAGTGATCTGAAGTCCGAACCATACAGAGGACTAGAGATACACATGTATGTGCATACTGTACACAGGAACACAATTCGGTATCTTTCAGGTGAAACATTCATTTCATATGCGCCAAGAAGCAACCCCAGTTTTGATACCGTCTGGGTCTATTTAAGACTGTGCGACGTGGACATCGGGTTTCTCTGTATCTTCAGCTGCTTCAGGCTGGGTCGGTGATGCATCGGAATCAGGGTTCGTCTTACCGACATCATATTTAAGAAAAAGAAAAGCTGCAAGGAAAACAGTTGACGACAGCAGAGAAAGTCCCGTGTCCATCCCTTTCACACGATACCGTAGGCTTGGGAGATCATACACTGCACATGCGCCGACCTCGCCACATGTTGTTTCCCAGAGAGTGCACGTGGTGTCAATGACCTTTCCATAAACGATAGGTGATGGAAGGTAACCTACGGAAGAAGGATTCATTATGAGAACGTAAAATCATAACGAAAACACTTTACTATATATATTGCCATTTTGCATCAATGCAGTGGAGCTGGCGGAGCCAAACTAAATATCGATCGATTATCGATAAATATCGGGGACTTAACGTTGAGCAAAATTTCCAAATATAACATGACTCTTGAGTTGTGACATGGTTTGCAGGGACTACTAGTGAGTGAGTGAGTGAGTTGTGGCATGTTTTGCAGGGACTACTAGTGAGTGAGTGAGTGAGTTGTGGCATGTTTTGCAGGGACTACTAACAAAACAGCGTCTTGAACATATTTTAGAAGCAGACCATGATCAAATTCTAAATTTGTATGTCTGTGTGAGAAACTTTCTGTCACAAAAGTTATTGTAAGATCGATATTATCGATAACACACTTTTCATATCGTGAGTGAGTGAGTGAGTTTAGTATTACGCCGCACTCAGCAATATTCCAGCTATATGGCGGCGGTCTGTAAATAATCGGGTCTGAACCAGATAATCCAGTGATGAGCAGCATGAGCATCGATCTTCGCAAATGGGAACCGATGACATGTGTCAACCAAGTCAGCGCGCCTGACCACCCGACCCCGTTAGTCGCCTGTTACGACAAGCATGGGTTACTGAAGATGAAACTTCTAACCCGGACCTTCACAGGTCACTTTTCATATCGATAATCATTTTTTTCTCATCGACTTTATTTCCGATTATATATCATTTTAGCCGGCCCTGCAATGTAAACCCGATGTGGATGTAAAGAGTTACTTTGTTCAACGTCCCTCAGTAAAGACACATCATGGTTGAAAATGAATAAAATTACTAATTTAGATGGATATTACACAAAACAGACTCGGAACTGTTATTGTTTACTCAAGAAGATATGGTTACTAAGTGGATAATTCGACAGCGGATGATACCTTCCTAAGTAGATTATGATATCATATACGTAAAGTTACCTGTAGTCTACGGGTATGTAAAGATCATACAAGTAGATTTTTTTCTAGACTGAGGCATTAATCTGGTTCCTTAGTTTCTATAAAATATGATGGTAGTCATAAGAGAAACCATAATGGCAACCCGTGAAGATCCTGGTTTGAATTGGTTTCAGCATACCAGGCTTGTTGTAAAAGACGATTAACGGGATTGCGTGGTCAGGCGCCCTGACCTGGTTGACACATGTCATCGTATCCCAATTATGTCGATCGATGCTCATCACTGGATTGTCTGGCCAAGCCTCGATTATATAGAGACTGCCGCCATAAAGCTGGAATATTGCTAAGTGTTGCGTTAAACAACAAATCAACACAATAAGCGGCCGCCGCATGCTATTCCTTTACTTACCGACAACACTGTCTAAGAAAGCCGTTAAAGCGACAGCCATGGATTTATCCCTCGGATGCACAGTCCTTTATTAGAACAAAAACGAATCAGTCAATATATAATAAAAATATACATATACATGACCAATTCTAAAGTATGTAAGGGAAACGAAACCATCCATCTGCCCTTGCCTTAATGTTGATAAAATGCCTTGTAATAAATGTACGTCACAATAAAATAGACCAAGAAATCTGAAAAGCATGCGTTCATGAAATCCTGCCAAAGAGAGATGATAACAGCTGTTCTCGATAAGGTGACGTATCCTATGTCGTACTTTTCATAAATTACATTTTCCATTACTTACTATAATATATATATGTTCGTTTTTTAATTCCCTACGTCTTGTTTTTTCAACTGAATCTGATAAGTTGTTACCGGCATCAGTATAAAATAACAAGAATCAACTGGTTTGTCGACCACACCAAACTTTCGACCCTCCACAGAATCAATGCCACATCAAAATCTGACGTTACACAAAATGTTAATGCGAAGGAAGTCTGATCGGCCTTTTGGGGTATCTAGAAGTCGTTTTAGGTTGCTGTCTAGTAAACACTGATAAACGTTATGACTGTATGAACTATATCTGTACACAATATACACAGTTCCGTAAAAACATAACAAGGATTCATGATAAGTCGTTTGAATAAACGAATATAACAGATTTAGGAAAATATATTCAATTTGTAATTCCAAATAGTGATGCTATTTTGCAATACACGTTAACAGATTAGGCACACTGCAGAATCACTGTTTACATAATTTTGTCACCACTAGTTTCCTTTTCTGGCAGATTGACCCGATGTACATAAATACTGACAGTTCATTAGGTCCTATATTCGGGGAGTGTGACCAGGGATTTGTATCTGAATTTAGGATTACAAAAGTAACGCTTTTTGTCAAACATATTTTAAAATACGATTTGATCAAAATTGGGATTTTTTAAAGTTCTAACTTTCTTAATTTCTGTGTTATTAAGGGCATTACGTTGAAAAAAGGTATTATTTCAACAATCGAATGGTCAGCTTTGGTGTTATGTCGAGCAATTTTCCTAAAACTTAGCCTTTGGTGTTCACATTTCACAACTTTTGAGATACAATAGAGCCTTATCTTTTTACCAAGCTTTGAAAGAGCTCACAGGACTTATGCTCAATAGTTGTTTGCTCAAAGTTAAGATTTTTAAGGTCTCATTAAACCTTCCAAAACGTTTTCTCTGTTCTAATTCCCTATTTTGATCTGTTTCGTATATTTGCATGCGTTAATGGAGAGTGCCAGCAATGGGGCCGGATCCACAGATTTCAGTGTGACGAAAATCCTTAGAGCAGGTCCAGATACTCGAATAAAATAACATATATTTTATGATTCATTTATCATGTAAAGAAGCAAACAATATTGACGAGAGGGGACATAATGTACTATTTTGTCGATATTCTTTTCATGACTAAAGCTAACTTTATTCCTGGCGAATATTTCAGAGTGCAACAGATATAACGTATGCAATGTTGTAACTGTTGAAACCTGTGTAAAGATATACACGTTATATACTGCTCGTTTACGCTTAGCATATTTCACCGACTTTTACTTGTCCATACATATGATTTTCACAGCTATTGTGCCCTTCACACCACATGAATCCGTTCCTGGGGATCGTCAAAACTGGGTATTTCTTTTAACTGACGTTTTATACTTAGGGTTTCATTAAATTAATAGAAAGATAAAGACAAATGTTTATTAACCTGCCACGAACGTATAATAAATAAATCATTGGCAGATCCAGCCCAAACTGGCATGCATGGCTTGAGGGGCTGAGCTTCTCGCTGTCTGCTAGTTTTACTCACTCCTAGACCCATACCTAAGACATTCACATCTATTGATACAATTCGAAAACAAAAATATACCCTTCTCTCTTCATATTGTGTTTGTAAAAACACTTTTTCTTCTTTTTACAGAATTAGATTTGTTGACTGATCTGTAAATAATATTTATTATTTGTAGTTTAGATTAGTAACTCAGATTGTTAGTGGCTGTACCCTCAAAGGGGGTTGAAGTATTGTAAAATTATTGTCCTCCTGAGAGGGTACGTAAGTCCCAAAACATTCAAAGGAAATTTGAATTTACCAGCCTTTTAAATGTAGTATTTTTGTCATTTTAATTTTGGCTAGGTTTGACTACAATCACCAATGGCTGAAGAGTTGATATAGATCCAGCTTGGGTCCATGTAGGTAGCAAAGGTACTGTAAGTCCCCATGGACCCTAGTGTGGTGTTCTACCTTCAGTTTAGGCGATCTATAGCCCGTGTTTTATATTGTACTGTCTTCTTCATTTAAAATGTTTTAGATTTACATTCTAGTTTTATATTAATATCTGTGATACTCTAGGATTTTTACTGTCCATCGTTGACAGGTTTAACTCTTCACAATGTTTTCATTTTTATATTGTATAAATTGTTCTCGTCACGATATGGTTGAAATATTGCCGATGTGACGTTAAATATTAACTCACTCAATTTGACAAAAGGACGAGTAAATATATATTCTTGGCCGAAATCATCTTCCGTACGACCAAGTACCCCCGTCCGTTTAACCAGAGTGATTGGTCCCCTCCCAAATGGGGAGTGCCTAAAACTCAGGCCAAGACAAATCGGCCACCGGGTACTACTAAAAAATGGAATGCAGAATATTAAAACGAAACCTGCGCGAGGCGAGCACAGAAGCTGGGCGAATTTTGTTTATCGGAAGTTATGTATATAGTCATAAATATATATTTAAAACTCCCGCATACTGGTATGAATTAGACGTGGTATGATAGAGTCCAATGTGTGGTAATTGAAAACACCTACTTCATTAAGGTGATGATGATAGGGACTATAGAAACTGTCGCCACTAGGCCGGCCACCAGGTCAACGACGATGTAAGGATAAAGGTAGGGGCAGTCTGCCGGACACCTGCCCTCTGTGCCCTCGTCACCAGGAATCTCGCTGCATCCAGTGTATGTCTGGAATATGATCGGCATACAATACAGTGAGTGAGTGAGTGAGTAAATAGTTTAGGTCACATCGGCAATATACATATATATATTATATATATTATCTTAATGATGACTTTCTGTCGTCACAATACGGCTGACCTATTGCCGATGTGACGTAAACTGTTTACTCACTCACTCATATAGTTACTTTATAAAATGCTGTCATCGAAAGACAGTACAACTACTAGATTATCTAAGATGTTATTAAAACTAATTTGTGAAGATAAAACATTACACTATTCACTGACGGTATAAAGTGGGCTAGAGATCGCGAGCAACTAAAGTGAGGTCACCACACAAGTAATCGTGGGGACTTACAATATTTCTGCTCCCTGCACGGCTTTCCAGCAGGATTTCTACCATCCCTTCAACTGCTAGCGATTGCATGCATGGTTAGCCATATATCTAAGATCTACAAAGACACTTCGATTAAAAACGATGATAGATATGGGTATTCTTTGAATGATGTGGACTTATATACCCTCTCAGGGGGACAATAATGTTACAGTACCTCAGTCGCCCCTGAAGAGTACAACCACAAAAATTTTATACTATTTATTTTTATACTAAACAGCGTTACTAGCAATATGTTGCCTTGTGGTACACCCTGATCTTGATCGTGAAAGTCAGACAAGGTGGATCGTACACGAACCTTGAAATACCTGTTTGCTAACAATTGTGATATAAAATTAAACAGGATTTGGGAAGTTGATCAAGAGAGACCTGAGAGCAGTTTGCTGAAGTGCCGATAAAGGCGGAATATATAGCGAGAATAATGCAAAAGCAACGTTAAGAGTAAGTCGTACTGTCATAGCCTGCAGATTAGTTTTAAGAGTAACCGGGCTGTGGATGACGTCATAACAAGGATAGAAGATCCTCCAGCGGCCCTATTCCCCGGAGGAGAAAAATTAATGATAATCTTTGAACGGAACTTCTCTCTCTCTTTCAGATACGTTTCCTGCAGACAGAATGTTGACAGTGTAAGATCCTGTACTAATATATGTAATTCATTGAAAATAGTCCTGTTGATATTATTAGAAGAAACTTTTGGGCAGATTAATAGGGGACCTACCCTTCACTTTCTTCCTACAAGGACGACAAACTATGTGCTCCATGGTGTATGTTATCTGACACATCCATATCCTCAAGTGAACCATCATACCAATAATTGAACGCGATTTTCTGAACCTTTTGAGTGATCTCCACTTTTTTGTCACAACGTTTTCCGAAATTGTTTCAGATCTAGTTTCTTCAGCGGATTTAGATGAATGTTCTTCAGATGAAGATGAATCCTGACTAGATGCCTGTGTCTGAGCTGTAGAGAGTATCTGGGCGCCTAAACATAATTCTGAAGTTTTGAATACAACGTCCGGGTGTGACGATTGGATGGTTGGTACTTTTTACCCCAGTCAAGCCACATACCCTCGTGTCTTTGCGAGGATTAAAGATTTAAAAAATAATATATATAAATTTGAGATGTCCCCCGACTCGAAATGCTGCACAGTACCCCAGTACCCCAGTTTTGCCGATCGCTACGGTAAAATCGCATGCAATTGATTAAAAATTAATGTAAACATAATCATGGATCATTGGCTTATCGATCACCATTCATGACACCTACCAATTCTTTATTGTTATTTCTGTAATTCGATTGAAACCCGATTTTGATTCTCAACTAAACGATCTTGACACAAATGGATGACGATATATCCGCAGAAAACGGGGGTGTGGTCGACGCAAGCCCTCTGGTTGGTTGATGCTTGCTCAGAAGACATTTACAACTGATGCTGTCTTTTGAGAAGTCATTGCTGGAAAAAAGAATTCTTACATTTCCAAGTCAAGCAGTCGATGAAAGTTAAAATCCCCGTGAAGAATGTGCAGATTTTACAAGCGTTGCCCAATCACAGGGCTTGCTTCGGGTAGGCCAATCATCCATCATGATGTTTACATCAAGTTTTAATCGACAGCATGCGATGCTAGTGTAGCGATCGGCAAAGCAGGCCGGTGGGGTACACCGAAGTGTCCGGCCTTGTCATTATGTATTATACTGTGAAGCATTTCGAGTCGTGGATCATCTCAAAATCAATATTGTTTTAATCATTAATCCTCGCAAAGACACGAGGGCCTGGAGTCAAGCCTGTTTGGCAGTTTACTGACGAAGTGGATATATGGATATACCTTTGGCATGATATCAGAGGGTTTCCTGACGACGGATGCATGTTCGGCACTATATATTCATTTTTTCTGCATTTGCTAATGTTTTGTGTGATTTTAATTCTGTTAATTTCCATTTGTTTTTCAACATTTTACAGTCTTTAGAAAAGGAAGAATAGCTACCGGAACAGTTTGTGCAATTGTTAAAGTTGCTGTCACAGTCTTCTGTGACATGGGACGTATCACCAGAGTAATCATATGTTTTTGGCAAGTTGGCACAATGATCGTATTCTTTTCATCTATAACACCTTAAAGGATACGAATATAGATGTTGACTGAGCGAGTTGGGTTTAATTCCGCTTTTAACAATATCCCAGCAATATCACGGCGGGAGACACCAGAAATAGACTTCAAATTTTGTATTCATGTGGGGAATCGAACCCTTCCCTCCAGCGTGACGAGCGAACGCTTTAACCACTAGGCTACCCCACCGCCCTCAATATACATGTCGACTGCAATATTGCATTAACCTGCCTTGATCGACTTTGGGGGATTCGGGGAAGAGAATGAAAAATGATTAGGGTGTTAGTTTGAACAGTTTCGTTGTTTCGTGGTGAAGTTTTTGACATATGTAACTCCTTGGTCTTTCATTTTAGATACAATATCTAGTTCTGTCATATCAGTCAACAAGCATTTCATGTCTCAGACTATGCCCTTGCCGGTACTGAGCGTTCAGTGAGACTGAAACAAGGATGCCCACAAATGTTTAAGGTGACATGAGGTTTGACGCTTGTTGTCTCTTGTTACATTCGAGTAGCAGTGCACCTGAACGTGAGCGCAAAAGCAGCTCTTACCAAATCTCTTGACACCACTTCTGATGCCCTACACTGACTATAAACCCTTTATTAGATCTTACATCTGTAATCTGATGCAAAAGAAGTGGGACATACAAGTAGGTATCAATAGATTACATCAAATTAAACAAACTATCGGTTATACCTACTTGGGTTGTCAGTCCAGGTTTGAGGAGGTCGTCTTACGACGATGTCGTATTGGCCATTCACGTTATACGCATGAATATTTGTTGAAAGGTGAAGATCCTCCATTTCGTATCCTTTTTGATGAAAGAATTACAGTCAAGCATGTCCTGCTTGATTGTGTGGATTTTTCCATCAAAAGGGATAAATATTTCTATAAAGGATCTTTTTAGCATAAATTCTCGTTTAGCTTTTACAAGAAATTGATATGCTTCACAAATTTTGATTTATATGTGTTGTATATACATGTAATAACTTATTTAATGTATGGTCGAATACATTGATAAGTGAGATTGTGTGTTGATGTACCCTCAAAAGGGTTAAAGTTGTGTAAAGTATTTGTCCCCCTGAGAGGGTACGTAAAACCACGTCATTCAAAGTCTATTTAATCGCACTATGTTTTTAAATCGCAGAATATGTGTTCGTTTAATCCATGGCTAATTTGCTCAAAATCGCTAACATCTGAAGGGATGGAATAAATCCAGCTCGAGACCATGCAGGTAGCAAAAGTACTTTAAGTCCCCATGGTCTCTAGTATGGTGATCTACCTTCTGTTGTTGGCGATCTATAGCCCATTTTTATATTGCATTCTTGCATGTTTAAAAATTGTTTATGATAAATTGCTAGTTTTAGGTCTTAATCTGATATTTCAAGTGGGCGTAACTTCAGAGGCGTTTTATTAGGAGTCTCCAACACCAAGACACGTGACCAGTTATCGATAGAGTTCGAAGGTCGCTGTTCATCGTCGTTGTCAAGTGGACGTTAATATATTAGGGGGTTTGGGATTCCGTGGTTGTTTGTTATGGTCCATCATCCGAGCACCCCACCCACCATGGAGTATCACAAAGACAATGCTAATAACAAGAGGATGTCCAACTTGCAACTCCTGGAATACCCGGGGGTACCTGGATGATGATTAATTATTCTACTAGATTTGCCCACGAGCCACCGCCTTCTGGGCACAGGACTCTTGGCAAATTACAAAATTAGGAAATACAATTTGGCCAAGATATTTGACAAAACATTTTAAACGTTGATGTAATTTGTGCAACACAATAACACACAAGGCGTGGCATGGCCAGCTGAGTCCATTCTAACACCAGTCTGGGGCATACAATACAGACGTAAAATGCTTAGAAATAGTATCATTAAAGTATATATCTGGTTTGAGTGAACACGGAAATTACCAATACTGCCATTCCATGAGCATTCCTTGAGATACCCTAAGTGCTATTCTGTGACTGGCATCCTGACATACATGGTGACTAGTAAGGGAAGAGGTACTTACTGTGTAATTCTGTGACTGACATCCTGCAATACAGGGATTGATATACGTCACCCCGTCAACTCCACACAGAGGCATGAACTCAGTTGCATCACAGATGCAAGGAGTACCGTTGACCATGGAAGACCTGAAATTTACAATCAATGCCAATGTCAATCTCTCATAGAAAATAGTGTAAGGCTCCTACCTAGATGGTGTGAAGTTTTTCTGTTTGTGTACCGAGACGACAAAACAATGGTCAACATGTTTAATGCAGACGTATTTGAATTATACCTTTCAACGAAAGAAAAAAAATACACCTAATTGTTGTGTGTGTAATTCACTACAACCGTAACTACGTGTAATACGTTGTTGCAAATGACACTTGTGCCAACGAAACAACTGATAGCCTAGTTAAACTGACAGTTTCACCCCGAGACATCACTCATGGTCTGGTGATATCAGCCAACCCAGGTTGTGTGAATATATACTTTGTCTTTTCGTTAAACCATATGACTATAACCATACATGTTCGGTTGTAGGCAGCACTCCTCAACTGTAATTTTCTTGGTGCCGTTGTACAAAGCGATCTGAGCGCTAAGGTGGCCGTAACTCCCATACCTTAACATAGACTTGAGGTAGTCTTAGTGCTAAGGTTGTTTTGTACAACGGCACCCTGGACCCGGTTGTATCAAACTTTAATGAAGCATTAACGTGCCATTGAACGTACATTCTAAGATGCCTAGCGGTTAGAACAATCGAAAAAAAAATACATTATCAGACAATAAAGGTATAGTTTTTTGATGACGTAACAATTGAATGACGTTATCCCGTCACTGCGCCATTCTAGTGTGCCCCCTCGTAATCAAACCATTTTACATTACGTCACAATGTAAGCGACGTCACGATGCATGTCAGTTGTCATCGCCTCGTACGGCCTCCTACAGTAAACTACACCGTTGCATCCAGTTTCTTGGTTTGCTGTTGCTTCACGCAGCTAACATCACTGGTGGAAACATTACGTTTATGTTTTACGACGTTTAAAATGTGTCATTTCGACTAACAAGTTTTCAGCGACACGGTAACGTTCGTAATGTTTACATTCCCACAATGCAATTGTGGAATGTCGCTTGACTACTCAACTTCCTCTGGATGTACTGATCTCAACTTACGCTGGTAGTAGAAATGCAACGTTCATATTGCCCCATATGGTTTACGTTAATGACAGATGTAATTAAAATAATTCAGAGAAGATATTTAATCCGAACGTAAACCGTCATCAAACTGTTATCATTTGTTTTTCTCTGGTAACGTTCGTCTTAACGTAGGGGGCAGACACATCAATAGAACAGTGCGCCAGTTAGCCCTGTGCGAGGATTCTTAATTTAGGTCACCGACGCAAGCGTCCTCGTGCTTTAACTATAATAGTTCAGGGCAAAAGTGTGTTTTATTACACTATACATGGTGGTAGAGCGAAGTGTATTTCTTAATTAAGTAATGTATCATTAGGGTTTAGTGTTGACATTAGTTAATAAAGGAATGATACAACCGGGTCCTGGCTGTCACATATGCCACATCGACATTTTCTGGTTCTTACAAGCTTCACCTATCTGCTGTCACCTGGGCCCTTGGTGCAGGATTATGACAACTAACACATATACACTGTAACCCTTTCCCTCCTTTTTAATTCTAACTGAGATAGTCTAGTTGTTTTACTGTCCTTTGACGACAGGTTTTACAATATACACGTATTCCATTTCAATGTCAAATTTGTTCTCGTCACGATATGGCTGAAATATTACCGGTGTGACGTTAAATATTTACAACTTCCTCTTACCTGCTGTCACCTAGACCTTTGATGTTCTGGCTGTCACAGCCAAAGACCAACGTGAGACAATAGAGGGCAGTTCCAGTGAACATCACTATGGTCGTGAGCTTCATACATCCCTTGTTAGTCAGTCTGAGTCGGCTGGTGAGAATGCCTCCCAGTAAAGTGCCAAACACTGCCCACAACAGCCCAAGTATACCTTCAACACATACCGATTTGCAGCTGTGAAGTTCAATTAAAAAGAATCAATGGTGTTTTTGTACATTCAAATAATCACGTAATTCTGCTCACATACCCGTACTGCGAAGTCTTTCTTTTGAGCCATCAGATTCACAGAAAAAGAACCCTTCTCAACCAGAATCAATACGTTGGATCCCTTGATTACACTGAACCAGTCTTTTGTTATGTGACAGTACATGTAGAAAATTGTTGTATTTGTGTTTCATTGCTTCTGTTAAGATGAAGAAGAAAGGGCGTAGTGGCGTGCTATACTATATTTAGACTGGGAAACGAGAAGGGTGAGGACATGTCAAGACCTCCCAGGTTATTCTAGTATAGTCTCTGTTGCTGAACATTTAAGTGTTAAAAATACATCAGAAATGGGCTTCGCACATTGTACCCATGAATCGAACCCTATGCTTCAGCGTGACGAGCGGGCGTTTTAACTTATAAGCTTTTTATTGAATATCCCCAGTATTTTCAAAAGTATTTCAGCTTGACATAAGAATCAAGACATAACACTTTGCAATACAGGACAATACAAACTACTACCTGGAGGTATGGCGCAACACTCTAAATAAAACTGTTTCCTCCTCGCTCATGAACATCACGCACCAGCAAAAGGCCTTGTACACATCGCTTTTCTTTTTTTAAAGGTCACGACATCGCTACTTACTCATTATGAAGTTCGCCCTAGATGCTGACGTAGCAAATTGGGTCTCGATGTATTTAGGAGCAAATCCTACATAGCCTCCAACGAAGAACGAAAGACAGACGTTTCCCAACATGAGACTGCCAGCTACTGGGTTCTTCAAGATCCGTAATACCGATCTCGGCATGTCTGTGGGTACAAAGACAAATAAGAGATTAATACAGTGTTTGGAACATTGTAGCTGCCAACTCTCTGTTGAGTATATGGCATGTCCGTGTGTAGATGCATTCAGTAAGTGTCTACCCTCAGTAACTACAGACCTGTGTCAAACCCAACATTCCTTTCTAAAGTGCTTGAAAGGGCTGTGAAGTATAACACCAGTGCTAACCTCCCTACACTGGCCCCGGCCAGTCCAAGCTCGAGTCCAATACAAGATACTTACTTTGACATATAAGTGTGTCAATCAAACTGCTGCTACCTATCTGACACAATTCGAGGAGAAATATAAACATTCTAAGATCTGCTGATCAGTTACTTCTTAAAGTACCCAAAACCAGCCTAAAAAAAACATGGACAGAGATCATTTGCTTACATGGCCCCAACTCTGTAGAACGATCTTCCCTTGGGAATAAAGAAATCCCAATCATTGTCAATCTTTCGAGGCTGCCTAAAGACATATCTTTTCCAAAAGTTCTATAAAGATTAAATTACCAGTGAAAACGCAGCATCTCTACTGCAGTGTATTTCAATTTTGTGTAGCGCTATGAGCATGCACTAAGTCCCTGGAGTTGGCGCATTACAAAACTAATATAATATTATTATTATTGGTAGATGTGTAAAGATGATGGTTGAGAGGCATCTTTTAGTGTATAACATGCAGCGAATATCGAAGTGCCAGCATTAGACGTTGTAGGGTGATTGACATGAATGAGCTGAACAATGTAACATCATCACACATATTGTACTAAGGAAGACACTGCCACATCGCCATAATGTCCTTCAATTTAATTATCATAGACCTAGGATTCCATTTTATCACCATTTGTGCCTTGCATGAAGTCGATCTGTCCGGGTCATATTTGTCAGTTCTGTCATGTTGCAAGTTACTGTACCAGATGTCTTGTTTTTTCGTATAGCATAGGTAAATCGGTGACTTACCCACTATATCGTCTTTCAGTGATTTCGTTGTGGCAGTGGCTTCGATTGAGGGTTTCTTTATGTGCCTCGGAAAGCAGCCAAGGGGTACAGCAATAAAGAGGGCTGCACATCCAAAGACCAGGTACCCGATCCACCATGCACCTATCCACTCTGGATGAAGGCTATCTAAATGGGACTCTTGAAATAAAAATAAAACAGTGGCATATATTTCGTATGAAACTCCGATTGCATGGCGAAATTACCGAGGGCGTGTAATATACTATAACAGTGAATACGCTTGGTTAACTTAGATAATAATTAGGAAGTGTGAAGATCATATATCCAATTCCTTTGTCAATTTGAGCGCAAAACCTACCGCTGAGATCAACTGGAATGTCGCTAAAGAAGCCGCCAAGACTGAGGGCAAGAAATGGTCCAAGGAACGCCATAGTCATAAGGATACCTGCAAGATCATGAACACAGATACAATAGAATCAATAGCTTACCTGTATCTAAACAGCATCATCTGCATGTATCACTTCCTCCACACGCACTTCTCTTTGACATTCAATAATTTCCTTTCACTCACTGCATACTCCACATGCCCAATGTTTATAGTAAGGACTCTACTTCCTGGAAATGCAGTTTTTCAAATGCATGCACTACACGCACTTACGCTCCACACGTACTAGTTTCTCTACATGCACTACTCTGGACACACTGTTCCCACCATTTCCTCTTCCTCTGCACGCACCAACTTCTCACGTACGTTACGCACTACATGCCTATGCACTACAGCTTCTACCACCACGAGAGCGCAACTATTTCCAGATGCATTACGTACCCTATACGAACTTCGTCTTGCACATTCTCTACTTCGTCTTATAAGCAAACTCCATATCATAGCGGTGCACATTACCAAAAAGTATTGATATTTATTTTCAATGAATAGCGCTCAATGTATCGTGGTCATAATGTTGTATGTAGTCACGCATGTATGTAAAACATCTTTCTTGACAACATATATCCTGATATTGCTTTGTTCGTCGGTTAGTTTGACCTATTATTTACATCTGTCGAGCAGTTAATACCTCTAATTGAACAGTCTGTTTCTAGTTATGGCGTGAGATTCAGCCTGGACATGAAAACTTGCCTCCCTTTTCTCCTTTCACAAAAGTTTGAATGATGATGGAACAGTCTCAGGACAAGTCTTATGGTTTTACCACGACCAAAAATTCTTACTCTTCTATAATTTCATATTGAATTTAAAATGTTTCCCCTCAGACCTCCTTTTTACCACGTGTACGACTTGCAAACCTACCTGTCAGTAAGCTTGACTGCTGCTTATCACGGGAGTTATTGTCAACGTACGGTAGACCCAGGGAAGACCGTGCAGATTTAGCCAACCCAAGTATCACCATAAGCACGGCAAACACGTTGAACTGCCAATGACTGCTGTCCGTCGCCTGGTTCTTGATATCTGAACATTGCTCATCTTCTTGCACGGAATCCTGACATAGCCTGGCACTTTGTGGAGAGGAATAGTTGGAGGCTTGGTCCTCTAATCGGGGAAGGGATACAGGATTTATGAAGTGTAACAGACCGAAAATTAAACTAGCAATACCATAGACAACCGATGCACAGGACAGGATCCTAGGTATAAAACGTCTACCCCCAAAATGGCTGAAGAAGAAAATAGCTACGAGATAGCCGATTTCGTTGCAGCTTAGGAGGAGACCACTTCTTGTACTGCTGAGCCCAAATTGCTTTTCTAGAGCTGTGATCTGAGACACTGTATACAACTTAACTGACTCCATCACCATTGACGACACACTGAATACGGCAGTGAAGCAGAGGATGTTGTGGAAACATCGACGTCCTCCAGACTCAACAGTCGTGTCCATATTCATATCGTTCTTCCCCATTATTAATGCCTGGAATGTCAAAGGAGATATGAGTGTGTTGTTAAAAAAAAATGAAAAACATTATACTATGTATTCTGAACAGGTCTGAAAAACGTCAACGTACAACCAGTTAGGGTGTGATCAGTAACTGTATCCCATTGCTTCGTACGCCGAGAATAGAACAAACAACGAAACATGGTGTCACAAGCAGTAAGGAGTTTTCTCTGCTGTCACGTGTGTATTGCTTGAGTGTGTGTCACCTATTTTCGCAACAACTTGCTACACTAACTGAGATGTTCGTACAATATGTATATCGTGGCAGCTTATATGTTTGGAGCATTTTGGCTACATAAACTACTGATGATGACTATAAATGAACTTTCTCTGAACTAATCACTGAAAATTATCTGTAAAAAATGACTTTTGACAGTGAGTTCGTTATACCCGCAAACTTACTACGGTAAACCGTCGAAGCCAAAACACGTTTGTGTGCATTGGTAGACACCAGCTTACAATTAAACATGACTTAAGATGATATATAACGAGTGCAGCAACCTCATTCCATTCATGTTCCTAACACAATTCCCCTTCCACCAAAACTAGACTTGAAAGGTGATTTTAACAGAAATTTCAGAAAATTACAAAACAGAACTCTTGTGACAATAGGCAAAGTACGGAAGCGTAGTAGGGCCACGGTGAAGAGTTTTTGGGTCTTACTATCTCCTACGTAGTACTTAGTATCTCCTACGTAGGACTTAGTATCTCCTACGTAGAACTTAATATCTCCTACGTAGGGCTTACGTAGGAGATATTAAGTCCTACGTAGGAGATATTAAGTCCTACGTAGGAGATACTAAGTCCTACGTAGGAGATACTAAGTCCTACGTAGGAGATATTAAGTCCTACGTAGGAGATAGTGACCCCCCAAAAATGTTAAACCGTGGCCCAACTACGCTTCTGTAGCGAAGTGATCAAACACGTTGAAATTGGTGGATGTATTTTCTTAGTTTTATGCCGTTTACAATAAGTACTTAAACTAGTACTATTGTGTCATCTCATCGTTCTCAAAATAGCAGATGTAACGTAATCTGTAAATTAATGCTCCCAACACTGAAGCAATGATGCTCCCTCGCATGTAACATGGCGCCAAAGGCTTGAGAAGTGAACTCGCCACTCTCGACATTGTCTCCCGTTGCTCCTTCCAAGTGAGAGGGTGAATTGGGTTTTACGCCGCTTTTAGCAGTATTACAGCAATATCATGGTGGGGACATCAGAAATGGGCTTCACACATTGTATCCATGCGGGGAATCGAACAGGGGCCTTTGGCGTGACGAGTGAATGCTTTAACCACCAGGCTACCTACCTACCTCCCCACCTTCCTAGGACGCCGATAGATACAACATACAACGTAACAATAACGTCATAAAGGTAAGGCTGCAGTAGGATCATATACTGGGGTAAATACTAAAAAAAATGCCATAGATTGTTATTACTGTACCCCGATACACTGTAAAATCACAATGGCAATTCGTTATAAAATATTATTTATTTGCTACTCAGCAAGGAAAGTTAAAATGTGCGACGTTACTTTTTCCGAAACCATAGCCAAAACTTGATCACTATTTACTTTAAAACTGCTGTAACTTGTAACAACAACTGCGATAGATTCTAAGAGCATCTCTCAGGCCTTCAGATTCAGAGGATTTAGAATTGAAGTTTCTTTGACTTTCCCGTATTCAATTCCGACCACCAATACAGAAAGAAAAATGAGTAAATGTTTCTTTTTCAATTACCTTCATTTACAAAAATTTATCAAACGGCAGAAAATTGTAATTCCTTTAGCTTTCAAAACAAATTTGAATTTCAGTTAAAATGTATCACTTCGCCATGGTCAAATACGACCAGTATTATCTTACAAAAACGAGTAAATTGTTTCGAGACAAACGTGTTATATAAGCCGCGGCAATTTGAAATAAACGGTAACTGTAGAAATAACTACGGTGCAATTGTAATAAATTGTTTAATTCCTACAGATTCTTTAGAAATTAGAGTTTCCGTGATTGATAGACTTCGCATTGGTCAATTCCCCATCACCGCCGTGTTACAACAAACAACTAAAAAAGCCGAACAACATTTTGATTTAGTTTGTATCATTCACAATGAGGGGCAGGTGCGGTAAATTATAATTTAAAGACGCGGCAAATTGCTAAAAGCTCAGTCCTTCAGATTTTATTTTTTTTCTGAATTTTTTCGAAATTCCTATAATTCATACCGAAAAACATAATTCATCTTTGCCAGTATACTGGGACTCTCTATTATCGCGGGCTCTCTATTTTCGCGTCACGCGAAAACATCGGGAAAGCAGAAACACCACGCCCCGCATCGGCTGTTTACATATGCAAATTACGTAAAATATATTCATCGCTCTTGAAAAAGTCATTTATTTCATTGGAATGTTATGTGTAATCGGAAAAATATTAAAGCATTAATCTTTTCAGTAAGTTCTAGAACATTTTGAAACTAGTATGACCCCTACTGCCCTTACATCTAGCATGAATCAAATCTTACTTCATCAAGAGCAATCCTGCGACAACTTTAAGGTCATTTGCATATTTTCCGTGCTAAAAATATAACAGGAAGTGACGTATTATGCAACTTCACTCTGCACACGGCAGCGACTTGTATGGTACGTTTTAAGCCGGAAAAACAATATTTTGTAACGTTATTGTTACCTTGTTTCCAAATGAATAGAAGTTTCTGATGTTTGGGTTAAAAGCATGATGATATTACTAATGTGAATGAAATTCCTAAATATTTTTTAATGATCAAACTATTTAGATTCGTTACTTGTCTTAGTAAACGTTTCACAGTGTCATCTGCTTGTACCGCGTGCCATAGTAAGAAAATCGCAATACCGCGATAATAGAGAGTTGCTTCAGTTACCGGGTCAAACGAGACAGTCGGAATTGCCGCAATGGTATTAAACGAGTTGCGACCATGTGTCACATTATTTGTGACAGAAATGAAGATTAAACATCAGTCAACTGAAAATATATATAAAATGCTAAATGTCAGTAGCCGTTCATAATCCCGATGGCGACAACATTAACTACCGCGATAATAGAGGGTCCCATGATATATTTTACAGCGATATTGCTATGTTCTGGTCGATATCTTCACATGCAGGTCACACCTTCATATTTCACGTACATTATGCCTACCCGCCGTACTATAATGCATGTGCGTGGCATAATCATCGGAACTACGAAATGTTTCATCTTCTCCCATTTCTCATGACGGAAATGCGTTCAACCCCAAATGTAATAACTACAAAATGCCGCTTTTAATCCGTTATACAGATGTCCAATGGTAGGATCAGTCATGGGTTGTAACATTTGGCTTCTGGATATCATTCATGTGAGTGAGTTAAAATGTTACGTCACATCGGCAATATTTCAGCCATATAGCGATGAAAAAATGTTAAGTTAAACATATGAAAGGTCTTTCACAAGGGACAGTAAACATTAGCAGGATATCACAATTTTAAGTATAAAAAACTATCCATTTCAAGCATCACAACATTCTATTCAACTCAAAGATTACATTTTACTTTTAATACCATTCAAATGCAGGCTATGGGTCACCGGAAAGCAAAGCTGGACCACCTTACTTGGGATCATGGACACCTACAGTACTGCGGCTTCCTGCATAAGTCATTCATGTGAGAAGCTGTTCATTTTGCACGTGTTTTCTTGTTACATTATGAAATTAATCATAAATAAATCTAGCAATTTGAAAGACACAATTGATCCAGTTGGTTTTTGAAGTATAGATGTGCGTGTGACATTATAATTGTAAAGAACATAGTATTCACTATCTTCAATAAATTTCGGCAAATAACATATATCAAGCATAACTTTGTAACAGATCCACGTGTAATCTTTATTTCACCGGACATTTTCCCGGAATGACCATCGCGTGTCAGAATCAAATGTGCAAAAAGAACATGAGTGAGTGAGTGAGTTACAATTTAAAGTCACACAGGCCGTATTTGACTGTGATATACACACAGTCAAGACAGGTAAAAATAAGTAGACTGTCACGGATGCAAACTTAAAACTAGCATGTAATCATAAAACAATATTTCTACAGAACAACACAATCTAAAAATGGACTTTCTCCTACATAACACTGTTACACTCAGTAACAACAAAACACATTCATGATCAACATTGGGACACGCTGCTAGGTGTGCACGGCCGAGTTTATTTCCATGTCACATTCAAATTCAGTTTACACTGACAAATATTTCACCCAGACTAGGTACAATACATGTTAAACTTAGCAGTCCGTTGCTGAAGCCCGACACGTAAAACCAGAGATAAACCTTCATGAAGAAAAACTCGGGAACCGTGTTCCCTCAACGTTTGCAACAACAACCTGTACTGGAGGGTCTACAGCAGACTATGTTCACCTTAGATATAAGGTACCTTACATGTGTTGGAATAAACCTTACAAAACATTCATATTTTGATAATGTAAATAAACAGGACAATGTGATATCATCACCATTACTTATAAATAGAGTCCGTGTTTAATAAATACTCCTCTCTGTTACAGCAGTATAATGACTCTTCAACCAACAGTAAAACACCAATCTTTAAAGTAACTGTATTATAATGGCTCTTCAGCCTCAAAGGGATATACAAATAGAGATGAATATATCGGTCATTATATCTGACGTCAGTTATTATAAAGGCTCTTCAGCCAGCAACATATATAAAACACCATACGCTTAGATGCATGAATAGAAGTATTATAACGGCTCTTCAGCCTAACAATATATACAAACATTGTATTTGCTTCATTTCAATATATGAATAGAAGTATTACGACGGCTCTTCGGCCAACGAATAGACACATATATTGTAATTCCTCCATTTCAGTATATGAATAGAAGTATTATAACGGCTCTTCAGCCTAACATATATACAAATATATTGTAACTCCGTCATTTCAAATTATGAATAGAGGTATTATAACGGCTCCTCAGCCCAACAATTCTACACTACATCAATGTACAAATCAGTTCATTCCAATATACAAACTTGTGAGTATTATCATGGCTCTCCAGCCGGGATGCAGCCATATAACATGCACACCTAATATGTCTCCTGACAGTAACCAACACCTGCAACATATGAACATAGTTTCATTATGAATACATAACTATTGGGAAATAAAAAAAAATAAAAATAAAATATATCTTTACAGTAAGCTTTACGTTAGAGTCCATCATAAAGCGGCCGTGGTGTACTTTCAGCGAGAATGACCAATTCAAATTGAGTAACCCTTATATATCCTTAACAGCGCCACCCCACGGGGCAAGTAACTCTCGTTACACACCGCTAGGAGAAAACAATTTCCTACTAATTCATCCTTCAAACGTAGGAAATATAATTTCTCCTACATAACACTGTTACACTCAGTAACAACAAAACACATTCATGATCAACATTGGGACACGCTGCTAGGTGTGCACGGCGAGATTACAAAGAAAGTCAGAGACCGAGCGACAGAGACACCTTGATCCTGTTTTCCAGTTTATCTTTAACATAACCGTCCTTAGCCTTTTCACTGCGCCATCGACCATGGCGTTTGAACATACGATCTGGTATACCGTTATTAGCTGCAGCAGTAGCGCCTCCACTACGAAGACTGTGCGAACCATACCGTTTAATGTCACTAACAAACGGTGTCAAAGCCTCCAAAAATATGTCTCGCAACCTAGTATAAGACATAGGTTTGTTGCTTCTCCTCAGCTCATACTGTCCCGCATACTTTGTAACATTTCTAAAGATGTACACATCTGACTGAGGATTAATTGAAGCAGCCTGTAAATACCTCTCCAAACATTCAACCGGACAAAGTTTTGTACCTGTTCTCCCAATCACAAGCCAAGCACCATCTCGGTAAACATCAGTTTTGGACTTTTCAATAAACAATAACATATGAGAATTGTAAAACACAATATCTGAACGTGTTATATTTAGTAGTTCCTCGGATCTCAGGAATCCTGCGTAAGCTAGTAAACACATACTTATTGTCCGTAAATTGTACAAAGATGGATCTACAATTTTTGAATCGAATAAAGAATTCAAAATTTCAACAGTTACCGGCTCTTTTTTCACAACTGACCTAGCTAACTTCCTCTTAGCTGCCTCCAAAACATTTTTCACTAGCATACTGTCTGTCGGACTTACCAGCCCAATAACCGTATGAGCATGCCTTAAGCTATAAAAAGCATTTACAACTGGCGAAATAGATTCACTTCGCTGCACAATCGACAACAGGTATATGGCACAATGCAACGGTGCAATAGGCAATACATCAGGCATGCTACTACTCTTCGCCCACCTTTTCCATGCAGCATAACCATAACGGTACTTGCTCACAGTTGACTGAGCTCTGGACTGACACAACAGGTCCGGTAACCCAGCAGCAAGTTCAGCCACCTCATCAGGCAAAGACGACAGATCACTCTGGTAAGCATCATGAAATGCATCTGCAAAACACAATTATACAGAATCAACGAAAATCAATCAACAGTGCAATCATATTAAAATGCAAATCTTGTTCACCAAATAATCCTCCCTTAATCCTGCTGGGTACATATGATTCTTTCAACGTAGGTAGATACACGTAAGACTTAACCTCAGGCATGAAGACAGCATTTTTCCAAAGTAAAGGCCAAAAACAAGCCGATTTCCACTCTGGAACGACTAAAGTTCCCACTGCATGACATTCCGCCATGTGTTTCAAAACTCGAGGTATAAGACAAATCGGGGGTACTATCCAACTCATGGTCTCTCTCCATGTGACTGTGAATGCATCTACAGCAGCACATCCTGGGTTACTGTAGCGGGAGTTAAACTGTTCCAGCTTAGCATTATAGTAAGATGCAAACCTATCCACATGATGTGGACCCCATAACTTGTCAATACTCCCGAACACAACGCTTGCAATACCCCAGTCATCATAGTCCACAAGTCGACTGAGGTAATCTGCCTGCAAATTACCATTACGAGGAAGCCACTGAATACTCAGATCTATATTATGCTTAAGACATACGTCAAAGATGTCCATAGCTATGGACTGCAAGTGAGATTTCATGCTGCCTTTGTCTACAATGCTGACGACATTTTGATTGTCTGTAAACCATTTAACCTTACGGCGATCGAGAGAAGAAACCAAACTCACGAGCACCATATACACCGCCTTCAGTTCTCTCCAAGTAGAACTCTGTCTTGCTTCTTCCTGATTCCACTGCCCATGGGAAATTACACAATCAACGTCAACACTGAATCCACCAAAACCACTGTCACTGGCGTCTGAGTAAACAATCCTCTTAACCAAGCTCGTCTCAATAAGAGATCTAGACACATATATATCTATTTTGTTCAGCCAAAATTTCAGCTGGGCAACACTTCCAGGAGATAAAGAGATCTTATTCTCCCAAGACCACGTTTTAGCTACATCGATACTCAACGACCTAGTCATTAGCTGAGCTACTGGTCCGATAACTGGTTTCATAGATACTACCTGACCCACCACACTCGCAACAGATCTCACAGCAATACGTCTAGGATGCAGCCTTAATATATGCAAGATAGTATGTTTCAACTTATCTATCTTCCTCTGAGGAATGCTCATAGTTAAACACGTAGTGTCCAGTCCAAACCCTAACCATTCAATGGATTGAGATGGATGCCAGAGTGACTTCTCTACTTTGGGGACAAACCCTGAAGATACGAGATCGGTTTTAATGACTGCACCTTGTGATAAAGCTAAATCCTCTGAAGCACCGGACATAATTCCATCGTCCAAAAACGTAACAATTTTGTGTCCATCAGCACGCCACTTCTTCACTAGCTGACGTGTAACCTTAGTGAATACGTAAGGAGCTGAAGTCAGACCAAACGGTAAAACTAAGAATTTGTAATAGCATATATCACCACCAGTATCACGCCATGCAAATCCAAGATAATCAGTATGAGGGTAGAATATATCGATGTGGTGGTATGCAGAATGTATGTCAAATTTGATTAACCAATCACCCTTGCTCACATATGTTAAGAATGTGGTCCAATCCTCGTACTTCACGCTAGACTTGTAAACAAACTTGTTAACCCGGGAGAGATCAAGGATCAATCGTTTCTTCCCTGAAGACTGTATGGACACAGACAGTGGACTGACTACTCTGGGGGGCCGTAACACACTTGCTGATGAGATTTTTCTTGAGAAGCTCGTCAATAGCCTTTGTAACAAAAGTAGAATGCGTAAGGGCTGATTTATTGTTTTCCAAAAAACATATGAGGCGGTTTGAATACAAATGGAATGTTATAACCATTTGATATAATGTCAAGAACAAATTCAGATGCACCAATATCTCTCCAAAACTGAATGTTCGTTTTGAGACGACCCCTAACTCTGATTTCAGAAGTACCTTGCTCATATTCAAAGTAATCGTCCGTTAAGTTAGAATCAACAGAATGACATAAATACTTAACTGCCAAGTCCTTGTCTACTGCTTTACTGGGTTGTGGTTGAACTCCCAACTCCACCTGCCGACGTGGCTCCAGCTCCGCTGGCGGTGTATGGACAGTCTCTTCTAAAGTGTGTAAATTCTCCACACGCAAAACATGCTCCGCTTCTCTGGCTTCTGCCACGAAAAAGATGTGAGGACGTGGACTGGACAGGATGCACAGAAGAAGCAGAATGAGCACTAGAAGCAGGCTGCACGGGCCGGAGAAACGTAGACGATCTTCGTAAGGACCTACTGGCCGAGTAAGGAGCTTGCCTAGCACGCTTTTGTCTGAGTTTCTTGACGGCTTTATTGTCTGCGCGCATGATTTTCTTATCATCGTCAGAATCGTCTGCCAACTCATTGCTGACGTACTGCCGGACGGTTTCCCAACCCCCGTCTGAAGAATCCGCTATCTTAATAAGTTTATTTCTTCTCGTCAACCTGTCGAGCTCTTCAGACAGTAACGTCTCAGCGTCTTCCAA
This sequence comes from Haliotis rubra, assembly GCF_003918875.1. NCBI lineage: Eukaryota > Metazoa > Mollusca > Gastropoda > Lepetellida > Haliotidae > Haliotis > Haliotis rubra. The sequence continues at coordinate 601,094 of NW_025766880.1, forward strand.
ACGTGAAGAACTCAACGCAGTGAGCACCTTTTTTAAGAGATGTAATGGATTCTTCGTTGAAGTTATACTGAATTTTATTGCCCTCACGAGACCAGGCATAGTCTTTTTCAGCTTTCAGCTTCTTAAGATCAAGTGTAGTTTGAACGAATTCATCTCTTAATGCGCCAATCTTACTATCAATGGAGGACTGTAGCGCTTCTTGTTGTTTCAAGATGGCGTCAAGTTTAGCATAAGCTTCCATCATAAAGCGGCCATGGTGTACTTTCAGCGAGAATGACCAATTCAAATTGAGTAACCCTTATATATCCTTAACAGCGCCACCCCACGGGGCAAGTAACTCTCGTTACACACTGTAGGAGAAAACAATTTCCTACTAATTCATCCATCAAACGTAGGAAATATAATGAAGATCGCCAACAACAGAAGGTATATCACCATACTAGGGACCATGGAGCAAAGGTTTCGTACCATTATATTTGAAAAACAACATATTATAAAGAGTGAGTGAGTCTATTTTTACACCGCACTCAGCAATATTCCAGCTATATGGCGGTGGTCTGTAAATAATCCCGTTACTCGCCTCTTACGACAAGAATGGATTACTGAAGATCAAATCTAACCCGGATCTTCACTGGTTCAACAGATTATAATTACCATGTTGGACACAAGCCATCTGCTTATAATGGACCTGACACGTTATTGTTTACGGTGATAATACATAGTGTTACACATGCACAGAAAATATACAATTTGAGGAAGAAACTTGAGACATGTGTACTTTCCACTATTTCCTTGAGAACTGTTCAATTATAGGTGATGGCTACCACCGACACCCGTCTAGACTACGTTGCTTCATGCAAGTGTCAGGACATATCTATTTTGATATCGATTTTTGCATGATAATAGGTCAGTGAATTCTAGGTCAAATGCTGCAGTGTTATCTGTGTGCCTGACTATAGTATTCTCTAACACCAGTGCATCGATACATAGTTCAGCACACATATAGTTCAATCATTTTACTTTGAATTCAGGAGAAATTGTACTGAAACGGCTGATCATTTTTTTTCAGTTATAATAACAACACGTACAGAACCGTATGTATTAAATTTTGGTTTTGCTTTTATTCAAGGCATACTGTTCATCAGCTTTGCATTTCCATAGATTGTTCAATTTTTAGCAGCTGAAAGCAAGTTTGAATTTAATTAGAGGTCTCATTGCGGAAACAAACACAATGGGTATTGTAAATGGTGACAATATTTTTTAATTACAGTTATTTTCAATCACTTTTTGCTTAAACGTTATGGCTACTTCAGAAATGCTTTCCTGAAAATGCATTATTGGAATTTTAACAACTGAAGATATGTATGAATATAATTTGGACAAAAAGCCCCAAGATATAATCTTCATGGGTGTCACAATAGAAAAATCGGTACATTGTTACATTTTCATATCTTGCGAATGGTATTTATAGTAGAATCTCGGTATAAGCTCACTCTGGAGTTACCACACCATGTACATCCCGCGAAAGACAAAATTGGCATGATGTTCAAATCATATTTATGACTTAATTTCAGATAAATTAATAGTTTCGCCGCTGTCTCGAAACAGCTTCAATAATGCTTACCTTCTTTGAAAGTAACAATGGGCGTTGTTGCCGTGAGGTATATACTGCAATATTTATGAACAATAAGAAAACTTCTAACCAGGCGTTCATGTATTTTTTCTGCAGTAAAGACATGAAGTGTCGACTATATTAGCTCAATTACTGGATACCACTACCATGCAGTCCTCGCCTGGGTTAGATATTGTAGCACCAGTATATCTATGGAACCAGGCTGCTGCACCTGCAACACCAAAACCCTTTCACGAGAACGGAAATCTTTAAGTTATTTTTGCCATTTTCTTCTTTCATTCTGTCCTACACCTTAAAGTCTTCTCAGTAGTAGAATTTTGAAAGCAGATACATTGTCCAGTTTGACTGGTGATGAACCAAAGGACATTGTTTGTTTAAATCTTCAGTGGTCCTTTGACTTTGGTGACCAAACTTTAACTGGAAGTGCTACAGATGCCTGAATTTACGTTTTCACTCTAAACACTAAGAAGTGTATCTAACCATTCCTCAGTTTCAAAACAGTTTTCTTCTGACCATATCCCTCTAATGCATCTTGTAACTAAGGGTGATAAACGCTAAATTAGACCTGTCTGCATACTAATTCGTAAACGTAAGGAACCTGCTAAAGCGGTAGAGATATGGATTTCGACCAATGATCAGACTGTGCTAATCTTGCTAAGCAATCCATCCAAACCAATCAATTGAAGTCTCACCAGTGGGTGGTACAGTACTTTTCCTTCAACAAATTACTTCTTTTAGTGAGTGAGTGAGTTTAGTTTTACGCCGCACTCAGCAATATTCCAGCTATATGGCGGCGGTCTGTAAATAATCGAGTCTGGACCAGACAATCCAGTGATCAACAACCTGAGCATCGATCTGCGCAATAGGGAACCAATGACATGTGTCAACCAAGTCAGCGAGCCTGACCACTCGATCCCGGTAGTCGCCTCTTACGACAAGCATAGTCGCCTTTTGTGGCAAGCATGGGTTGCTCTCAAACTTAGTTCAGGCAATAGTGACTCTACGGAAGGGTTCTACAAATGCCCTATTGGCTCAAAGAGAACTATGTACTCTTCCGGCTTTGTTTTTCTTACATCTAATATGCATGTCAAGGCTTTTAAAACTGCGAACCATCCTGACACAAACTGGTCCTTACGAATGAGCTGAAATCGTACATTTTCTAACCCAAATAACGGTATCTCTGGAATTACTACCCGGTGAAAACTTTTCAATCATCTTCATCAGACATGTCTAGACGTTTCCATTCCCTCACCAAAACACCATCTTGGTAGCAGAAACAAACAAGTATGTTGGCGTAGTCCGTACTAATTAATTAACAACCCACATTAACATTAACGAGTCTCAACGATTGAAGGTCTGAAAGAATATGCAAATGATAATTTAGTTAGCCTTCATTCATGAAACAATATGAAACCGGTGAAAAGACCTGAACTTAAGACCTGAATTGCATAGGCACAAGCAATTGTCGCGGCGCAAAAGAGAAGTCGTGATGAAGTTTCTGAAATAGCAAACGGATATTCGACATCGTGAGAGAGCTTGTACTACTTCTTGGTGAAGTCAGGGCCGGAGTGCTTCCTGGCTCCTTTGGCCTCAACCACTAGAATCCCTTCCTCCACCGGTACAGGGCCGCAGCCACGGCAAACACGTTACAATGCAAAACATACCATACAAATGACAATTGTATTCCAAAATTATCTAAGCTTAAAACGAATACACATCAGCAATAGCAGTAACACAATAGAGAGGCAATAAAACTGGTAAGGCAGCACACATGCAAAGACAACATAATAAATAAGCAGTGATTACAGCAATAAATACAGTGATCATCCTGAACAGATTAAAGCTTCCGAAATAGGCCTAGGCTGGGAATCCAAGGTGTCCTTCACATGTCTCCTTGGATCAATTTATATTTATTATGTGCAACGCAGCAAGAGTACGCCCCCTCTATATACTAAATAGCTACCGAAAGTTTTCCTTCGGGGGGACATTCTGTACCATGCCATGATTGACTACTATCTGGCTTCGAGGACAGTCTTGACTTCCAATCATAGTAACAAACATCCCGCGGCCCTCTACTTAATCCTAACAGAAACAACGTGATGCAGTTGCAGAACTATTTTAGAATGAATAACACAACCGCATAACATTATCCATTCAGCAGAAAATGAAAACCGCGCATACGTATGAAAAAGTAAAAGGTGAAATAATATCACTGGCGACTCATAAAAATATGACAACTTTAATTTGAAATAAGTTAGTTTGCTGTTAAATTTATAAACGAATGTAACCAGTGCAGGTGTCTTGGTTATAAATAAGCATCGATTCTTAGCCCTAGTTAAGCATTAAGCATAAGACTTAACCTTACCTACTTCTCCTGAGTCAAGAGAGATACCGGGCACTCTGTTAACACTGATTCAAGAGATGTTAATTTATACACCACCAAATTTAATTAATGTATTGTTGGAATTGATGCTTGTCCACATCCATACGATATCTCTGCTAAAAAGGTCGATTGTATAGTTCAGACAATATCATGTTTTTGTACGAATCACTACGTGTATTGAATGATATGCATTCAACATGAAGATCAATCTAGCATGGTTCAAATAATCTAATGTGAAAAATGTGCGAAGATATCTATTTTAACACTACGTAATATAGTCCACATTTCATGGTATATACAGATACTGTAAATTACAGAAGCTATTAGAGTGACATCTGTGACAGATAAGCAGGGCCTATTCTTCGTGATGATAATAAGCAAATCTTTTGTGAGTGTCGACAGCCATACACTAATTTTGGTTCATGCGTATCCACAGTTTCCTGATTTACCTATATTGAGTCATGCCACTTGGGTCTCCCTTAGTAGGATGAAAAGACTTCCCACAATAGCCCCTCTCCCCCACCCCTCCCGTACTTCCTGCAAAATGTACGGATGAGACGCAGAAACCCACACTAATTATGTTCTTCTACTTCTCAAACATTTATGTTCGTTTGTAAATGTGTTTGTTCGTTTGTTCATATACAACATTTATACGTCAATATGTTAACAGACCTAACTTAAAAGCACTGTTAAATATTATACGCCATAAATTATACGTTGAATAGTATTTAATTTAGGTGATAATGAGAAATAGTTAATAGAAAGATAATTTTATATAATTGAGATATAATGTAAAGAAAATCGGGACGTTCACATTTAATAACTGACGCAGCTGGACGATTGATGTGAAATCTGTTTGAGATAGTTATTGACTTCCATAATGAATCAAATACACAAATCTACATAATACCCATGACGTCCTACTGAGTGTAAATGTGCGCCAGTAAGGGAATTACAAATCGTTCAAATACAAGTGTTTCTGATTCTATCATTTCTGTGCCCTGGTATGGATCATGTTCAGCGTCACCTGAATAAATGTTCCAAGCTGTAAACAGATGCCCCGATTGTCTTCTGAACTAAAAATAAGCACAAATTTAATATACCAAACTGACATTTTACATTCTTCAGTAAAATATATACCAACAGGGACCATTTCATTGCTTTTAACAAATCAAATTTATTTCATATCCTAACTTCAGCATAAGATTATATGAGTGACGTGGATAGGGCAAACGGGAGTTAACGCTTCACCCAAAATATTTCCGTTATTTTGCTGCATCAAGATTCATAGAAGGAAATCTAACAAACCTGTCACAGCAGCTATCTAGCCGACAAAAGATGATACTGCACTTTCAAAATAAAGCATTACACCCAAATGTAACAATGTATTACTCAGGTACAATTTAGCTATGTCGCCTCCTACATCATAACAGTGCACCTTCAGTCAGTGCCAGTTTCTTCAACTTGTGTTTGAAGTTCAATCAAAGGGTAGATGTCGTGTTGGCTTAGGGAAAACGATTTCAAGTCAAATGTGTTACTGAACAGCCTAGCCTGTCAAACGGTAGTTGCCCATAAACCATACAACAAAACGCTTGTCTTAGCTGTACGCTTTTCTCACATTCGCATCAATATTTGTGTGACTAATCCATGTTTGAACATTCTCCATTATTCCCGTAACATCAAAACCATCCTGACGATGGATTTGTAAACAAGAGCATAAGACAGTTCATGAAGAGGTTGACAATTCACAAGTGATGGGACTGAGATTTGTATCATAATCCCCAGAGGTGAAAGAGGCTACTCTTACTATTTTTGATACCCGTTAAACGTTCTTGGACCATTTGGTCCCCTCGTAATGCAAAATTGTCGGAGATCGGTCAGGAACTACATGAGTTTCATGAACAATATCCTCATATATGTCTAAGTGAGTGAGTGAGTGAGTTATAATTAGCTTCACATCGGCAATATTTAAGCTATATCGTGACGAGAAATATTTGTATATTAAAATCAAATAAATTTAGAGCGTAAAAACCTGTCGTCATATTTGTCCAAGTTGTCCTATTCTTTATATTGCTGGACACAACTGGTAGGGGTGTAACTTGGTTTTGATCATTTTAGATTTGCCGGGCATCAACCAAATACTTACCCAGCAATGTGTGGCTTGACATGAGGTCTGGTGAAATTCGGTTGAACGTCGCTTGAGAATATTTCGCTCATATGACGACGTGCATGCGTATGTATGTGTATGTGCGGCTGCTTGTACTAGCCCAGACTTAAGCTGGTTTTATAGTGCTAGCCCACTGAGATACCATGCCGCAGTTAAGCATGAATACCCCACTCAGACACATTATACTGACTCCGAGCCGACGAGTCCTTGTTGTACCCATTAATGCCGAGCGCCAGGCAGGGACCAACAAGTACCATATTTTAACGTCTTTTGGTATGACGCGGTTCGGGATCGAACCCGCGACCTTCCGCTCTCCGGGCGGACGCTGTAACCACTACACCACGGAGGCGGTCGCCTTGACATGAAACGTAATGTAGTCTTGCTTGATCATTACCAGTCGAAGTATTTGTTTTCCTTATTTCAGGCATATCACCGCGGTCTGTACAGAATCTATTGATTGACATAATGAACATCGATCTACGCAACTGGGATAAGACGTCAGTGTCAACCCGATCCTGACTGTCGTCTCTTACGACAAGATGAATTCTAACACGGATCTTCACAGGTAAGCTGTCAAAACTCGTCATCTTATAGTGTCGGTTTGTAAACGGGTTCAAGAAACCATCATGTCGCAATTCTGTGAAGTCCAATGTCGGAACAACAGCCAAAGACTCAAACGAATGATTCATACAGCTTCATCGGTCTACACTTACCTGGTAATCTACCGTCAGTGGCTGGCGATCTATAGCCCGTTTTTATAGTGTGTTGTTTTGAAATGATTCAGCATTTTACACTGAACTCAAACTGGTTTTAATTAATTTGTGATAATATAGTTGTTATACTGTTCTTCGCTGACAGGTTTTTAAAAATGTAAAACATATTTATTCTTAGTACATAACTGTCTGTCGTCACGATATGGCTGAAATATTGCCGATGTGACGTAATTTTTTAACTCACTCACTCTAAGACTTACAAAGTGAGTGAGTATGGCTTTATGCGGCTTTTAGCAATATTCTAGTAATATCACGGCGGGGTACACCGTACATGGGCGTCACACATTGTACCCATGTGGGGATTCAAAGCCGGGTCTTTGTCGAGTCGAGCGAACGCTTTAACCACTTACCCCACCGCCCCACTTACCAAGGTGTCATACTTTGATTTATAGTATCTATTCAACAATGTTATAAAACGAATGTAACTTGTCGTTATGAGATTACACGTTATTTGGCTTTTCAACTCAAGTCATCCAGTAGAAAGGTGCAAAAACACCCCTAGCTCCTTTACCTTCAAACTTGTAATAACTTGGAGCTGTCGTTCTTATATTCAATACTGAAACTGATACGTGTGATTTTTTTCTAGACATGACATCTTTGACGCCTGTCTCATGCACATTGTTGATAAAATACAAATGTGCCGGCTGCCGTTAGGGCAGAATTTTTATTTTTTGTGTTTCTCATCGCCCGACCGACCCTAATTTTATTGCCGACCAAAAATACAAAACCTTTTATTTTTCATTCCAACACCGTCGACTCGAACCTAGAACGTACCGACTCGTCATATAAAATGTTACCACACACACACACACAAAATATCAGAGTTATGACCCTTGACAACAGACCGACTCATAGCAGACGAAAACGAAAACAAACATCTGGTTGTTTTGAAGTATCACCTTTATATGACTTTTAAAGTGGGAGTAGTGTCATCTTAATTTGATAACCTTTTAAAATGTATGAACTCTATAAACTCATTCAAGCACACTATATTTGTGGTATACACTGGTCACTAATATTGCTCTTTATATAATCATATCATATATAATTATATGATCTTAAATCTGCATTGGATTCCATAAACAGAACAAGTTTGATGTATAAACTTTGGACTGGTAAAGTCAGAGGTAAAAGTTTTAGATTAATTAAAAATATGTACACAAATGTTCAATCATGTATATCATTGCAAGATGGCTGTTGCCAACTGTCAACACTGCTATTTTCATTGTATGTTAATGATATTACTGAATTTCTTGATGTTGACGAAGATGGATGCGTTGACCTTGGTGTCTATCGACTTTTCATGTTACTCTTTGCTGACGATATGCTACTGTTTGATAGCACTGTCCGACGTTTACAAAAAAGATTGAATAATCTAGCAATAATAATATTGTAAAAGGTGGTCTTTAACCGCCAATATTAGTCAAACTAAATGTATGGTTTTCACGAAAGGTGATAGATTAAAGAAATACGAAAAAGTTTATTTTAAAGATACCAAACTAGAAATTGTGTCTCCTTACAAATATTTGGGTGTTCATTTCTCATGCAGTGGGTCATTGCATATAACACAAAAAACTTTGTAACATCAAGCCCAGGAAATTGTTAAATATTTTACGTTCCAGCTATCAAATTTCAGAAAATCAAACTTTTCTGTTCTTCTCAACATCTTTGACCACAAAGTATTTCCAACTTTAGCTTGCGGCTCAGAAATATGGGGATTTCATCCCTCACTGGATGCAGACAGAGTATACAATAAATTTCTTAAAGCAAATTCTTTTTCTTGGTAGAAATGCACCGAACTTTATGGATATTTATCTTTCAGACAATATATAACAATTGTAAAATATTGGATACGGTTATTATACAAAAAGGATAAAGGAATTTTATACCGCACATACCGTTGTCAATATAAATTAGCAGAAGTTGGTAGACGATGCTGGGCCCATGTAAAACAATCAAGATGTAGGTTGTATAAATAATTTCTTATTTGATTTTGAACAAAGTAGATCAACAAGCATGGTTTGAGTTAATATGTCCGTTTCCCAAATGTAATGTATATCAATCTGTAAAGAAAAAAAAATGGTGTGAAGAATATTTGTGAGTTGTGAATGTTACTTCATATAGAAGAGCCCTTACTAAATTTAGATGTTCAAATCACACATTGAAACAGAGTACCATTTCTGCTTAATGTGGCCTTTTGTGTCAGATTATAATGTAAATCCAACATAACCCAAGTTTTAACAGCTATAACATCCCAAAACCCAGATGTTAGTATTTGTTTTGCAAAGTATGTATTTCTTGCCATGAACCCCCCTTCCCCCGAAATAATCAGTTGCATTTCTAGAGTACTTCTTGTATTCTGGTGTCTCTCTCTCTCACTCACACACACACACACACACACACACACACACACACACACACACACACACACACACACACACACACACACACACACACACACACACACACACACACACACACACACACACACACACACACACTCTCTCTCTCTCTCTCTCTCTCTCTCTTTGGTGGCTACGTTAAATACAAAAAATAATAATGTTGCCCTTATCTCCTATGCACTTTCCGACGAAACCGTATGTGGAATAGAAATGTAGATATGTCGTCAGTGCTCTCGAAAAGCCGACGTATAGGACTCCGTGTTTGGTAAAAATAATAAATCATTTGTTCCACTGAGTGAAACGAACTAATTTCTCATTCAAATTTCATGTTTCACCGTGACTTGTCTAATGGCCTTCATTAAATGCTTGTCCTTGGGAGTATACATGTTGCTACCGCCATTAATTTAATCTCATTAATAGTAGGAAATAGTGAATTTGTCTTGGCCTTTTGGGAATGCGACCACTGTTAAGATTTCAAACCTTTCAAGGAATCAGTGTGACATCTCTATTGTTCCTTTTCATAAACCACAGTACTTCCTGTAGCCTACAATTGCTATATGTGGGCCCTGTACTTTAAAAGCTTTAATGGTATTTACATAGAGTAGTTAGAATTTGTCTACATTTTTGTAATGTAGCTTTCTTCTACAATCCCAACTCATGACATCAAATAGTCTAGATGTTGATTGAATGCTCAGGGGCATATTGGACAATCCAAGACATTGTTATAAAGGAACCGCATTTTATTAATCTAAACATTTTCACATAAACTCTTCAAAAAAATGAAACGCAAAAGGCAATATTTGAGACAAATTGTGAACAAGTTTAGTCCGGGTAGTTCTGTATGACATTTGTGAAACTTTGCACATGCACTGAAGTACACCCAAAGTCTGCAAAAGTGAAGTCAACGGTCACTAGGTGAAGTTTAACGTCACCCTACGTCAGTAACGAGTATGCCCCCTGTGAGCATCGATAACTGCTTGGCATCTCCTGCCCATGGAAGCGATGAGATGATGAATCACATTCTGTTGAATGGCTGTCCACTCAGCCTGCAAAGCTGCTGCAAGCTGAGGTAGAGTCTGCGGTTGAGGTTGTCGCTTTCGCAGACGCACAGAAAGCTGATAAGATATGTCACACTGGGAGATAATGAGGCGCCAATTGAGAATTAATAACAATCTGTGCACATTTATTAATTGGACAAAACGTACAGATGTCTATTTATATTAAGTGATAAGTCACTATTAGATTTTGCAAACGACATACACCCAGAAAACATGATACAACTCTGCGTGTGTGTTGTAATACCATTTCTCGCCGGAGATTTTAATGCTTGAATTCCGGAAGTCTGGCAGCGGAAGCTGCGCAATTGTCTGTTGTGAGATGGCGACCAGTAAACACATGTCAAGCGATGTGGCTTCATGTTATCGCTGAGTTGTACCGGAAGGATGAGTCTACGGACAAATACACAACAACACATTCGACTGAGTTCATCCCAGGCATGCTCAATTGGGTTGAGGTCTGGCGAGCATGCTGGCCACTCCATCCGCTCTACACCCTGCTGCCATGACAATCCTCGCTCTATGAGACCAAGCGTAGTCGTCTTTCAGTAAAGAGGGTCGACCATAAAAGCCATGCATAGCTTGTAGGAATGGTACTCCTATAGGAGCCAGAATCCCGTCCCGATAACGCTCTCCGATCAGAGTACCATAGACCACATTCGGTAGAGTACGTTCAGTAGGAGTTATCCCTACTGAACCGACCGAACTGATTGTTATCAATGAAGTGGTTTGTCTGAAGATCTGTTGCGTTAAGGAATCTGTTACGTAACGCAGTGTTAATCATGTGCCTATCATCTCGGACTGTTGTGACCCTGGGGCGACCTGGTCGACTTGCATATTCCACGGACCCATTGGCTTGAAATCTCTGCACAGTCTACCAATAGCACTCTGACGCACATTAGAGCGGACAGCAACCTGCCGTTGAGTTTGACCAGATTCCAAAGGCCTATAGCCTGACCCCTTTCAGCAAGTTAAAACGTCTCATTTTAAGCTGCGATTTTAAACAGGTACATCAAGAGTGAACAACAATGACATTTATCAACGCATATGTATTGTCCTCCACTTTCCATGGATAGAGCGAATTGCATGTGCAAATCATTGACATTAAGTGGAAGGTGGATTTTTATATTGTCAATTTGAATTAAAAAACGCCATTTGTAACAGAATGTAAGTGAAAGAACCTAATAAGGAAATTTCAACGGCCAGTGTTTTCCATACTGTTAAGAAATTTTGTAAAGACATTCAGTAGTATATATTTCAAACAAAAACGAAGATTTTACAACTTTTAAGAAATGGTGTTACCAATAGCTTGACCCTTCATTAATGACGCCGAGTATATATATTACCTGTGAATATTGTACAGTAGTGATTTGCATCATTTTGTAAACTTAGTTAATTTTAGAAAGCATGTGTGAATTACATAATGTTTCTTGTTGTTTGTTAGTTTCACACCTCGTTCTTTTACGGACTGGTTCACGGATTTCTTTTCTATTCTTGAAACTTGTATGAAAATATGTAGTAATTAATGAAAGCGACAATATGATTCTTTTATGAAATGTCTCATTGTCGCATTTGATATAATGTGACATTCCATCACACACCCAAGGCATTTAAACACACCATAAGCATGATTCACCTTCTTGGGCCAACTTTTGAGACCTTCATCACATTGGACTTTCTAAACATAGAATCCAGTCAAAAGTTTCCTGGTTGACTCACACTTTGATTGAATGATTGAAACATATTTTATTCAATGAAGAAACGGATTGGGCACAAGTTATCCAACTTAAATAAGCCCTCTCCACATAGTTACAAGTGTATATTACAAAAAAGTTCAACAAGAGGCAGACAAAGGGTATAGATATGTACAGACAGAGTTATTTAAATCGTTTAGTGTTATGGATGTAGATATGTACACTTTTAAAAACATTCTGATTTTCGCTAAGCGAGAGACCTGCATTGCCATTTAAGATGAGATTAATATCAATACATGATCTATTATTCACTATATTTTCTAAAGAGGTTAACATTTGTTCTCTTTGAATTATATATAATGGACATTCCAGAAAATAATGAAAAGCATTTTAACAATTATGGCCACACTGACAAAGTGCATCATTTCTAACATTAATTCTGAATAAATCATAATTAAGTGTACTTGTCATATATCTTAATCTTGTTTGCAAAACATTTAGTTTCCTTTTCCCATATGAGAAATGTACGGGTGCACATTTTTGTTTCACATGAACTGCAGTTTTAAAAGACACAACAGATTTACAGTTTCTGATAGCTAAGGGGATGTTATTCCACAGTTTAATTGTTGATGGAAAAAAGGATAGAGTCGAGTATCGTAGTCTTGTACAGGGTTGAATGTAATTACTGGAGTTTCTTAATTCATAATTTGTTCGACTACCTACTACAGGAGGGAGTAAATCATAAAGAAAACTTGGAGCAAGGCCTGTATGTATCTTAATAAATAACGATAATTTTTCACCCTTCTTCTCTCAGATAGTAAATCCCATCCCGTTTCAAAGTATAATGATCTAGAAGAAGCATATCTCTGCAGACCAGTAACTATACGAGCCGCTTCAAGTTGTAACTTTTCTAATCTATTAGATTCTTCAATAGAACACCCGTCCCATACTTCAGATGCGTACACGACATGTGGTCTTATGAATACAGTATATATGCTTGACAATGTTGTTCTATTCAGGAGAAACTTTAACTTTCGAAATGCTCCAATCATTTTAGAAGTCTTTTTAACAATACTTGCAATATGATGGTGCCAACCCCCATTACATGAAAATGTTAGTCCCAAATGTTTATGAAAGTCAACTGGTTTTACATGACAATTGTCAAATTTCAAATTAATGTCTGTTTGGCCATCTTTCGTCGTAAATAGTATAGCTTGCGTTTTGTTCGGATTATAAGAAATTGGCCAGTCCTTTGCCCAATTACATAATATTTGTAGATTTTCTTTCATTATTCTTTCCATCAACTGCTTTTCTTTTGACAAGGCTCACAGTGACGTGTCGTCAGCGAAAAGCCGAGTTATACAATGTAGTTTATCTGCTATCTCATTTACATTCACAATGAAAAGAAAGGGACCTAAAACTGATCCCTGTGGAACTTCTGCTTTTAAAACCAAAGGCTTAGATAACGAGCCGTGAACAGAAACTGATTGATTGCGACCACTTACATAACTATCAAACCAATCAAGTAACTTTCCACTTACTCCGTACCTTTCCAATTTAAGTATAAGCCCTCTGTGCCAAACTCTATCAAAGGCCTTAGATACATCGCAAAAGACCATACAATAGTGTTCTTTGTTATCTAGTGACATACAGATTTGGTTATAAATTTCAACAAGTTGTTGTACAGTAGAGTGGCCTCTCCGGAATCCACATTGATATTTATATAACAAATCATTTGAAATGAAGTAATTGTAAATATGTTTAAATACAACTCTTTCAAACAGCTTCCCAACACAACTTATAAGTGAAATAGGGCGATAATTTGATACAATTGAGTGATCACCCTTCTTGAATAGGGGCATAACATTTGCATATTTCCATTGGCTAGGATATACTGATAAATTAAGTGACATGTTAAATAATATGCACAGTACTGGGCTTATAGACTCGACCGTTTTACTAAGTAACTGATGACTAATCTGGTCTGGTCCAGCAGCTTTCTTGAGAGGTAGACATTTAATTATGTCGGAGATCTCATTAACTTCTATTATCATGTTATCTATAACGGCATCCGTGCGCCTGTCAAAATGTGGTATAGATTTGTTATCTGCACCAGTCAGATTAGCTACAGATTCGAAATATTGATTTAACATGTTGGTTTTATCTACATCTGAATAAGCTGATGGACTTTCCTCAATAACACTTCTTTTTAGAGCGGGAATAGTAGAAGCGGAACCTGACGTCTTGATCAAACTGCGTAATATTTTCCAATATGATGATTTATTTTCTCCATAAAGTTCGAATAAAAAACTCATCAAGATTAGAATAAAAATGTTCTTTTGCATAACATTTCATGTTATTAACTTTATTTCGTTGTTTTTTTTGTACTTCAAAATATCAGACTCTTTCTGTGTTCTGATGGCTCTTTTCCGTAGTCGATCCCGCTTCCTACTTTCACGTCTAATATTTGAATCATACCATGGTTTGTCATTCGGTCTTATCATCACAATTCTAGAAGGAATACATTGTTTGGTATAATCATTAAAACGTTCATAAAATGCACAGCAAGTATCATCAATATTAGAACAGTCACTAAACAATGACAACCAATCAGTATTGCTAATAAGTGCGTTCAGCTTCTCATAGTCACCATCTTTGTAACACCAGACCTTTCTAGGATATGCAATCTTAGTTGACACATGCACATCTAGGCTGACAAACGTGCCTTTGTGATCACTTATAGTTCTGTCAAAATCGATAACACCACTTTCTACAACCTCAACATCATCACTGACTATAATTGGATCTAGTAGTGTGCTGGTTTTCCTCGTCACCCTAGTAGGTTCTGTTATAACGTTACATAAGTTTTTTCTGTTTAGGATATCTGATAAATTAAGTTTAGATACAGAAAGTAGATTTTCATTCAAATCACCAACAATAGTAACTTTACTTGAAATATCTAAAGCACCTTCGATACTATTATCGAATCTTCCCCCAAAATTAGATGTATTACTTTCTGGTCTATAAACGGTACATAAGATGAGTGGTTTTTGTGGAAGCGATAATTTAACCCAAATGGACTCGTCAAATATGTTTTCTAGATTGTAAATTCTATCAAAGCTTAGATTCTTAGAGATATACATCATAACACCACCCCCGAAAGAATTTCTGTCTCTTCGTATCGGGTCGTGAAAATTTTCCCAAGCTAAGGTTTCATTATCAACACTTATATCTAGATGGGTCTCAGAGAAACATACTATGTCATATTCAGATAAATATTCTGACAGATAAGATTGCTTATTACGTATACTTCGTGCATTCAAGTGAAAAATCGACAACATGTTGTCTTTCTGAACAATAGGACCTGGGTTAGGCTCTACGTCACCAGCAAGCTGAAGTAACAATAGAATAATCAAGGTTATGTTGAGATTTGTAACTTGTGATTGAAGCAGACACAGAAACGTAAGCGCACAGCAAGCTTTCAATTCTAACAATAGTAAATTGCACATAGCCTCTACTTCAACACGTAGTAAACTGAAAAGTACATTTTTGTTAACAAGTAGGATACTGATTTTGAAACATTTCTTGAGATTTCTAGAGCATTTGAGATGTCTGAACAACCCGATCGCCGCACGGTATTGCGTTACGTCATTACCCATATGGCTTGTTTACTTCGTGTTGATAGATGGTACATGTGCGGATACTAGATCGGGTTATTTGCAGGCGTGTCAATGAATATAGTTGTACATGATGGCATGGCAATGCAGGATCTCTCAAAGGTTCTAAAGAAGATAGATGAACAAAGAATATATACAGTGATTCAGTGATGGATACAGATATACACGGAGATATAGTTTGTGGAATATAAAAACCAAAGGTGAGATAAAGAATAGTATATACAAGCAATAATGCAAACATAAACAAGTATCGAGATAAACTATTGTGTGTTGATATACTAGATACAATTCATAAATAGAAATATTTTACGTACTTACATACGTCTGAATTTCTACACACATACAATCTAAACATGAATGTGAGAACAGAAGATAGTCGCTAGTGTCGCCTGAACTTGTCCAGGTCCGACTCACGCTGAATCACACGAATAGCTCACTCACACTTTAACTGACGGTTATCTGAAGCACCACGTCTACTTTGACACCTCTTATATTTTATTATTTTATTTTGATCCTTATATAACAGTATACAGGAGCGTAATTTGGTATCTCAATCATGTTCTTGATTGCACAGGTCCTCTAACTGTCCTACCTGGTTATAATGCCACCCTGGATATAGTGCCATATTTTCTCCTGGACAAACGCTGGCTTTATAACCAGGGTATATTGTATTTGTTTTAGGTTAATGTACATCATCGTAAAAGCAAGCCTAGTTTGATTCTGTCTGAAATGAACATTTAAAACTGTGTAGACTGAACATCATGTTTCTCGATATCTTCAGCAGCTTCAGGCTGTGTTGGTGGTACTTCTGAATCAGGATACTCCTTAACGACACCATACTTGAGCAAAAGGAAAGCTGCAAAGAAGCCAGCTGACGATAGCAACTGAAGTCCCGTGTCCATCCCTTTCATACGATACCGTAGGCTAGGGAGATCATACAGTGCGCATGCTCCGACCTCACCACACGTTGTTTCCCAGAGAGAGCACGTTGTGTCAATGACCTTTCCATACACTATAGATGATGGAAGGAAACCTAGAGGAAAGTATATATTATCATAAGTAACATCAGGATATACACACAACATTACACACAGACCCGTGAAGATCCGGGTAAGAATTTGTCTCCAGTAACCCGTGCTTGTCGTAAGAGGCGAATTCACTTCCTGACATGTCATCGTATCCCAATTGCGAAGATCGATGGCCATGATGTTGACCTCAGGATTGCCTGGTCCAGACTCGATTATTTATAGACCGCCTCCATATGGCTGGAATATTGCTGAGTGTGGCATTAAACAACCAACCAAACAACCAACCTCCTGTATCAAGCATCAATTTGTCAATGTAGATTTGAAACTAAAGATGCCATAATTTGGTTTATAGTATCTATTCAATGTAAATAATATAATGTTATAAATCGAATGTATCTTGTCGTCATAAGATGACACGTTATTTAACTTGTCGATGTCATCCAGTAGAAAGATACAAAAACGCCCCCAGCTCCTTCACCTTCAAACTTGTAATAACTTGGAGCTGTCATTCTTATATTTAATACTGAAACTGATAAGTAGCTTCTAGACATGGCATCTCTGAAGCCTGTCTCATGTACATTGTTGATAAAACAGATATGAGCCGGTGTAAGATTGAAAACATACCCGCGTTGAAAAGGTACCCGGCGGGTCTTTTTTCAACATTGAATATTTACCCGGCTATGGAAAATAAACCCGGATCGCGTATTGAAAAGATACCCTCGTTGAATAATGACCCTCGCTGTTTCTACACTGTCAAGTTAGATACATATGTTAAGATATATACGCGTATACAACGTACCGGACATCTTTGGTTTGATGCAATGTGCGAAATAGCCACTGGTCCGCTAGTCCGTGGCTAGTAAAATTCCAGTCGGGCCAGTAAATCTCCAGTCACTGGGCCGACTGGCAAGTGAACTTTCAGGGGGTGATTTTGAAAACATATAATTCTCTCCGACATGTTAACTTATAATATACTTTTAAATCATGCAAGATTATGGCCTGATAAAAATGTTCATCATATTTGGCAGCTTAATGATGAAACCCGTGTCTACATTCAAATTTTGGGCTAGTGATATATTTTGTGGGCTAGAAACTTTCAGGCATAGCTTGCCCGACTGGTAAGTACAATTTGGAAACTATTTCGCACACTGGTTGGATGGTGAACATAGACACAACTTAGCTCACCTGGACAAACTTCAGATGAGCTTATGTCGTTGGCTGTATGTCCGTCATCGTGCAACATCTGTAAACATCATTTCCGAAACTACTTAGCCGATGAGGCTGAAACTTGACATACATGATCCAAACCAAGAGGACACCAAAGGTTGTTAGAGGCATTCCGATCAAATTTCAGATATGGCGACTACAGCCGCCATATACTGAAAATGCCATTTTCGCTCTTTAGTCCCCAATTTCTGCAGTGAATCAGCTGAAAGTTGATATATCTGTGCCAGATAGCAAACTCAACACATTTGCTTTACTTCGCCATTTTACCTCTGTCTGACCTGTTATTCGACACGGCCTTTAATTTCAGTTATATCTTTAAAACATGTTCTCTGAAACTACTACCTACGTGAGTGATGAAGCTGAACATTTTCATATATCTTCTTGCAATATGTACATGGCCATATTGAAAATGCCATTTTGACTGATTTGTGACTCATTTCTGCAGCAATTCAGCTGAAATTTACTATGTAGGTACTGAATAGTAAGAATCAACAAATATGGTGCGGGTTTTGCTGTGCATCGCATTTTACCTTCATTATAAAATTGCCATCTTGTCTCATTAGTGGCTCATTTTCGCACCGATTCAGCTGGAATTTGTTAAATAGCAATGCGGAACGCATGCATATCATGTTACGGATTTGGCTGTGTGGCGAGCTGGCTAAGGCGCCAGGCTAGTGATCCAGCGAGGTTGAGGTGTCGGGATCGAGCCCACCTGTGACCGGGTGTAAAAACCTTGGAGTCAACTTTGTGTGCAGACTCTTTCAGTGTTGTCACAACCCCTAGTGTACAGTACACAACCCTGTGCACTTAAAATAACCCACGAATCCGTTGGTATTTGACCAGATGGTGGCCACATGAATACGTGCAAACACCTAGTTGCGGGTATAGCAACGTGCAGTGAACATGGACAAAGTACTGTGACTATGTGTCCCAGTCCACCCAGCTGTGAATGGGTACCTCGTTAGGATGAGAAAGCCACAATAACTCGGTGCGCCTAGTGGCTGCAAGCGTTGTATACTCCCCAGGGAGTTGAGATTGATAATGCGATGTGCTGTTCAGATTGACATCCAATGATCGAGGGAAAAAATACCAGCGCCTTGAGCATGCACCAGTGCGTGGATATGTGCGCTATATAAATATCCTATAATAATAATAATAATAAGGAATTCGTTCATCATGCATTGTCATTAACTTAAGCCAATATTTCATCGTTCGAACGTAGGAATTAATATAAACTGGAAACCGTCAACATTCTCCATATACTATTGCATGTGGTGTCTGTGGACCGACATTTAAAAACATTTTACATCCTTGTAAGTGAATTGTTTCAATGCTATCAGATATTTTAACCCACCAAGCTTCTGACACGTACAAACATATTGGCTGAATTTGGCTGTCAAATATTAATAAAAATACTTTCATAGGTACTGGTCATAATTTCCTTAAAGATCACATGCAACGTAAAACACAACTTTGCAAATTCTGATACCTTTCGGTATGGACTTACTGAACCAAATCATCAAAAATGCAAATTCAACTTATCAAGTTGAAAAATAACGCGATGAAAAGAAACTCGCGAAATCGGAGTTCAAACGATTCACTAATTTTCCCCCAGCGCTTGGGGAAAAAAGTGGTTTCAACAGTTGGGCTGCGCTGCGCTCGGCTGCGGTCATAGTCACATGTGCAGTGAAATAGGTTCGCACAGCTTGGAAGCGGGTTGTTGGGTGAAGGCTTTGGTATGAGCTATTTTCTAATGTTTTGTTGATATTTCACAGGCGCGAGCTTTTTATGTTATGACAGTAGATTACCGATTTAATTGTTTATATAATTCATTTGTCTATTTCACCACACGTTTTTCTTTCCGAGTCACTTTCTCAGTTCGATACTTAAAAGCAGTGTCATTATTTAGCCCTGACAGAATTTCTAACTGTGATATAGATACGTCGTTGTCACAGACAAAACACAATGTCTGTTTTACTGACACCTATGTGTCTGCCTGCCCGTCTGCTAATGACAATATTCAATACACAACTTCGATCACTGACCACATGCAATTTGAACACCTATCAGGCTATACACCATAAACAAATCGCATTGATTTATGGCCCGAGTTCGGTCGCTGTCACATTATGTAATTACACAAACAGGCAGGTGTGATACTTTTACACGACATGTTATGATGTCTATTGATTGCAAAATGTTATACACACAAAATGAGCATGTATTTACAAAACCCAACATCTCTATATATACACACATAATGAGCCGTGGGGGCATCTGCAAATGTTGAACCAGCCGTTACACTTGAGTGCACACCCACCCGCCCTGACTGGGTTCGGTATCCCGGCTGCTTCGTTTCTTGGGAAGTAAACCCAAATACAAAATATTGCACTTTTGATTTGCGATTGTACGCTTATAATTTTGTTTGTATGGTTTTTCATAATCAGCAATGTTTATTATATGTGATGAATAAGTGATAACTGTGTTTTAATTATGTTTGATTTTTGGGTTGCATGTGACCTTTAAGTTTATACCTAATTCCATTTAAGCCTTCTTACTAGGAGCTGCAAGCTCTGAGACATCTTGTCTAAGACTACAATTACAAGCGAAAACAAAAACTAGATATTTGTGGCAGTTTACCGCTTCAATGTTTCTCTCATCATAAAGCGAGTTTTCCTTAACCGCTAATTCCCCACCTCTCCTAAAAACAAGATTCTTAGTTTTATCTAAATTTACAGTTAATCACCTGTTATCTGCATACGATTTTAAAGTGTCTAACTGGCACTAAAGACCACCAATAGTATCTGACACAAGAATTACATCATCCGCAAATAACAACATTAGAATTTCAAGTACATCTGGAAAAAATTTTTCTCCATGTTTACCATAATTTGTGATTTCTACAGGAAGTTCATTTATAAACAATGAGGATAACATTGGACTCAACATAGAACCCTGCCGTAAACCAAATGTAGCGTTAACTCGGATTGAACTCTGACACATGATTTCACTGTTTTATATATACTCATAAGAGCTTGCAACTTTGGTTTACGACGTATGATGAAAGCAATTTCCAGAGTTTATCTGTATTTACAAAACCAAAAGCTTTTCTAAAACCTTCTTCTACACAGATTTTTCTCGATGATAGCATACAATGTGAAGATATGGTAAACAACTGAATAGCCCTTCCGAAAACCAGCTTGAGTTTCAGAAGCTTTATCCATAACATTTGCCCATTTTGTTAGTCTTTCATTTAAAACACAAGTATATATTTTTCCCGTGTGAGCTGAGTAAAGGAACTATAATTGCTCTACTCCACATCGTGGGAAAAAACCGTTTAAAATATTTTATTGAACATTGCTACTCAAAAGGGCATTATTTTAGATTCAGTTGCTTTAATCATTTCTATAAGGACGTTATCAATACCTGGATATGTACCTTTTTTCATATGTTGTATCACATGGATTCAAATCACTGTTTGGACACTGTTACGCAGTGGAAAATTAAACTAAAACTACATAAATTTTGACTTACCTTTCAATCAACTAAATGTAAAATCCCCTTATAATCAACTAAACATGAAATCCCCTTTTTAACGCAATGAGAAATGTGAAACAAACTAATAAATCATGAAGTTTAAACTTAATATGAGGAAACTGTCCATCTAGCAACTGTCAAAATGTTAATGGATAATTCTCTTGACTATGTGTATTTCTGTTTCTATTTGATCTATACTTTTCTTGCTAGTTCAACATCTATCACGTGGAGAGAGCTACCCATTAACAACCGTCACTAGCGCCTAAAACTGAAAGTTTTAACATCTGTATCATACGCGGTCGACCTTCGCACAGAATCTGGTGCAGCTAATGTCCTTGCCGCGCGTGTATTTGTGCTATCAAGTACTGTGTCCGAGAACATCAGTTCTTCACGGACCCTTCAGAACAGACACTAATTTAAAAAAATGAAAATCTATACTTTCGCAAACGTATATTGCTTTCATATGTTATGATTAACATATATTTCAAGTTTGAACAAAATCGGTGAAGAAATGAATATTTTAGAACATTCTACCTCTACACCCGTTACATCCGTTACATAAAATACACAAGGCGTTGACACTCGCGATGCTAGAAACCTGATTGAAACTAGACAGCCCGATTCTACACAAAATATTGTGTTGAGCTTGTGGGTCATGCTTTTACCTTTCTACCCATCGTATTCAATTTGTCTAACTGCATTTCATATTTGACCACTGACCCTCGCATTAGCACTACCCTCTGCTTTGAACAAACGTCTGGCCTCTCGTTGGTAAACACCGAAAATCTTGAATGTTATTTAAGCCGTTTCGAGACAATAACACATATGCCATTTGTAAACAATTACACATATGCCATTTCCAACACCGACATGCGCGTTAATATTTCGTGTCACCTCGCTGTTGTCTCGAAATAGTACACACAAAACATGGATCTTAACGACCAAATTGATTGAATATAGTTAGTATTAATGAACTTTGATTAGGTATAATTCGATGATTTGGTCCCATTTTCTCCTGTTCTATGCTGGAAATAAACTGAACGCCTAGTAATAGTAACTAGAAAATGGTTGTTACCACATTATATAATTAATGATAAATAGATCTAACACATTTGAAACACATAACTGATTGATTCGAAAATTTATTTATGCAAAAGTGTAAGTGTGAAAAATATAAAAATAAAGAAGAATATATTTATTATTTTTCATACATCATTTCAATATAACATCCATATCTTTTCTTACATTTTGCATGGGGTTGATAATGGTGACACAATATAGGCATTGATCTTAAAGTATAACAATAGTCATGGTATGGCAACATCTGCGTGATGCTACCTAGAAGTTGATTACACATCGGACCACTGGCGTGTTATCTACTGGATATGGAAAATCACATAACTATGATTATATGAAACTGAATATACCCCTCCAACCCCAGATACAGCAGTGGCTGCTGCAGCTTTTTATGTCATCGGAAAACGGACACATTATGAAATATTAATAGAATGAATCCAATAAACTGTTCACAGAACTACACCATGATTGCAGTAGGTTGTGAAATAATCATGGTTTGAAAAGGTGAAAAAATATCTTCACATTTCTCACATCTTGTTTTAACCAGACATATTCAAATCCAAGTCTAAACAGAATATGTTTTATATGAGTAGCCCATATCGTACAGCCAGTGTCGTCCATTAGATAGCATTGGCGAGGCAGTCAGTGTTCATCCAAATACAGTAGCCTGCACCAATACTTAATATTTAACCCTTGGTGTACTCAAGTCTGGGAGGGGCTCTGACACAGTCTCCCCAAACCATAGCATTGTTTGTTGTTTTACACATTTTATGCTGTACATCTCAAATAATTTTACAATATGGGGTGCCCTACACTTCTGCACCATAACACACTATAGAGACAATCATAGCACCAACTACCTTAAATATAACTTGGCATTGTATATTTCCAACTTTCTTTTAAAGAACCACTAAACTTTGTTTTTTGTTACTCTTTTAACCATTACATATGAAAGATTTGTGGTTAGTCTTATGCGGAACACCAAATTTATTCTTTAAAAACTTGTGGTTAATTAATACCGAGCGATTAAAAGTGGCCAAAAAGTCGCCTGCTTCCCTCTCGCCCGCCAACGAAACCACAGACAGGTTACGTAACTCTGTCGCCAGAGCACTGCAGTGACGTCATATGAGGAACGATTTTCAGTTAGTTGTATAGAAAATGTGTAGCACGCTCATCATTTTGATGATTTCTCGACATCAACGATGACATGCCGAATCGTTGCTTTGTCGTCAATTGCTCCTAGGGGTCTGGTGATGGTGTCCCCAT
The DNA here is from genome assembly GCF_003918875.1 of Haliotis rubra. Classification (NCBI taxonomy): domain Eukaryota; kingdom Metazoa; phylum Mollusca; class Gastropoda; order Lepetellida; family Haliotidae; genus Haliotis; species Haliotis rubra. Next base: position 625,013 of record NW_025766880.1, read on the forward strand.
GCACAGATTTCCACAGGACCCCGCAGTTCGTGCTAAATCGGTTATGTTTGTGAGTGCGAAGCGAGCGCTGTGGAAGCCTGAAACGATATCTTACTTGTGTTCAGATCGCTTCACTGAAGTTAAAGAATCAAAACTACTTACTAGTTGTTGTAAAATATGCATATGATTGATGACCATAAAGATTTTCTATGACACAACTTGTAACATAACGATTTCTTCCTCGGAAGTGAGGTTGTGGTCGAAGTAACAATAATATTGTAAGTAGTATTATATTGACATTCACCTCGCTGCCAGGAGAGAAATTGTTATGTTATACGCTATGTCATGCAAAATCCTATTGGCTATCAACAAAATACATATTTATTACCAGTAGAAAGTAGTTTTGATTTTGTAACTCGGTGAAAACAAACCTAAATACCATTTATCCTCAGACTGGCGGATGTTCCCGACAGGGCGCCGCCATTTTTAAAAATAAAAAAATCTGTTAGAATGAATGAGATTATAGTTTGTTTTCATCAAGTTAGAAAATCAAGACTACTTTCTACCGTAGTTAAATATGTATTGGAATCATAACCAAACGGATTTTGCATGACACAACTTTATAACATCGCGATTTCTTCCACGGAAGCGAGGTGGGGGTCGAAGTCACAATACTGCGCGATAAATTTCTTGCTACATTCCCATGGTTAATGTCCACTCACCAGAATGTAGATACTAGTCAATGTGCGTCTTTATATTTGGTCTTATAATCCTAATTAGTTTATTATCATACTTGTATGCATTTTGAAACTAAATAAAAGCAGACGATCTGCTGATCCTTATAGTGAATTTATAACAGAACTGTAATATCTAGACATTTTATAGTTTGCCAATGTGAATCATAATTCGCACACACACCCTAGTACATGTTGTCTGACTCATTACACTTCACGGCGAAAACAATGATTCTGTTGAATGCTACGACAAATGAATAAAATCAAAATGCAAATATTAAAATTAAAACAGATTAAAGTTATAGGAACAATATCAGGCCATTACCTTGTTCGAGGAATGTATCCATCAATATCCACAAAACTGTTCCAAATGATGTGTCTTTTAACAGTTTAATATACGAAAAGTGATAAATCTTTTCAGGTATTGGTGTATAGTCTCATTGGTCACCCAAGATAGCACACCTGGCAACTAATTGCATAATGTCCGCCTTTCTTTAAAAACAGTAATTTAGTTAGCCAATAATGGGCAATCAATCAATGTATTGCCGGTTAATCCTTTGAAAGAAGGACGTTGTTTTTACGCAGACACCGACACGACAGAGTGTATTCAGTATAGATTAGTAAATCTACATACATAAACACTACCTTTTGACAATTCCGCTGTGTAAGATAAAAGTAATTAATCAATCAGCGTGTTATCGGTTAATCCTTTGATCGATGTTTATAATGTTGAATATTTACTCCAGACACAAGAAATGCCAAATGGGAACCTTTGTCGGGTAATCTAAGTGTGTTACCACTAATTATACCTGTTATAAATTCATTAACTGACCATCAAGTGAATGATGACAAATAACATGTGTAGGTTTATACCACCTAACACGGGTTACAACAAGGAGTATTAATTGCTGTATTGCATGTGAAAACTTATGGGCCGACACTGTTTTGAGAATACAAACAGATTTTTACATGACATGATTAAATATCGAGGTAAAAAACACAGAAATGGGATCGATTTGGATCAGTCATTATACAAATAGGGCCTAACGACACCAATCGATTTTGACAGAATCGTCTATGAAAACAAGTTGTAACTCGGAAACTAGGCAAAGCAGGAGACAAAATTAAATGACAGTAGATTGTGAGAACATATAGCTTTTATTTTCCACAACAATTGTCACGATTTCAGGTTTATACGAGCCTGTAAACAAGATAATTTAACCCCTAAAATGTAGATGAATTCTGCATCGGCCCTCAAAGCTATTCCTCATATGACGTCACAGACGCGCGCCGCTCTGATTGGTTGAAATTTCGTTCGCGGATGAGAATTGTGCACTGTTGTCAAAAAGGTCGATTTAAGTCAATTAAAGGTCGAAATGAGTAGTTTTAATGACGGGGTTTCATTTATAACGATGCCAGTTAGTGATTTATGTATTTGTACCCCCTAGGGTTTATGTGACCTTTAATACCTGTACAATGTCATATTTGCCTCTTTACTCTGTGTACCATGAGTAGTTTGTGCTTTAGTCCAAATAAGTTTAGGTGGTAACACAATATCCACATATCATAAAAAGACACAATTTCGAGACACACCATACAATTTTAATTTTTAAAACAAATCACAATAGTGAACTGGTCAACAATTTCAGAGAACATTTTCCAAAATTCAAAGCAAAATCACTGATTGTGTGTTGAAATATAGGTATGTATGCACTGCTGTTAAATATAAAAAAGTAAAGCAAACACAGTTGAAATGCAATGACTTTATCAGTGTTAAATTCTTTTGAAATGTGTAACATTTTTATACGGACGTGCATCGGCACGATATCAAAGATTTGGATGTTCCCGTCTGGATCTGCGGCGTCTATCAAAGACAGGCACAGTCGTCCAACAAATGATTTATTTCGGTCTCACCGTATGTACAGCGTTTTGAACAAAACATTTTGATAAAACCATAAATATGTGTACACAAGCCATTCCACACGGAATTGCGAGAGACCATATTAAAACACAAACACGAATCTATATTTAAGTTATATTGCTAGAAATATACATAAATAAGTACATGGGTAAAAGGTAATCCGGCGGGCGTTATATCCTACACTTACCGATGAAACTATTCAGGAAAGATGACATAGCGACAGCCATGGATTTGTCCCTTGGGTGCACTGTTCTTTCAGGGAGTTGACAAATAATCAAATTATAAGTCAAAATAATCAAAACAACAATAATTTGTCTTTGACATAACAGGATGTGTTCATAAATCATTATAGTGCTCCGTATTTGGCATAAAAATACAGCACTTGTTCAGCTCTATACAACTAAACTAATTTCTCACTTAAATTACATGTTTCACCGTGACCTGTCATATGACCTTCATTAAATGCTTGTCCTTGGAATTATAATGTTAATGTTACGAATCGCAAAAAAACCGAGCGAGTTTGTCTTCGACTAAATGACCACAGCTAAGATTTCAAACATTTTAAGGGATCAATGAGGCATCAAAATGAGAAGTTTCACAAAATACTGATGGAACTCAAGTCGGTATTTAAGCGTATCCGTTTCTTTATCCTTTCCAATCTAGGAAACATCGAGATGTGTCATATCAAAAGTTATTATTTATAAGACAATATTCATGCGTAATATATCATTCTATATATACTTGATGATAGACTAATATCTATACAGAACTGCCTATAGATTCATAATAGAAACCACCACTCATGAAAACGACAAGAGATATGACTTCAACGTTTCAACAGTCAGCGTTCCCTAACAACAAGCAATATTCAGCTCCCAAAAATTTCAGTGGTGGATGCACGTTAAAGAACATCATGCAAAAAGGTTGTTTGAATAGGGTTCCAGTATTTAGGGGTTTAGTAAAACTTTCAAACGTTAATAGACATGTAAAGGACATTTCCAACTGTGTCACTTCAGTGACAAAAATGACGCTCCATGTAGTTCTCTAGTTTGGCTTGTACCATTTGTGACCGTGTATTTTGTCAGGAGAGTAACCGACTTGCCTCTTCGCGAAAGCTTGGTATCATGTATTGATATATAGGAATGGCACAAGGGACGGATTGTTTGTAGAAAATCTTTCATACATCTATATTGTTCCTTTTCATAAACCACAGTACTTCCTGTAGCCTACAATTTCTATATGTGAGCCCTGTACTTTTATAGCTTTTATGGTTTTTCCATTAAGTAGTTGGAATTTCTCTACAATTTTGTACTGTAGTATTCTGCTTCAGTCCCAACCCATGGCATCAAATAGTCTAGATGTTGATTGAATGTCCCCTTATCATATTGGCCAATCCAAGACATTGATAAAAGAAACCTTATTTTATTGATATATATATTTTCACATAAACCTATATTATGTTAATACCGCAGCAAGCTGCTTACGTTCCAAAATATTACATATTTGCATATTTATGAAAATGTTTTCAGCACCTACTTCATTATTGTCATCATGACAGGGACTAAGCCAAATGTCGCCGCCAGGCCGGACACCAGGTCAACAGTGATGTAGGGATACAGGTAGGGACAATCTGTCGGGCACCTGCCCATTGTGCCCTCGTTACCAGGAATCTCGCTGCATCCTGTGTATGTCTGAAACATCGTATTATACAATACAATACAAACACGATGTTGAAACATTGATGAAAGAAACACCACAGGACTCTGACTGTGCCTTAAGTGTACTCACAAAGAAGCTGATAAGATATGTCACACTGGGAGATTATCAGGCGCAATTTGAGTATTAATAAGGAACAATCTGTGGACACAACGTACAGATGCCTTGTAATATTATGTAAAAAGTCACTTTTAAATCTCAAGAGAGATTTTGCAAACGACATACATCCAGAAAACATGGTACAACAAGACTACATTAAAAAATGCAAAAATGGTATTATATTACTACAAGAGGATCTTTTAGATATCCTATCTCATATTGAAGGGGAGTGAGGTGCTCACAGATCCCTCCTGGGATTGAAATCCCTCCAAACAAAAAGTGAAACACCCACAGTGCCTTTCCGACATCCTGACATACAAGGAGTGTGCTACGTACTGTGCCATTTTGAGACTGGCATCCTGCCATACAGGGATTGATATACGTCACGTTGTCAACTCCACACAGAGGCATGAACTCAGTTGCATCACAGTTGCAAGACGTATTGTTGACCATGGAGTAGCTGAAATATATGGGCAATGTCAACGTCAGTCATTGATAGGGTCTTCCCCAGGCGATAATAAGTTTTCTCTTTGAATAAGGAGATGTTGCTTACCTTACTCATAAGATTGTCCAGTTGTTGATCGTGGTCATCTTCTACAATAACATCCTAAATAAGGATTAATTTCAAAACAAGATTGTCTCGTAATAATTGTCACTCACCCGCTGTCACCTAACCCTTTGATGTTCTGGCTGTCACACCCTAAGACCAACGTTAGAGAATAGAGGACAGTTCCAATTGATACCACTATGGTCGTGAGCTTTGTACATCCAATGCTGGTAAGCCGGAGTCGGCTGGTGACTATGCCTCCAAGAAGGGTGCCCACAACCGCCCACAACAGCTCTAGAATACCTTCAACACGTTGTGACATAAAGCTGTGAATTGCGTTGAGAAACTTCAAAACAATCATATTATCGCTTTTAATAATCTCTTTCCACAACAGTAAATAAATCACCGGAAACAAAATGGACTATCCCCAGACAGGCTCAGAAGACTCCACCTTGACCCGCAGTGAGCTTACAGATAAGAGTCACTCACAATCTGGGATGATGTGCGATTATCATCGAGAGGTAGGGTAATCTCTGTTGCTTCACTACACTGTCCCGCACCCTATATATCTGACTACAAAACGTATACGTCGTTTGAATGTAGAGATCGCTACTTACTCAGTATGAAGTTCGCCTCAGCTGCTGTCGTAGCAAATTGGTTCGCGATGTATTTTGGAGCAAAGCTTAAATAACCACCAACAAAGAACAAGCCACTGGCGCTTCCAAAGAGGAGACAGTCGACTACTGGATTTTTTAATATTCGTAATACCGCCCTTGGCATGTCTGCGGGTGCAAAACAAATAAGACATTAGTATAATAATTGGAGCATGAGAAATTGGATGGCGTTCAAATGCAATCAGTAAGTGACTGACTGGTGTGGAAAGAACATAGGTGAGCGGCATTATTACAACATGTAATCATGTGCCAGTATTTGAAGTTGTAGGATGATTGAATGGAACTAAAAGGCTTGAAACACCCATGCATCATAAGGAGTTTATACTGGGAAAAGATATGCCACATAACCAATGTGTCCTTCAGTTCTGTTTTCGCGTCATTTCCATTTTATCAACACATATCACCCCTGTATACACAAGCAAGTAAATTGATGTGGATGAGTAATTACAAGCATATTACATACCGTGATGTCTAGAACGACTCGTATCCCAGGAAATGTACACTTACCGACTACATCATCTTTCAGTGACTTGGTCGTGTCTTTGACTGTCGGCTTCTTTATGTGCCTTGGAAAGCAGCCTAATGGTACAGCAAGGAAGAGAGAGCTGCACTTCCAAGCACCAGATACCCGATCCACCATGCACCGATCCACTGCGGACTACTTTTATCTAACTGTGTGTCTTGAAATACAAACATGCTATACCCAGTAAATATGGAAATGTGTGCGTGTGTGTGTGTGTGTGTCTGTGTGTGTGTGTGTGTCTGTCTGTGTGTGTGTGTGTGTGTGTCTGTGTGAGAGAGAGAGAGAGAGTATTGACATGAATAGGCTCTTTGCAGGTGGTCTTTACCACCGACGCGATACATTTAATCATAACACATAACAAAAGCATGAAAAACACCAATCACGTACAGTGTGTCACCTGATAACCTCAGCGTTCGCACTTGCATTGGAATGCAGGCACACAGACAATGTTAACATGGCAACGCATCAAACTTACACGTTTGATAACAAAGCAAGTATGCCACGACTCACAGATCAGCAGTTTAATGCTGAAGGCTTAATTCTGGACAATCCGTTGCACGAGTACTGGATCGTCACACTAGTTATTGACATCAACTTTTGGGGTCATGGAACGCCATGCTTGACTTTTATATGATTTCATTGTCTGCATTGCATTCTGGATGATAGCAGTATGTTTCACATTTTTTTTGTAATATAATGCACACGATTTTATCGTGGGCTTCATTTAAAGTTTTTAATTTGGTTGTGTATTGCTATATATTTTTTATTGAAATCTCCGTGTTTGTGAACCATGATTTTCGAGACTACGTTACCTATTTTTCAAATGTAGTTGAAACGGAAATCTTAATAATTGTTCACTTTAAAAAAATGCTGCATGCGCATTTGTATTTGATGCATTATTGTTTTCTGCGAATTTGTGTGTAGAGTGTATTATTTCTTGTAAGACGTTCTTGTGAAGGCAGGTGGAGTTGTTTTGAGTAACTGTTCTGCTCATTATTACTATCAGCACAAAACCCACCGTTAAGATTAAGAGGAAAATTGCTGAACCATCCACCAAGACCGAGTGCAACAGCTGGTCCAAGGAACGCCATAGTCATAATGATACCTGCAAGACCATGGATGCAAAAACAATGCAATCAGTATATTGGATGAACCAGTTCCTACAGATACACCTACTTTAAAACGCACAGAGTCTTGTAAACGCATAACTTCCTCTATAGTACAACTTTGTCTGCATGCCCAACTTCTTATACAGCCCCCCCTTCCTCTACACTCAAAAGTTCCTCAAAATGCACTACTTCCATAGCACGCAAGCGTTGTCTACACATGTAATTTCCATTCCCTCTTTCCTCTACTGCACCAATTTCTTTTCACGTACTACTTCCATGCATCTGCATCTGCAAGATCTACTTCCTCTATAAGCGCTATTTCTTCTACTAGCTCTGTTTTGTCTACAATTACAACTTCGGTTACTCCCCAAGAATGGAAACGCGAAAGGGATGAAATGTGAAATGTCGTTCAAGCTTGGAGCAGCACAGCACAGCACAGGAGCAGAGTAAATGGCTGCATACCTATACAACAATATAGTTTGGCCCTCTAGATCGCCACATTTGACAACAGAACATTTGTTAGGAGATAGATATATGGTTACGACAGCGACTACGACATCCACAGCCTCTCCCACAGCAGGTATTAGCACTGCAAGCCAAACGGGCCATCATTGCCTGTACGGGGATTATATAGTCTTCGGACCCTTGAAGATCCCTAGAATTAATCTTCAGCACCCATGCTTGCCGTAAGAGGTGACTAATGGGATCGGGTGGTCAGACTCACTGACTTGGTTGCCACATGTCATCGTATCCCAATTGCGTAGATTGATACTCATGCTGTTGATCTATGGATTGTCTGCATACCTATACAACAGTGGCTGTAGGTGACCTTAACCCTGTAACCTTAACTTGGTGAAAAGAAGCTTGGTTCATCCGAGAACCATTATCCACAATGTTTTTACTTTCTCTCTGTTGTTATTCCAGATATATAATTGTTTTCCAATATCAAAACAATAGTGGTGTGCATTTCTTTAGGACTATAGTTGCATGTTTGATGTGTAACGTTTACAACAGAAAAATGGATAAATATTCTACAAAATACGTTTACTTACTGCTATCGATATACAGTGTATCTGATTGTCAGTAATTGTCAGATATCATATTTTGTATATGATCACTCATGTATATTTATCTGCATATCCGCCGGCAAAATACTGTTTGTTCCTTCGTTAGTTGTTGAAGGTGCACACATCTTGTTTCAGTTGCACGAATCTCAAGTTTGCCAATTCACTGAATTCGATTTGGTCTGATAGCAAACTATGATATGCATTATTATATAGCTCGAGTGGTTTATACAAATTACACTTAAATAATATCTTTGTCTAAAATATCAAGATCTCGGCTGAAAATGGGACTCCTGTTCCTTGTTATGACATATCGAACAACGAAGGTTTACATTATGGCATAACGCCGTTTTCTTTGAACAATCCGAATGTCTTTATAACAAACCATAAACTTCTGGTTTACATCATGAAACAAAGGTTTCATCGTGTTCTCTCCTAGTTCCTTAGCTTCTTCTCAGCCAATGTAAGACTTCATAACTTACCTGTTAGTAAGCTTGACTGCTGTTTGTCACGGGAATTATTGTCAACGTACGGTAAACCCAGGGAAAACCGTGGGGATTTACCCACTCCTTGTAGCACCATAAGCACGGCAAGCACATTGTACACCCAACGTCCGTTGTCAGTCGCTTGGTCCTTCGTGGCTGAACATCTCTCATGTTCATGAACGGAATCCTGGCACAGCCTGGCACTTTGTTGAGAGGAATAATTGGAGAATACGTCCTCTTCACCAGGCAGCGATACAGGATTCATGAAGTGTAACAGACCTGACATTAGACTAGAAATGCCATACACGGCCACTGCGCAGGACAGGATCCTAGGTATAAAGCGCTTCCCCCCAAAATGGCTGAAGAAGAAAATAGCTGAAAGATAACCGATTTCGTTGCAGCTTAGGAGGAGGCCACTTCTTGTACTGCTGAGCCCAAACTGCTTTTCCAGGGCTGTGATCTGAGACACGGTGTAAGACTTGACTGACTCCAGCAGCAGTGACGTCACACTAAACACAGCAGTGAACCAGAGGATGTTGTTGAAACATCCATTTCCTCCAGATTCAGCCATGACGTTGACACTCGTGCCGTTCTTCTTCATCTCTTATCTAACAGGGTAAAGGAGATGTCTTAAGCACTGCAAAGTAATGTTTCCTCTAAACAGAACGCAACATATCAACGCGATTAGCAGTGTTAATTGTGCATTTATGTAATACAAATAAATTGACCGATCAAGTGAATGAAGGGTAAATATGCTGATCTCTTTGTTCCACATTGGTGATCTGCAATAGTCTTTTTTTTTCAAGCATGCTGGTCATTATTAACACATCCGTTACCCGTATTAAGTGGACTTATCTATTTGTGCTGATCTCAGTTTGTCTCAGTCTGATTATGTTTTCATGGTTTTAGGTTTGTATCTAAAGTTCGCAACTAACGGGAGTTATAAAAACGCAAGCTTGTTTCTTAGAATTTGTGCTGAACATGGTTTGTTGTAAGACGCGAAAGATCAGCAAACGAAACGCCATATGTTCTAAATGAGGTACAAACTAAGAGATTCGCAGATACGCAACGCCGCGGAAGGGAAGTTGTCAGTGGTTCCTGTAAACAGCAACATGCGGGGTATCTATGGTTTACACATGACCCCACATGTCAAGCTGACCCCACATGTCAAGCTGACCCACAGGTCAAGCTGACCCCACATGTCAAGCTGACCCAACATGTCAAGCTGACAACCATGACATCGATATGACAGTCATGATGATTATGAGGAAAGAATGCTGTCCAGAGTGCTCAGGTTGTTGACAATGCATACCCAGCTCCATTCAGAACGATCTTCCGTTTGCAACATCTTTATTACGTCAAAACAGTACCGATTACCATCAACATAGTGGTAGACCTCGAATCCCATATCCTCCGCCAGCACCTGCAGAATCGATTATCGATGGAATCGAACCCCATATCCTCAGCGTGACGAGCGGACGCTTTAACCATTGGGCTACCCCACCGCCCCGGACATATCAGTGATATATGTAAGATAGTCCGACGAACGAAGATTGAAAATGATCTCTTTGTAATAATTGTAAACTTATTGTTGGTATTAAATGGGTGTGAATATTAAAGCAAAAACCGATTAACAATTCACTGGGAAACTTTATCAGCCAGAGCAGCGAAAGTTTCCGGCTTGCTGAAGGTAATGATTAAAGAAAATGGACATGTTTACTGTAATACAAAATCAAATGTATGTCGATGTAATGACAGTTAGTGTTAACTGCGTGTGTTTGTGAAAGTTGTGTTGAAAACACATCAATAGGGAACTGATCGAGAAACAACTGATGAGTGTATGAAGCCTCCTACCATCAGTTGAAACGACGCAGGGTCCGGCGTTAGAGCAGGCAACAATCCCAGAAGCCCATTCTTTGTAAAAGCATAATTTTTGTTGCAAAAAGACGAACCTAAATTACCAAACTAAATTATAAACTATCCAGCTGGAGACACGAAATGTCCAACTCTGACATCATGGCGGTGTATCAAGTACAAAATTCACATCCCAGTGCTTACCGTTCGCCTGTCTGGGAAGTTGCACACACTACTTCTTCTTCAGTGGATCCATACACATCTAATGTCAGTGGATGTTTTATATTGTAATTCAATGTCACATTTGTGACGACCTTCCTGATAATACGCGTCATGCGTTGAGCGAGAAAAATGTAAATAGTTAGCTCGTCACCTCCCGTGTTCTTTAGGTGATAAACTAGAACTGCTGGTCGGTCGAGAAAAACTGTATAGTGCAGGTTATCTATATACACACTATATAGTACACTGTCAACCATCTGTGTGCTATGTCATACAGGCATGTTAATGGGCACATATCCGATATGACAAGCAGCTGGAGATGGACACCATGGACTAGATATGTACTTGTATGCGGTAAAGATTCCTCCTCACCTTACCAAGGAGTACTGACGTACATCGTGGTGACGTACGATCCCCAATTCTAATTCGTTTTATTGTATCAAAAGCAACTTCCCACATGCAAAGGTATATACAGTTTCAGCTGGTATTGTTCATTATAGGTTCATGACATTTAACGAATTGAGATGGCACAGTTAAATTGGTGTTTTCTTTATCATAGTGACAAATGACAAATTTTAACGAGGTTAACCTAAGCGGGGGCTTGGCTTACACATATAAATGAACGATATGAATTGATTGTGTTTTTAGCTGTATATGTCGTCGACATATAAACTGTTCTAATACATTTGTTTTGTTCACGGGACCAAAATTAAATGTTCTAAAAAGAACAATTTCAGTTTTATCAAATATTTACTTTGTCTGAGAACAGCATAATACCATCTGCCAAAACAATCACACTTTCACAACCAATTCATTACGTAATTTGTTACCCAGCATACAGTGAACTGGGGGCATTCCCTTGTGTTATACCAGCTGCACAGTTAAACACCTCACAAAGTAGGTCAGTTATATCTCCAACCCGTTACGACAGTCTTCCATCCTATACAGACATATCACTTGCTCATAACTCGCATCAAAATAATGCCTTTACAATTCTAAAACTTGATTTTATTTATTTTATACAATGGTGGAATAGTACCCAATGTTTTCTCTGGAGCAAGTCATAGGTATGTTATATGTGTTGACTTTTGTTTAACTAACAGCTTGATATCGGCTCTCTGTGCACGAGGTGATACTCTTGTTCTTGCGGACCTCAACGCTGATATGTCAAGGGTAGGGCTGCTATCACGAAACACGCATTCATTTATCTAGTGCTGTGAGCACACACTCAATACTGAATACAATCGAAGAATATGTACTACAAACAAAAAGTATGGGAACACCCTAAAATTTGATAGTCATATATAAACTTTAACGTGGTGAGGTCATTTATACTCTAAGGTAAATGCAACTTTCTGTGTGTTTAATGGGTACTTGAAACGACATGTTGGAACATGCAGTGAAGCAACTGATTCAATATACGTTGAGTTTGAGTGAAATGAAACATTGTCAAAATCAGCGAAATACACGGGTGCTGAAATACACTAGCATCATGTTTGATTCAAACGCCCAAACAAAACAGCCTAGTGCATCTGGAGGATAGACTTCCCTTGCGACGATCACCCCCACCCCCTCTGCATCCGTCTATTCAGTATATGACATTTCATATTAAAGGCCTTTGTCATGGCTACCCATGTCTTAGCTAAGATACATAGCGCTCACACACACGAACGCTATGAAGCACCCCTATAGGCCGCAAAGGAAGAAATCCTTTGTTGCACTTTCGAGCACCCGTTGCGACTATTGCGCACGAAAAACCTATATGAATGACTTCTTTGTACTTATACCTACAAGTGCGCCCTATTTTCGTTATCAAAATATCCAGAGGTTAATATTTGCAAGACATCAAACTTCACAGTCGATCACTCGCATGTCAGCGGCGTCATTTTGAATCACCTTACCTGACGTGTCGGGCATTCCCTTCTTAGAATAGTAACACACGTGTAGAAAAAACCTTCTGTGTGCTACTAAAATGGAATGGAATTTCCGATTCTGCAGTTTGGAATTATGCACTGAACTAGTACAAGTGTGCTCAACTACCTGTAGAATTATTTTGAATTAAATGTGTATCAGTTTATTAACGTTTTTTGATCAGTAAAAACACAGAATGTGTTTAAATAAGAGATTTATAGAATACTCGATTTCTGCATTAAAGCGGGACAATTACTTTGGATTAGCCACAGAGTCACATGCTCCTAATTTGCTACAGCTATGTTCACTGGTCATTTGGAATTGCCTAAATACACAGAGACTTAGTATCATTGTCTGAAAGTTATTTTAAATATACCAAGTGTATAGAGAGAGAGGAATTTCACCTGAGAGAAAAGTCAGCCTGATTATAAGGTTTGAGCGTTTGTGCCTCCAGTCAATAAAGTACATGTCAATAGAGAGGGAAGTGCAGAGTATGTTTTTTGCCCAACACGTTTCTGGAGGAGGACTTTAACTTTACGCAAGAGAATGTTTGTAATATCTTTTAATGAGTAATATGTCATTAATGATAGCAAATTATTGAGAAATGCATTTCAATTTCCAAATATCTTGACATTCACGCTTTAGAAGCTTCCATTATGTGTCGAAGATGGAGTATTATGTTGGTTGTTTGCTATATGGTTAGGTAGTGTTTGTAATTGCAATGTTTCCTATTTGAGAGATTTCAGTCTTTAAATAACTACATTATACACAATAATCTGTGTTTTCACAATAGTTTCTTGTCAGTTGCTATTTAGGCATATTGAAGTGGTTAGTCATTACATTAATCTTATTATACTTTCTCCTCATATAGTTTAGGGCATAAGTGGCATGCATTGTATTATATATTTACAATTTCAAGAGCATTGTTCCCACATAGGAGAATCCATCAGGGGAAAACGGGGAATCAGGTTTCAGAGGAGATATTTGTCGGATATAATAATGCAATATTCTGAAGTTGTGTATGTATCAAAGGGATTATGTAAAAATGTATTTATTTGCTGTATTTCGTTGTTGCAGATCACACCTGGTGGTCCACATGGTCATTAAACCAAGCTATTAGACAGAGAATTCTACTTGCAATGCAAGGAAGCCAAGAGAAAACTCCGACGACAGTACTGACAAACGTAACCTTTCTGAAAATCTCGAAATACCCTTAATATATCAGTTCATAGGTTTCGCAAACAAAAACATTGGAGAGATAAATTTGAGTGCAAATACTGTCACGGTCCATGATAAGGCTCATCGTTTCCAGTTATGTAACAATGTCAGAAGGCAAGTAGCCTTCGGTGCCGGTGTCATGGGAGTATTTTGTGTAACAATTGTGTTTTAATGTCTACATAATGCTACTATATAAACCCATGAATCATTGCAGAGAAACACCTTTTTAGCCGGTATGTTCAAAAACACTGCTAATTACATATATATATGAATATACATATATATATATATATATATATATATATATATATATATATATATATATATATATATATAGCTTATGGTAAGGACAAACAATATATTTGTCAAATTATTGAAATTTATACTTTTTGCCTTTAACACAAGGAATAAATATTTCAATGTCAAAACAGTTAAGGACCTTTTTACTAATGTTAATTGTCATTAATTATCACATATTTAAGTTTTTAAAAGTGATAGAATTGTTTGTTAAATTTTGATTAATATGTTTTGTGAATAGATAAATGATATTTTATAAACGGTAGAATAAATGGTTTTGACCTCGAATGGGGTTAAAGAATTGTAAAAATATTGTCCTCCTGAGAGGGTACACGTACATGTATGTAAGTCCGAAAGCTTTAAAAATCAACTTAGCTGTACCAAGCTATTTCAATCGTAGAATATTGGCTGGTTGTTCTGGCTTTAAACAACCACATGCGTGACATCGGCTAGTTTATCCACCTAAAAACATCAAACTGTCAGTACTTTTTATAAAGGAGTATTTCAAAGCCTTAGCTTGATTATAGACTGTGAAGTGTAATTTCCTTAGAAGGGGGTAGTCTCAAGATCTTTCATCTGCCTCAGGGGTCATTTCCCTTTCTCGACTTGAGTGAGTGAGTTTAGTTTTACGCCGCTTAAAGCAATATTCCAGCACTATCACGGCGGGGGACACCAGAAATTGGCTTCACACATTGTACCCATGTGGGGAATCGAATCCGGGTTTTCAGCGTGACGAACGAACGTTTTAACCACTAGGCTACTCCACCGCCCCTTCTTCGACTTGAACAGGTGGTATGGTTCATGAGTCGGTTATTCAGACTGCTGGCCATATTCCAACCATTTACTTTATAATTTTAGGTAAAATTCATTATCCAGACCTACATATGTCACATTAGCTGCTACATGTGACCACACCCATTTTTCTGGCCTTTTTCTGAATTGCATGCTTTCAGTCCAACGTTGATTCCTCTCCATGTGGACTGTCAGTTGCTTATATCAAGGTTGATAAAACTATTTACTTTTGGAATTCAGAGACATTTGTGTCAGCCTTCCCACGATGATTTACCAAACACTGAGATTGATTTGAGTGTTTGATTATACAAACAAACCTGAAACAGTCTCCATCACACCATGTCATAAGTGTCAAAACGATATTCCATGAATGTAGCTTACTCTGCTTGGATTTCATGATGTCAGGCAAAGGCAAACAGCAGACCATTAATGAATCTGAAATATGTATCTTTACTGGTTTTAAAGGTTAATGAATTGTTCATGTTTTCATCGTTGAAATCATACGTTTGTTTGGTATGATCTTGGCTGCCTCAAACATGCATGAAATTGATCCATCACCCTCGTCTTTTATAAAAATTATGAATTGATTTCCATAGTATGTGTAAAATAACGTGTCCTTAAAACCTTTATTAATGCAAAAAAACATAATGAAATATACATCATTTAACACTTGTAGCATAGTCAGTGCATCTAATCAGTATATACTTGTGTGTGTACGCGTGTGCTGTACATGTATAAATCACTACAATCTACTACACCAAAGTAAAAAAAAGAACATTTAACGAGCAGTTTTCTAAGAGAGTTTTCATTACAGATGATTGGATGATTAAGTGTAACATTGTGTTTTACACGCATCCAGTAATTGAAATTGACCATTTTTTCAACATTTAGTGCTATCGTTTTCAAAATGATGACGTATGCTGAATGTCTCCACGGAATATTCCAAGCGAGTGACGAGCTTCCTGTACTCGGAAAAAGAACTTGGTAAGCTGATCACTGTGCATACCGGTACATGTTACCAGCTGCTGAGGGCTTAGTGAATTAAAATAAATAATATGTAGCGTCACTATAAAAGTCTATAAGAAATCGTTTGGAATAGTCAAAACCCATTGCCATTGGTTTGGAGTAACGTTCCTTGTTTGTAGGAACGTTGTATCTTTCACTAAATACTTACCTCGCCCAGAAATACAACCCATATACATGTGTTCTTGGCTGTAGATATATGACTCTTGTTTATATATATTTGGTGCTGTTTGTACTTGCAAAAGGGCGATATTGCTTCTAATACATACAAACTGTAGCACTGATTAATCAAGAAAAACAAAATCTGATCCTAGTTGGTGGTATTTTTCGACCTGTTATTGACATGTTGGCATGGCACACTACATATGGTTAATCTCGCAATGAAAAACAGGGGAACCTGTCGTTCACTTCTATCCAATCCTATTTGAAATACTGTGATAAAGGCTAGTATTAAACTCGTTCCCATTTCTAATCAGGTTTCTTTAGTGAGTTGCAGGACGATATATTTCACCAGGGACCTAATGCAGATAAGTAATGGGAACGAGTTGTTTTTATGCTACATCTGACCAAAGCTCTTTTGTCATCAATTTATAAAGTATCAACATAATTTCACCATGTTCATTTGTCCATAAGTCATCGAAGTGCGTATGGATACGGAAATGGGAAAAGATAGTCCACAGATAGTTCATAGTTAGTTTTGTGGTTGGGTCCTTCTTGATCTTCTTGTAGGTAGTTGAATCCTGCAGCACGTTGTCCACCATGGAGTGGAAGTGGGGCTGGTCTAACACAACAGTGGCCCTACCCTTCTCCGCTGGAACAATGACGATATCTGGGTCTTGCTTGAGTTGTTTGAAGGCCAGCCTGTTGGATTTTGTTCATTGTAATCCCTTGTTGTCACGTTGTTACTGTACACCCCAATTAGCTTCTTGTTGTTCTTGTTAATTATTTATTGCGTGCATATACAAATGTATATATATATGTGATTTTTGCAGGTGTATAGGCAATAGGTATATAAAAGATATGAACTAAGTGTCGTCATAGGCGACGCATGACGGTAATCAATATATCTTACCATTATGCGTCGCCTATGACGACACTTAGTTTCCATTGTACACCTGTAGATCCGGTGAACGGCGAAATATCTTATGCAGATAAAAAGATATATATAAGACAAGACCAGATATTTTTTCTTCTTGCAAAAACTATATATATGGGTAATTTCAAAATTGGCAGGATTTTCAATTCTTTATTACAGTAAAATCAAACTCCCCAAGACTGATTTAATTGTTATTCAAATAGAATCTCAAACACTTAATTATTAAAAAAATACAAACATGCATGCTCAAATGTACTTATTGACCTTTTACTTGATAGGGTGGGGGGAACGTCCTGACCGTTACCATTTCTCATTCAGAATGAAGATTTTGAAATATATTTCATAAAAATCTTTTAAAGATGGCAGACACAGCTTTTACACTGACTTAATCAAACTTGAAGGTAAAAGCTATTATCATGAATCTTGAAAGTGTTATTTTGTATCTTTCATTTATTTACCACAAAATAATAGCATCTTTCTAAAACATTATTAGGTATATACTAAGCTTTCAACAGGTGAAATTGTCTAAAATAAACACCAGCTATTACGCCCAGAACACCTTTTGATGACACCAACATAAAGAGGAGTGTTTCATGTATTATCATGAATTATTTAGAGCCGTTAATTAACACCAGTAACGGTTAGGACAATGGTGGTAATGGTTTGGACAGGAATGGTAACGGGCAGGACATAAATCTTAAACAATGTAATTTAACCTAGAAATAGGTAACATGAAAGGAAAAATGATATTAATTTACTTTAACTGCTAACCCTATTTTGGACAGACAGTGAAATGTGTATTAGAAATTGTAGCTTGTAACAAATATGACATATTTTTTTCCATGCTGTGGTAACGGTTTGGACATTTGTTACATCAATGTAAAACTTGTGAATGAATTTAGGCTTTTGAATAAAAACAAATTATAGCTTCTAAAGAATAGGAAAACACACATGTCTAGATTAAAACTCACTTATAATCTCAAGAAGAGTGAAATTGGGGAACAAAAAATGAATGAAATGAAACTCAACAGTAAAGTTTTAAGCTACAAACATTAATTTCACACATTCACTTATATCCTAACAGGGAATGTGTGTAATGGAACACCATGAAAATCAGTAATTTTATGAAATCCCTGAAAATTTTAGGGAATACATGAAATCCCCGGGGGTCACACTGATTTCGCGAAATCACTGAATCTTTCAGGGATTACGTGAAATCCCTGGTTTCACACATTCCCTGTAGCACACCCTTTTTTTACCTGACTCATACTTGCTTGACAACGATACAAGAATCTGTACGTCGCATCATCCGAATAAAGAAGTTGTTCATCCATAAAGTTTGTCTGATTCACCAACTTCTAAACATGCCACTCAAAGAAGTTGTACCCCTGTGTACTAAATTTAGAGAGGACTACATTTCCCAATGGGTAGAAAAAAGGCGTGTCTGTCTGTAGTCAAGTAAAATTGAAGTTAGTCCTACAACTTATTTTTTGACAGAAAATACCAGAATAGACAATTATTCCGCGCTGGACAGGCATATGATGATGACCCCTTGAACCCAATAATGGGAACTGTGCTTTAACAAGATAGAAACACGTTGACATTTTATATTATACTACTACGTATATTCTCTCCTTTAAGAATTTCCTTAAAGAGTGACTTGATGTTTTAACCTATGTAGCTGAAGAGTGTTATATCTATGCACTATACAGGAATACTGTTGTCTTTGTATTTGGTCCATTTTTTAGTTATTGGAGTAATCAACATATTCATTCCATAAACGCCCCAAACGAACACAGTTTCGTTTCCGTCTGGAAGGAGTTTTAAAACTGTGTAAGCTGAACATCACATTTCAGTATATCCTGCTTTTTCAGGTTGGATTTGTGGTGCATCTGAATCGGAATACTCATCAACGGCCCCATTTTTTAGTAAAAGGAAAGCTGCAAAGAAGCCAGCTGACGATAGAACTTGAAATCCTGTGTCCATCCCTTTCACACAATATCGTAGGCTTGGGAGATCATATACTGCGCATGCGCCGACCTCATCACACCTTGTTTCCCAGAGGATGCACGTGGTGTCAATGGCCTTTCCATAAACGATAGGTGCTGGAAGATAACCTGGGGAACAGAATAATTCATCATAAGTGGCCCCATAATATACACTCTCTACTTTATATACATTCCAACTTACATTCCACTTAACCTTTAAAGTTGCTACATTTGCGTACATATAATGAGTCAATTTGATTTACAGTCTGTCCAAGATGAAGCATATATTTGGATTTTCATTTCTTATATGTTTAAATGGAACATACATGACACAAAATACTTACAATACAAAAAAGCATGCTTAAGTAGAAGCATTTGTTACAGCTTGGAGTGGTATTGTATAAATTCATGTGTATGAACTGTCATTAAGAGTACGTAAGGGTATTCCGAGGATTTAATTCTCTTCCACCTGCTTTCATCGTGGGGTTGATAGAGTAAGATCTACCTCCGTGGTAGTCAAATACAAGCAAACACGAGCAGCCCCCTTATACCTTTCTTTTACTCACCGACAAAACTACTTAGGAAAGACGATATAGCCACAGCCATGGATTTGTCCCTCGGGTGCACTGTTCTTTATAGGAATCAAATAATCAAATTATCGGTCAAAGTAATTAGATTATCAAATATATAGTTAACTAAAAAGGACATAAGGGAAACGATTCCTTCCCGAATGTGTCGACAAAATATCGTAATATATATGGCAGAAACACATTTCCATTGCCTATGAAATTTCCACTAGCTTGCATTCACTGGGGTAGTCAAAATTTGATATATGCTGCAGCTTTGTTGAAACA
Organism: Haliotis rubra; assembly: GCF_003918875.1. Taxonomy (NCBI): domain Eukaryota; kingdom Metazoa; phylum Mollusca; class Gastropoda; order Lepetellida; family Haliotidae; genus Haliotis; species Haliotis rubra. Next base: position 645,116 of record NW_025766880.1, read on the forward strand.
CATGAAGGAATTTGCAGTTAAGCATTAGGTTATTAGAAACTTTGCTGCGATTGGAACCTTGGAATACAATCTTAGCTGTTGAGCGTGGATAAGCTGCTTTTGTGTCTGGTGACAGGAAGTCAGAACAAGCTTCTGATCATGTCTTCTATTGGTCCAGTGTAGCAATGTTGACTCAAATTCCCAGGTCCATTCAACAAAGGCCAAGTATACTCACTCATTAAGTTCAAGAATTCAAACAAACCTTCGTCTTTGAATGTCGTTAAACACTACTGGGTTATATGTTTTCGAGACTGTCCTGTAAAAGTATACCACTCGATGTGCTTGATGTTGCGTCCTGTTGAACAAACAGCTGCAATGGAGATCTAATGGGAATGGATAGCAGAACAAATGCACCAGAAGAGTCTGCAAATCCATGTAGAGGAGGCCAACACTTGTTCATCCTCATTGTACTACCCTTTAGTCTCTCTGCCCAAATCTGTAAGACAGTTCAAAGGCATGTTTTCTGCATGGAGTTTGGAAAGCCAAGAATTCTCCATTGTCAGAACAAAATAGAGCCCTCGAGTTTATATATTCTTGACAGAATTGTTGGGTATATTCTTGAGGATAGAATTTGCGGGAGCTGATGGCGTCCTATATTGGATGTGTAAATGAGGTTCTGAAGAAGGTCTTTGTGAAATTGAAGTACCATACTTCAGTTCAGAAATTAACGTACCTTATAAAGTTTCGAAATTGACGGACCCTACTTCATTTCTGAAGTTGAGGTACCATACTTCAGTTCCGAAATTGAGGTACCATACTTCAGTTCCTAAATTGATGTACTGGATTAAAGTATTATACTTCATTTCCGAAATTGAGGTACCATACTTTAGTTCCGAAATTGACGTACTTGATAAAAGTACCATACTTCAGTTCTGAAATTGAGGTACCATACTTTAGTTCCGAAATTGAAGTACCTTACTTCAGTTTCGAAATTGATGTAGCGTACAGTTCCCAAATTGACGTACTGGATTGAAGTACCATACTTCATTTCTGAAATTGAAGTCCCTTACTTCAGTTCCGAAAATGAAAAAGAAGGTCTTTGTGAAAATGCACCTGAAATATCATAATGAAATTGAAGTACCATACTTCAGTCTGGACTGAAATAATATACTTCTGTTCTGAACTAGAAAGAACCAAACATCCGATATGAAATTGAAGTACCATGCCTCAGATCCAAAATTGACGTACAAGACTTCAGTTCTGAACTTGCATCATTTGCATGCTCAGCAGTCAATCGGAAGTAGATGTAGAAAGAAATCCCAGCAGTTAACAGTATCCAGTTGTCACTGACAACTTTTTGATTATAAAAGACACATTGAGTGGTTTTAGTCTCTCAATTGATGTGTTACATAACTTACGATATAATTTGAGTTATATGACATTAAGACGTTTTTTGAAAGAACATACGATCGCACATATCGCTTGTACATCATGTGAATCATACATTTTGCACACAGTTACACCGAAAGGAAACTTTGTTCTACTTGTTCAAGTGTCCATATTATTTGAAAACAAATTCTTTGGGCTCAAAATGCTTAAAGTATAAAATCCAGTTACACGCAACAACTGTTGTTAGATAGAACGTTAAACAAACATGAGATGAAACAGTTTAAGTGGTTGGAGAGTTATTGTGTTTCTGACAGGGTACACTGGATAACGAAGAATCAATGACATTCACTTCTGTGTGTTTCTCCCTGAACAGTGAGGTACCATGTCATGGTAATTCTCAGCAGCTGTATCTAACTGGATAAAGACGAAAGTATCAGAGAAAGTTTAATAGTTTCTATTATGATTCCTGTAATATAAAAAGAAACAATGTAGGGTGAGGTGAGGTGAAATTGGGTTTAACGTCGTGCTTGAGAATATTTCTCTCATGTGACGACGTGCATGCGTGTGTATGTGTATGTGCGGCTGCTTGTACTAGCCCAGACTGAAGCTGGTTTTATAGTACTAGCCCACTGAGATACCATGCCGCAGTGAAGCATGAATACCCCACTCAGACACATTATACTGACTCCGAGCCGACCAGTCCTTGTTGTACCCATTAATGCCGAGCGCCAGGCAGGAACCAACTAGTACCATATTTTAACGTCTTTTGGTATGACGCGGTTGGGGATCGAACCCGCGACCTTCCGCTCTCCGGACGGATGCTCTAACCACTACACCACGGAGGCGGTCAAACAATGTAGGGAGGGGGGACTAATTTACTTAACTATCTTGGGACTAAATCGGTTTGTATTTATCTGATGTCATATGTATTCTTGTAAACATTGATTAACGGTCTCGTAAACAGGTGTGTGTGTGTGCGTATGTGCGTGTGTGTTTGTGTTAAAAGTACCTACCTCATTAGTGTCATCATGACAGGGACTAAGGAAATTGTCGCCGCCAGGCCGGACATTAGGTCAACGATGACGTAGGGATACAGATAGGGACAATCTAATTGGCATTTGCCCACTGTGCCTTCGTTACCAGGAATCTCGCTGCACCCCATGTATGTCTGAAATAAGACCAGCGTACAACACAGATATTAAATACTTATAAATGAAAATATATACTAAAAGACACCGGGGCATTATCTGTATTTAATTGTGTATAATCCAATGACACTGATGGAATAAGATACCAATTTTAGTCCCTCTCGGTGCATATCTAAGGTGACATGTCGCTCTACTAAGAGATACCCACAGTGCAGTTTTCATACTGGCATCCCACACAGGGAGTGACATACTTACTATACCATTCTGAGACTGGCATCCTGACATACAGAGAACCTCACAGGAAGTGTGATACGTACTGTGCCGTTCTGAGACTGGCATCCTGACATACATGGCTCCATGCTTGCAGGGAGTGAGATACTTACTGTACCGTTCTGAGACTTGCATCCAGCCATACAGGGATTGATATACGTCACTCCATCAACTCCACACAGTGGCACGTACTCCGTTGCATCACAGTTGCAAACAGTGTCATTTATTATTGAATATCTGAAACAGAATTATTTACTGCAGACGTATTTATGTATAAGTTTCATGATCTTGAAAACAAAATTCAGAATATATTTCAGCATACATTCAGAAAATCTAAGTGTATGCTGTATTCAACCCATCATATTACTTGTTAGTGTAAGGTAGTATCTTTGCTTCATAGTAGTTAAAGACGAAAGAACTATGATCGTTCGTTTAAATAAGCTGTAAACTGCAAGATTAACTGGATCCCAGAGACCAAAGATACCGTATAACTTGTATTGGCTATATTGGGAAATAACAAGCAATTTCGTATCCGAACCTGTATGTATCAAGATTCAAATATAATCATGAACAAGAATGGCATTCAGAAAATGTTAAGAATCCTAATACGTGTATCTTTTCCTCTTTCAATCGAATTTCATCTAAATATTTACATTGATAAATCTCGTAATGTACTCTCCTGCTACCGTTGTGGTTCTCATACGCTCCAAACTGAAATGGTCAGATATCAATATGTAAAGGGAGACCAAAGACTCTGTAACCTGGTTCTCTGTAACCTGGTGACACAGTTACATCGAAAAGGAATACCACGTCATGTTCATGTGACCACACAGACATCCAAAGAAAATATGACACTAAATAGGCTTAACATGAAGAATCCACGAAGAAACTTTCATAACTTATATTCCATGCCATAAATGTCCGATGCTCTTTTATGTAATATATGAACCTGACTATCTTAATTTACAATGTCGATGACCTTCAGTGCGTAGTAAATAAATAATTTCAAACTCTCAATGTTCTGATTCTAACAACTGGCACCTACCTGCTTTTCACCAAGAAACTATATGTTTTGGTTATGTGAGCCCTGACACTCATCTCTGTCACCTTAACCCTCCCCCATATGTAATAACTACCTCTTACCTGCTGTCACCTAGACCTTTGATGTTCTGTTCGTCGCAACCAAAGACCAGCGTGAGAGAGCAGAGGACAGTTGCAATGAATACCAGTATGGTCGTGAGCTTCATGCATCCAATGCAGGTAAGCTGGAATCTGCTAGTGATTATGCCTCCAAGAAGGGTGCCCACTAACGCCCACATCAGCTCTAGAATACCTTCAACACATTCAGGTATGGAAATGTGAACTTAGATGAAAAGTGAATGTGATTTAGTTTCCACTTTTAAACAATCATGTAACCCTGTTCATATACCTTAAATGTGTGTCCTTCAGGTTTACAGATAAAGAATCCATCTATTTTAAACCGAAAATAACATGTGAGATCTCCTGATTACATGTATGAATCAGTTTACACGGCTCGCATTTGATTCACTCACAGAAAGCTTGGAGAGATATGTTTGCATAATATGAGACAATACACAACTTTCATCTGGAGATAGGACATGCCAGTCTCAATGTAACTAACTTGCGTCCTACTCACTGATGCACACGTTAAAACATAACGTCAACAAAACTGTCGCTCCTTACTCAATATGAAGTTCGCCTCAGCTGCCGTCGTTGTAAACTGGGTCATGATGTATTTTGGAGCAAAGCTGAAATAGCCTCCAACAAAGAACAAAGCACTGGCGTTCCCAAAGAGAAGACAGGCGACTACTGGGTTCTTCAATATCCGCAATATGGACCTTGGCATGTCTGCAGGAACAACGGAAATAATTCGGTTAATAGAACAAGACAAATTTTAGCTACCAACTTCATAATGGATCTCTGTGGGTGATGGGTCCATAAACGGATATGGCAGCAAGAGACCGATTGATACGGAGAGATAATAGGAAACAGACATCACATACCGAAAATGGCGGTATTTGTTTGTGTGGGATCAAACATGCAATAAAAGTCCCATGTATAACCACATGGAATTTGCGCTGGGAAAGTATCCTCTTAGTGTCGTAGACATGTTTCCATTTTTTACCCTATAGCATCCCTTTAAAACACTTTCAAAAAAGAGAAAGAAACGCATAAGCCATTTTCAGAAGAATTCCTTGCGTTAGTTTAAAAGCAATTATTTCATGTAATTACAATGGTGAAAATTCACACATTTATTGACAAAGAGTTCGCCAACACAACAGCCACCAATATAGTTCTGTTTCTGTTTACTTGAGTCCACCAGATGGCGTCAAAGTCAGTACTTTGTATGACCATCATTGGCAGGAATTCCTGCTCGGCATCGTCTCGGGACGGACTGGATAAGTCTCTCTTTCCTCCCCACCCTTCTGCAATGCGATGGCCAGTTGTGGAAGTGTCTGAGGCGTGTTTTGACGTTGACGTACACGTCGATCGAGTTCATCCTATATGTGTTCTATATGTGTTCTATTTAGATCTGGTGATCGGGAAGGCCATAGCAAGACACTGACTTTAGAATTGGCACGGTAGCGGACAGTGACGCTTGCTGTATGTGAAGTAGCATTGTCATGCTGGAACAAATCCCCCTGTCGGTTCATAATCGGAAGCATGTGACATACACGGACTTCATTGATGTACCGATTTGCTGTCAAATTTCCCTGAACCACCACTAAATCAAATATGTGTGTGCTGGATATCGCACCCCACACCATGACACTTCCACAACCGAATCTGTCGACCTGTCGAATGCGATTAGGGGCAAAACGTTCATTTCTCCGACGGTGGACACGCTGTCTTCCATCTCGCTGGTGAAGAAGAAATCGTCAACTGCGTCAGACTACGACTCCACAGCTTCAAGGCGGCCAATGGCGATGTCTCGATTGGCAGCACTCAAACAAGGCATGATTATTTCCGCTTTTCAAGGCAAAAACGGATAACAAAGTGAAACACAACGTTTACTATAAGTGACCAAAACACTGCATGCTTTTCCTATTACTTGCAAGTGTATTTTGCTTTCCATGTTTTTTTTATGACGCTTTGGCGAAAGAAATAGTATATTTGTATTGACTCTGCCGCAATAACATGAGTCCAATATTCTCAAAATCACCTATCCGTTTCTTTTTGTGAAGAGTGTAAGTCTCAGAGCGAAAATTGTAAATGAGTAATTACAAGCATGTTACAAGGTACCACACCATGGCGTCTGGTACTTCTTTCACCCAGAAAGAAGGTGCAGCAGCAACTCACCCACTATATCCTTTATCAGTGACGTGGCCGTGTGGATATCTTTAACTGTTGATTTCTTCATGTGCCTTGGGAAGAAGCCTAAGGGTACAGCAAGAACGATGGCTGCACATCCAAGGATCAGGTACCCAATCCACCATGCTCCTATCCACTGGGGGTGATGGCTGTGTAATTGGGACTCTTGAAACCAAACCATACAACTGGTATAAATTTCATAAAAACGTGTTGTGCTCGTATGGCGTAAAGAACATTGATTCCAATGAATTCCCTGAATACAAAACCTTTATTTGAATAAAAAGTCTTGTAAAACATTTTTGTAAAGAAAGATTGAATGGAATTACTATTCACTAATTAATGCAAGCACATAACCAACCGCTTAGATCAATGGGGACGTCACTGAGCCATCCACCAAGACCGAGTGCAACAGCTGGTCCAAGGAAAGCTATCGCCATAATGATGCCTACAAGACCACGAATACAAACAAATTATATTACCTGTAAACTACTTCCACTACACGCTATCCTTACGCTACACACAATCCTCCCGCTATGTGCTCTCCTTCTGCTTCACACAATCCTTTCGCTTTTCACACTCCTTCCACTACGCACAATCCTTTCGCTGTAAGCATTCCTTCCACTACAATCCTTTCGTTTTTTGCACTCCTTTCGGTACACAAAATCCTTTCGCTTTTCACACTCCTTCCACTATACACAATCCTTTCGCTTTTTAGTCTCTTTCCACTACACACAATCATTTCTCTATACGCACTCATTCCGCTACACACAATCATTTTGTTTTTCAGGTTCTTTTCACTACACACAATCCTTTTGCTATGCGCGCTCATTCCGCTACACACAATCCTTTTGCTATACACAATCCTTCTGCTACACACAATCCTCTTGCTTTTCACACTCCTTCCGCTACACACACAATCCTTTCGCTATACCAACTCCTTCCGCTACACACAATCGCTTTTTGCACTCCTTCCCATACACACAATATTTCTGCTATATTCTCTCCTTCCACTACACGACCCGTCAAGGTCCGGCTTAGAATATTGATCTTCAGTAACCCATGCATGTCGTAAGAGCCTACTAACGGGATCGGGTGGTCAGGCTCGCTGACTTGTTTGACACATGTCATCGGTTCCCAATTGCGCAGATCGATGCTCATGCTGTTGATCACTGTATTGTCTGGTCCAGACTCGATTATTTACAGACCCCTGCCATATAGCTGTAATATTGCTGAGTGTGGCGTAAAACTAAACTCAGTCACTGACTCACTCACTTCCACTACACACACTACTTCCACCTTACACACACTACTTCCACTACACACGCTCCTTCCGCAACACATACTACTTCCAAAATACACATTACTTCCGCTACACACATTATTTCCACTACACACACTACTTTTACTACACATACTACTTCCGCTACACATACTACTTCCCCTGCACACATTACTTCCACTACACACACTACTTCCACTACACATACTAATTCCCCTGTACACATTACTTCCCAAATACACACTACTTCCAAAATACACACTACTTCCAAAATACACACTACTTCCACTACAATACCACTTCCAAAATACACACTACTTCCAAAATACACACTACTTCCTCTAGAGACACTGCTTCCACTACACACGCTTCTTCCACTACACACACTACTTCCACTACTCACGCTACTTCCGCTAGATACACTACTTCTACAATACACATTAGTTCAGCTACACACACTACTTCCACTACTCACACTACTTCCATTGCACACACACTACTTCCGCTACACACACTACTTCCACTACACACTACTTCCATTACACACACACACACTACTTCCACTACACACAATACTTCGACAACACACACTTCCACTACACACGCTACTTCAAATACACTCTCCTTTCGCTACTCACAATGCTTCCGCTTTTCTGAATAAAAAGTCTTGAGTTCCACTACAAGCACGACTTTAACTACACACGCTACTTCGAATACACTCGCATACAATACCTTTTGAAACCCGCGATCTACAAACACATTTTTTATACATGCACTACGTCTTCTAATCAGATACCAAAAGGTTTCTTATGGATAAATACATAAAAACTGTCACTTTACAACGAACGATGTATTTTCTCTATTTCATAATGAATCAAAATATTTATCATGTTTACTCTCATCTTCTAAACTCTCCCCTTCACATCATGTAAGACCTGAGAACGTACCTGTCAGTAAACTCGACTGCTGTTTGTCGCTGGAATTATTCTCAACGTACGGTAGACCCAGGGAAAACTGTGGGGATTTACCCACTCCTAGTAACACCATAAGCACGGCCTGCACATTGTACATCCAACGTCCGTTGTCAGTGGCTTGGTCCTTCGTGGCTGGGCATCTCTCATGTTCCTGTACGGAATCCTGACACAATCTAGCACCTTGTGAAGAAGAATAGTTGGAGGCATCTAAAGAAGGGAACGATACAGGATCCATGAAATGTAACAAACCACACATTAAACTAGCAATACCATACAAAACCATTGCGCCGGACAGGATCCTAGGTATACAACCCCTTCCTCCAAAATGGCTGAAGAAGAAACTAGCTGAAAGACAACCGATTTCGTTGCAGCTCAGAAGGAGGCCACTTCTTGTACTGCTGAGTCCAAACTGTTTCTCTAGTGCTGTGATCTGTGACGTTGTGTAGGGCTTGACTGACCCCAGCAACAGTGCCGACATACTGTAGACAGCAGTAAACCAGAGGATGTTGTTGAAACACCATCGACATCCTCCAGACTCAGCCATGGTGTTGACACGCAGGCCACTGCCTGGATTAACAGATGAAAGGACATGTACTGTACGAGATCTTATTGGAAAACAGACAAATCAACGATGGACTTAGCGGTACCTGGGAAAATAACATATAGCTGTGCCACTGAATGACTATCTTCTTGTCGGATGGCATGTTTTGTGTCACACAAACAATTCAGATTGAATGCAGTTTAACCCCAGTCGGCTATAACGACCTGTTAATAATCGCTTATCATAAGAAAGCCCCTCGTTCATGTAACAGAGTGACCGGTGATCAGTCATTAGTTCTCAGTTGAAAACAAAACTGCTCGATTCTCCAGGGGATGAACTTCTTTAATGAGCCACACAGGATACAGGTATATTTATACTATGTTCAACGACATATCAAACTCATGACTGAGTATCATTAGGTTAGAGCGATTAAGCTCTAAACGCGCATGGAATCGCTAAGATAATGTCTGTCTCTCCACCGAACACCTTGGATCTATATAGCCAACTTTCAGGCAACCGGTCACAACCTTATGGCCGAGAGGTACACAGTTTTGGTATTGTCTTCATTGTAAACACGTTGTTTGTCCCAACTAGTGGATGATGTCTCTGGACACTATTGGTTGGTCCGAGACCGATATATAACGTTATAATCACATGATGATCACAACAATTTGGTTCAAGAGTTGATCAGTCTGTCGTAGCAACACAACATGATGTTTGTCCTCCAACCCTGAGAGATATCCAGTGTTATCAGCTGTGTCCAGTGGGCGGCACGGCACACGAGTCCTTGTTAGATCGGCGCAAACATAATTATGTTACATTCGCCCCTTTTCAATCCGATTATTTGAAAGAATAATCAAAGCACATTAATGATTGGAATGTTCAACCTTGCGTTGTGTAATCAGGGTGAAAAGACCTGGGAAGGCTCACACACCGCATCCCATCCTGTCCAATGTTTCCCTCGCTGATCACACCTCATGGTTGCTGTCTAGTTTGTGCAGCATCCAAGCTTGGGTACAGTAGCCTGGTCGTTGAGGAGATACCGGGTCCTCTGTCTCTTCAGGCCCTCCTCCAGACATGAGTGTTGCAGAGGCAAGCTGCTCGCTCTCTCTGACATGTGTTATCTCTTGGTCCAGAGTAACCCGAGAGTGTTTTCCAAGTCTCAGTTTTCTGGCAAACCAGGGCAAATTGTTTTTCTACCAATAACCATTAATATTACTATTACAACATTTATGATAATTACAGTTATCAAAATGAATTTCAAATTCCCAGTTTCAAATTCCACCTCCCCAGTATCAATTGCAGATAATTGTTCCACGAGTCGAGACATAGGAATTGACTTCACAGCTCTCAGGTGTTCAGGAATTTCAAGTTTAGTCGAATTTCTTATCCTTGACTGAAACGGTTGGCAAAGCAAAATGTCTGACATGTTTGGGATCGTAGCTAGTCCTAACCAGGGGTCATTAACATATACTTTAGTCTCATTATGGTATGACGGCAGAAGTGTCAAATAATCGTTGGATGCTAACAAGTCTCACTCAACCGAATGAAACCACGTGGGGGTGTGATTGTTACGATACGAGGTTTGATTGTCCCCGAACTACAAACAATAGTAAAATAGTAAAACTGTCTATCGTGGTTATGAACTATTGTCCATTAACAATATAATTTGCCCTTGGTAATATAATATACATACATACATACATACATACATACATACATACATACATACATACATACATACATACATACATACATACATACATACATACATACATACATACATACATACATACATACATACATACATACATACATACATACATACATACATACATACATACATACATACATACATACATACATACATACATATATATATATATATATATATATATATATATATACCTCTCATCTACATCTTGCCTTGATCTTATACTGATGTATGTATGTATGTATGTATGTGTGTGTGTGTGTGTGTGTGTGTGTGTACAATTATTCTCATTCCACTGACAATTATGTATCATTTCTTCACAGCATTGAATTCCTCCTTGCAAAACGCGTGCTCATGTTTACACGTATGAGTGGACCGTTTGAATCTCCTCCTTTCCGGATTTGATCGCATCACCGATAGGTTTACTAGACAAAAAGGTTAGCAGTGAATCGGTGCCCACGGACGATCACTACAGGCTGATTCATCACTTATCTTACCCAGAAGGTAGGTCTATTAACGATTTTATCCCCCAGGAGTTTTCCTCGGTGACCTACACAAAATTCGACGAAGCAGTTACATGGTACAAAAGTTGGGTAAAGGCGCCAAATTGGCCACATTTGATGTCAAATCTGCGTTCAGATTGATTCCGGTCCGCCCCAACGACTTTTATCTTCTAGGAATAAGTTTTCAAGGTAAATATTACTTCGATAATGTTAAGCATTTGGATGCTCAATTTCCTGTGAATTTTTTGAAAAGTTCAGCACATGTCTTGAATTGTGCATCGTAAAGAAAAGCTCCCCGCATTCCTTAATTCATTACCTTGGGATTTCTTGTTAGGGGGATATCCCTTTACAAGCACATGTTTTGAAATACTTAAACTTTCTATGGACATGTCAAAACTGTCGGACCCTCCACTACAATCACATCTTTGGGCTTGACTATCGACACTGTAGCTATGGAGGTGACAATACCGGCTGAGAAGATAACAGAGGTCACCCAGCAGATACAAGCAATCCTCACGTCCAGTCGAAGGGAAATACGGGTAGTAGAGGTGCAATCACTGGTCGGTAGACTCCAGTTCATTACATGTGCAATCCTAGCGGGTAGAGCTTTCTGCAGGCGCCTGTACGACGCATTAGAGGGTCAGGTAAAACCGTAGCATCGCGTCAGGATTACAAGGGGAGTGAAAGAAGATCTTAAAGTCTGGCAAATATTTCTCCTCAACTATAACGGTACATCTGTGTTTCAGAATGAAGAGTGGATCACGTCAACCCACATAGAGCTTTTCACAGACGCTGACAGTTTGTGCGGGTCCGGGGTATACTAGTACTTCCACGGAAGTTGGGCGTATGGTAAATGGCCATGAGTGAGAGCGGGCTACATGAAAGACATGACTTTCCTTGAAGTGCTTCCTGCCATCGCAGCACTACGTTTGTGTGCACCTAATTTTATTAAAAACAAGGTAATGTCTTTGTGTGACAACCAAGCTGTCGTATCCATCATCAACAGACACACATCCAAGAACTCCAAGGTGATGTTTCTTGTGCGTTTGCTAGTAACTTAATGTCTTAATCATAATATTCTTTGACGTTCCAGGGCCCTTATTCTCGAAACGTTCGTAATACTAAAATTTCTTAACTTTGATCGTAGCCAATGTGTTAAGAATGGGCTTAAGGTGTTCGTAGGGCTACGAACGTTTCCAGAATAGCTAGCCAGGTACATTTCTACTCATGATAATGTTATAGCTGATGCTATTTCGAGGTTTCAGTGGGATTGTTTCAGGGAAGCCGCATCACAAGCAGACTCAACAGCAACACAACTGGATAAAATCCCACCCAGACAAAATCCCATAGGACAAAATTTCTTTGGACAAAATTCAACACCAAAATGACCAACATAGGACCCTTCCCATATTTATATGTTATTGCTAACCTTTTTCACCAGTTTCAATTAGCATGTTTTCATGACAGAAGCCAGTAAGATAAGTTGACTAGCATGTTTTCGTAACAGAGGCTAGTGGCTGCGTTGATAAATTGTATAAATGTGTCTGTGATAATGACAGTTTTTGTCTGTGTTCCAAAATGAAAGTACTGAAGAGCAATAAGGGAGGAATTTGAGTAGCATTAGAGTGAATTTTGTACACTAAGAAGGGTACAAATAAGAGTGGTATTAGGTGGGAATTTTTAAGGAAAATTGCATTAGAATGTCGTGGGTCCATGAAGACATCGTTGACAATGGAGAATCCTGTTCTTGTTATATCTCATAGTCATCGAGTCATACATCAATAAAGATGTACAAAGATGATGATGTCCTAGAATGATGCTTTAGATGATTTACATGTACCATGAAGTGTAATGAGTTTGTAATAACAATTTTCAAACATACAAGTGAAACATCAGCATGAGTAACATCAATAATATGTCATCAACATATCTGGAATCACCAGTCTTTTTGGAAGCTTTTTACATGTTCATTTTCACTTGTAGTTGCCATAAATCATATTTTGTCCACATTGTGCATTATCAATGTACTGAACGTCAACTTGAGAATTAGCCATGATGATGAACTGGGGGTTCATTTAATATATATATACATGGCTGTGACATTTGTTAGTGTTCACCAATTTATTCAGGCTTGTGGTCACGCAGTCACCAGACTTACCTTGAAATAGACTATAACTAATCCCCCTATTATTCTACGGGTAACTGCATCTGTTGTTATAAGAAAAGTGATTCTGAGTCGAGGTTTCGCCTACATAGACCCATAAATATCAGAATCAAAGAACACTTATCATCTACCACTAAATTTGACAGAAAATCAGCACTATCAGACCACATCATCAACTGTCCCAATCACAGCATAATATGGGACAATGTAGAGATATTATCGAAAAACCACCAGGACTTCACCAAAAGAAAGCTTGCAGAAGCAGTTAAAATCCGGAGACACAAGCCCTCAATCAACAGGGACCAGGGATATATCATCCCTTCTGCATACAATGCACTGATAAAAACAACAGATTAGAGCACTCCAGCTATCATTGCTAATTAATCTCATCAGCCATGTATATTTTGTTTCTGCCTCTAGGACCATTGGTTTCCTCCTATTGTCACTACATTATTACCACCGTGCCTTGTTGTTGTTGTTAATCCCTTGATTCATACCTACATGTTGTTATTACTTAATCCCTGTTCATGTATATAAGTCTGTTCTGTGCTGTAGTACTTCACTCTTGCTTGACAACGGTATAAGAATCCATACCGAAACGTCGCATCATATATAATAAAAGCCCTAAATAAAGCAAGTCTAGATTTTCCCAGGTTCTGAATCTCTGGTCACCCTCGAGCTCCTTTTCAATTTAAATGGGCAATTCTGAACAATATATAAGAAATAAATATGTTTAGACAAAAAAATTATATTACAAAAAAACACACACACACTTGCATACATCTTAAAATGTGTCGCATTGTAGATATAGATTACAGCCCTTGAACAAAGGCTCACGCTACAGTGGCTGATGCTAATAACCTGGGTCACATCTCTCACCTAGCCATAGTGCAATATTGTGTTAACAAGACCATTTTGGGTAGATTCTGGCTAAGTGAGAGTGAACCGTCCAATGAGACACCTCTTTGAAAACCCTGAAATAAAGTCACGTGACCAGTTGGGAAACTACCACTACTATGTTTAACGTTATATACATTTTTTCCATATAAGACTGATAAAAGACAGATGACATGGAGCAGTTTTCAACTGCAAATGGACGGCATATCATTCTTCTATGTGGATATCGATAGATACAAACATTCTCGAACAAGGGATAGGCTGATATTATTAATATAGTCGGTTTTCATTGTGATAGTTGTATTTTGATTTCATTCATTCAACAAAATCAATCCACTTAATTTTTTTTCGCCGTGAAATTCTTCGATGCGAGACAGACACATGCACTTAGGGTCGCACTTAGGGCGCTGGCGTGTGTGTGTGTGCGTGTGTGTGTGTGTGAAATCTTATTCACTTAGGCAGTCGATAACATGTCATTCTATTAATTCACTAAACACAGATTGTGTACATTTTTATGAAGTTCCAAATTGCATTAAAATAAAATAAATAAATCCATTATGCGAGGATTATAAGGCAAAAATACAAAACGTACATTGACTTCGTTTTCTTTCAGTCCTAACATTTTTTGCCAGTTAAACTTCAAAACGGTTACCTTTGTTGTCATGCCAATGAAGATGGAAATATTAATAGGTACAAAAGATGACTACATTTTCTAATTAATTCCAAGACGAAACTTTATTTCAAACTTGTTGATCAATGTAAGAATAATTATATAATTTCTTTCGTTTGAGGTACGAATTAGAATGAAATTTCTTTCTCCTAGCGTCGGAAGATACAACAAAGGGAAGTAATGCTATGAGTATGAGGGCGCTCTGATAGGTATAAAAGGGAGGGAAATTTGATTTAGGCCATTCTCAGCTGCGGTGCACTAGCGGTCATTTTTATTATGGACAGCCCCGGGGGAGTCAACACTGACAGCGACAAGTTAGACGCCATTTTGAAAAAGTTGGATCAATCACAAGCTGAAATTAGGAAGGCAGTTGATGAGAAAATTGAAAGTCTTCCTGATGAGTTTTATAAAACATCCAAAGAAGTACATAAATTGAAAGCTGAGAGGGACTATCAATGGAAAAAACTATAGGAACAAAATTCAGTTTGCTTTCAATTCCGAAGCTCTGGAAAACATAGAACAGTTGCGTTTTGCTCTTCAGTATGGTAAGACTGATTACGCCTTGGAATTGATTAGTCAAGAAGTTTCCAGGTTCCAGACAAGAAACAAACACATATAAAATAGCTGATTCCTCAGAGGGGGGCTGGGAAACAGTGCGCAATTATGTGGCTCATGAATTGGCGTCAGATTCTGATGACGACAAAAGAATCAACCGAGCGGAAAGCAAAGCGATTAGAAAATCAAGACAAGGGCATCTCGTTCCGCACGATTGCATCCTTACAAGTCGATCTAGCGTCCTTCCTTGACAGTCACTGAAGCTTCAACGGATTCTCATACTGGTGACCAGTCTAATAATTTTCGTGGCCGTGGTCAAAGGTCAGGAGCGTGCTTCATGTGTGGCGACTTCAACCACTGGAGACGTCAGTGTCCCTTGTTCAACGCGTCTCTGCCAAATGGGGCCCATTTGATGTTGACAGATTTGCGTCATATTACAATACTAAGGTTGTAAGGTTTAACTCAAGATTTTGGAATCCAGGAAGTGACGGAGTGGATGCTTTATCTATGTCCTGGGGTGAAGACAATAACTGGATAGTGCCTCCTGTGTTTATGATTGCACGTGTTCTCAAGCATATGAGGGAGTGTCACGCTAAGGGAACTATCGTGATTCCTGTATGGTACTCAGCCAATTTCTGGCCTATATTGTGTCTTAATAAGGTATTTATACCTCAAGTTAAAGGCTGGATGTATCTTCCCACTTGTAAGGAGGCATATGTACCAAGCAGACAGTTTGGTGGGTTGTTTGGAGTGAACGATTTAAACTTCAACATGATGGCTTTACGTGTGATATTCTGATGATGTTGTTTGCGTGTTGCAGGTGTGTTTGAACATGTATATAGAAGTGAGATACTGACTTTACCTCCACCTATGAGGGAGCTCGTAAGAAGTCTTCCAGAGCATTTGTCTTGCTCGAGAGCAAACTCCACAAATAAGAAGTATGATTATGGTTTTAAAGCATGGAAGAAATGGGCTTTGGCCCAGGGTATGTCAACAGATATGCCAGTATCACCTTTGCACTGTTTTTTATATTTGTTAGCAATGTGTCAGCAAAGTGAGACTTTCTCACCTGTTCAGACAGCTTATTATAGCTTGAGACATGCCCATGTTTTAGTTGGTTTAGAAAGCCCCACTGAGAGTACGTTAGTAAAAAGTACTTGAAGCAGCTAAGAGGAAGTTAGCCAAGCCTGTTTCTAAGAAAGAGCCTATAACAGTTGAGCTGTTGAATAAGATTGTACCAGACAATGCTGAGGAATGCTCATTGTACAAAATGAGAACTGTTGTAATGTGCCTGTTAGCTTATTCAGGTTTCATGAGATCATCGGAGTTATTAGCGATAACTCGGAGTGATGTAGTATTTTGTCAAGCTTACGTGGCTGTGTTTATTCAGAAGTCAAAAACTGATGTCTGTAGAGATGGGGCCTGGATTATCATAGGACGGACAGGTACAAATATGTGCCCTGTAGCATGGTTGGAACGATATTTGAAGCCTACCAAAGTGAAAGATCCTGAATTTATATTCAGAAATATGAGTAAGACTAAAAATGGTTACATTTTGAGAGCTGACAATAAGCCCATGTTCTATTCTCGTTTGAGAGAGCTTTTCATTGAGGTGCTTAGTTCACAAGTGAGTGATATATCGAAGTTTGGTCTGCACAGTTTGAGAGCAGGTGGAGCTACTGCGGCCGCAAACAATGGCGTTCCAGATAGAATGTTTAAGCGTCATGGCAGGTGGAAAAGCGAAAATGCAAAAGACGGTTATGTGAAAGATGATATTGAGAAGCGTTTGAAAGTGTCTCTTTCGCTTGGATTGTAAATCTGCCCGTTCTTTATGTCTCTGTTGGTGCACCGCACAGCATGACATATTATGTAAGTGTTTGTTGTATGTGAATAAGGCGTTGGAGAAATATAATTTCTTTCGTTTGAGGTACGAATTGGAATGAAATTTCTTTCTCCTAGCGTCGGAAGACACAACAAAGGGAAGTAATGCTGTGAGTATGAGGGTGCTCTGATAGGTATAAAAGGGAGGGAAATTTGAATTAGGCCATTCTCAGCTGCGGTGCACCAGCGGTCATTTTTGATTTGATGCTATATGATGTGATTTCTATGAGAGCGGATATATACACTGTCTGTATATATGTATGTGTTCTATACTGAATGTTTAATTCTCGTGTAATGTTACAGACCGATGACTGGCACTGTTGGGTGGGACGGACATGTCCAGGCTGGCGAGCCGTTAGAATACGTGAGTCATCGGGGGCATATGCCATGAGCAATGCAAGATGTAAATGGCGGGTTCGTAGCTGCTTCAGCGATGTAAGGTGACGGCGCCTTATAACTTAAGGCTCGATGGATGTAGTTTGTACAAAATGTTTGTGTAAAATTTATTTATATTCTGTTTGAAACGAATAAACTGTGGTGCACCGTACAGCATGCCATATTATGTAAGTGTTTGTTGTATGTGAATAAGGAGTTGGAGAAGCCGTTATACTACCAACTGCGTTTGCGGTGTGGCGCAGAAGACATCGCTTACTAGTCAAAAATTATGGGATATCATCCGGTTAGTCTCAGAAGAAAAGCAATAACAAAAGCAACAATCAGTCCACGGAAATTGGTCTGGATCGGTGCCTCTTTAATTTCCCTTCTCACTCTTTCAGAATCGGGGCTGCTACTGCGGCAGCTATGAACGGTGTTGATGCAGAGACCATTAAGAGATTTGGTCGATGGTCATCTGATTGTTATATCCAATATATAAGAACGTAAACTGTTTCAATAATTATGATGACAAAATGCGGTTTGTGGGTAGCTGACGACAGCTACCTGGACGGAGCGAGATCTGCGCTGGCGGACGCCCTCAGCAGGGTTGTCAGGGTTCACTCTCACTTAGCCAGAGTCTTCCTAAAAAGGTCTTGTCAAGAAAACATTTCACTATAGCTAGATGAGACATGCGATCCAGGTGAGCAAGCGTGAGCCTTTGTTCTAGGGCTACAGTCTATATCTACAATGCGACTGAAGATTGAAGATGTATGCAAGTGTGTGTGTAGTTTAAACAATATTTATTCTTGTACCACTAGTAGTGTACAGTGGGATTGACAAACAGAGTTTCCCCTATATTAATGTCTCTCCCCAAACTAATATATATTACAGCAGTCCTTTAAAGATTAGATAATGCAGTGTTCAAGTTGCTGCATCCCTGTCTAATACGACAATGTAAAATTTTGTTATTTCTCAGTCCATAGTTCTGCACAATTTCGTGTCCACTAGGCTGTGTCACAAGAGAATTGGTACATACAGCAATAAATATGTGAGTGGAATTTATAAGTGAAACAGTTAAAATGTTATCTTGTCGTACACGTGTTGAGTGGTATTGGCACTGTTTATTACTGTTAAATAGTGGGTGCTAGCATACATAAATAGGCTTAACTTAAGAACTGGTTCTTAACAAGCAGCAAAATAACCCCATGACTTTAGAACCGATTGTTGACTTTGTGAATAAGCTAGGATTTATTAGTTGTTACTAGCACCACATAAATGTGGTGTCCATGTGTGTGTAATATTACAGCCAAAGAAGCATCATTTGTTTGCATTTTCAGCCACCATTTCTTATAATTTTCTTAATACACTACATCTTTTGCACCAAGCATTATTTTATTTACATTTTCTGTAAAACGTAAAGAAATTAGAATAATACCATATCAATGTATCACACTTTAATATAAATTTAACTTATCTTACAAACTGAGCATTTCCTAATCATGACCATTTTGGTGATACAGACAATGGCTCAACACACGTAATATGAAAAATGTAAAGAAATTCAAATAATACCATACCAATGTGTCTCACGGTAATACAAAATTCACGAATCTCACTAATTGAGCATTTTGTTGATACAGTATATGTCGCTCATCTAGACATGCGTTATCAAAACACTATCCCAGGTCAGCCAGATCCCACTCTGGCTATGTGAGAGATCTGTTTTGACAGAATTTGGCTAAGTGAGAGTCAACCCAGGATGCTGGTATTGAAACTCAAAACTCTTTATTCTCTAGAAACCGCCAACGGCGGTACATGAGATAATCGTATATACATTTACATAATATACAAGATAACAGCTTACAAATTACAACAAGGTTTCATTTTTTAAAAGCATTAAATATGTTTTTTTGGTTTTTTTTCACTTTATTTCTGTTTCGCATTGGTACAGTTCAATATGTGATTCAGAATCTTAGAAAGGCCTTTTAGGTCGCTTATGCTGGTAGTAAGTAGATAAGAGTTTCTTATGGACTGACAAATTTGAAAAATCTAAGTATTTAGCGTTAAGAGATTGATGACGTAGTTGGAGAAAAGCTTCACATCTAAACAAGTAGTGAAACTCGTCTTCAACAGCGTTTGAAACACAAAGTGGACGTTGTCGGTCTTCACGTGGAATGCTCAACCGTCGGCCTGTCTCAATTGGTAATTTATGGTTGGATGTTCTGAACTTCAAAATTGGGTAACATATGCTTTTTGAAAGATCTAGAAGAAACTATTTTTCTAAGATTGGTTGGGTTTTGAAATATTTATAATAATCCCCTTGGAACTTGAATCAACATTAGATTCCCAATTTGGGAAAAACTGTGATCTGTAGGTGTTTTCGACCATTGAGATAAGGCAAGGCGCCGAGCATACAGATTGATTTCGAAACACGTAGTATAGACCGCAGTTATCAAGGATATGTTTCACAAAACGTAACCATGGGATTTTATTTGTATTGTCACAGATGTGGTTAACACAGTCATATATAGCCTGGGATGGTTTCCAGTATGTGTTCTCGGAGGCTAAGTTATGCCAATGTAAAATATATCGCTTACAGATTTTGATTATCAAAGGCGCCCTTCCAAATTCACTAGTAAAGCATAAAATTGGGGGTGCTATTTCTCAAACCGGAAGCTAATTTCAGGAACTTTAAGTAAATTCTTTCTATTATTTTTTAAGTTTTGATGTCCCCATATCTGAGACAAGAGAATTGGAACATCAAATGCATCTAAAAGGCAATTAAAGGGTAAATTAACGTTCCTGGATTTCTTTAAAAGGAAATAAATTGCTTTGGTGGCGCTGTCCGTAAGTGCTTTAATTGCTCGGTAAAATCGCCCATTCCTGTGGAATATAATTCCAAGGTAATCGTATGTATCTACACTATTGATAGTTTCAGTTCCATAGGTAAAGTGAAGTTTTGAAGATTTTGCAGGGCCACTTCCAAAGATAACTACTTCAGTTTTGGACAAATTTACTTTAAGTTTCCATTTCGTACAGTAAGGAAAGAGGACATTCAGTAAGGAAAGAGGACATGCAGGATTTTTGTAAATCCTTTGAATTTTCACCGAACATTGCGACATCATCTGCGTATAACAATATAATCAAATGATATAAGAGGTCAATATTGTTAATTTGCGTTTCATATCCAAAACCATTACAACTA
Source organism: Haliotis rubra (assembly GCF_003918875.1). Classification (NCBI taxonomy): domain Eukaryota; kingdom Metazoa; phylum Mollusca; class Gastropoda; order Lepetellida; family Haliotidae; genus Haliotis; species Haliotis rubra. Next base: position 665,993 of record NW_025766880.1, read on the forward strand.
CTGTCAAAGAGGTGTTGTTCAAGATGATTTAGGTATGTGGAAAACAAGAGGGGCGACATGTTCTCACCTTGTCGCACACCCTTGTAACACGGGAATTCATCTGATATGGTATTTCCAATCATTACCCTAGATTTTATGTTATGATACATATTTCTTATGAACGTGAAAAACCTCCCATCTATCACAGGTTGTTTTTGTTAGTTTATGCCACAACCCAATTCTCCAGACTTCTCCATGCTTTAGTGAAATGTACAAATTCCGTATATAGTTTCATTTGAGAGAGTTTTAGTATTTGGACAATAATTTGCATAACAAAAATGTTATCACATGTTGGAGACCCTTGTCTGAAGCCTGTGTGTGTTGGATTAAGTGTATTGTTGGTATCTAAGAATGTATTCAGCCTCTTATTTAATACTCTTGTAAATATTTACCAAGGCAACTTAAAATTGTTATAGGTCTGTACGAGTTGGGATCCAGTTTACACCCTTTACCTTTATAGACTGCCTTAACAACGCCAGTAAGACACGCGTCCGGTAGAATACCCGATGATAGTACAAGGTTGAAATGTTCTAAAAACAGAGGCATAAGTAGATCTATTGAGTCAATCAGAAAATCATTTTCGATTAAATCAACGCCCGTTGCTTTGTTTCTTTTTTATTTGTTTTTCCGCAAATTTTATTTCTTCTCGTGAAATGTCGTTGTTAAGGGTCTCAGTATTGAAAATGCATGTATCAGTCAATTTCTCGTCGAGATCAGCCTCTTTCGGTTCGAATTCATCACTTATTTCAACAAATAATTGTAGAAAGTGTCAACATCGGGGGTATTTTCAATTTATTTCTTATTTCTTACGGAATAGATAATTAATATGGTTTTGATAGTTTCGTATGTGTTTGTCTAATATATTTTATATTTTTTTGACATTTGTCGAAAATATGCTCTATCAATAGCTGATTTTGAATTTTTAACTTTATATTTAGCTTTTTTAGAATATTTAGTTCCTGTTTCGGCATTCTTTACCAAACCAAGGCTTATCTAGAATGAGTGGCATTTGTTTTTGTTACACTTTTTTCTCCAAATGCTGTACAGGCGGTGTCAATAAGCACATTCCCGATATCGTGAATCACGCTGTTGATCACCCGTTCATTTACCTGAGATTCACGCGCTCCTTGATTGATATTGTTATGAAATGTGGAGGATAAATCAGTGTCATACCTTATTACACCTGGGCTAAAACGATTTCGGAGCCACCACCGGCCGGGAGCTTTTTGAGCAGATCGAGGAGCTTCTCTTCACTCGGTTACGGCTTCCCCACACCAGACTCCTGTGGACCAATTTGTTGCTGCGGTGTTGCTGGTGATATGCCAGAGACATTACAGTCCGTTTCGCTCAAAAGCGGACCAATGAATTGCAATCTAACTCTAAAGCTGTTCAACAAACTATCATTAATATATTGACACAGTTCACAATTTGTTACGAGGGAGGAGTGAAAAGAGAGAAACAGCCAGGTGTGCGAGAAGCACGTGCACAAGTTCCGACAAAGTTATTGATTCATTTATCTGTGGTGTGAGACACACATGATGAAATACTCGCATGGAGTTACGTCTATTACATCTATCACAGATGGCTGGACCCAAATATGCAATTTCAAACTATGTTAAACGCACAGCATGTGCTGTCGGGTTGTCTGAGCGAAAATTAAAACAGGCACTGAGCAGGAGAAAGGGCTTTTCAGCCAACACTAACACACCTGAAGGGGCTGTATTAAAACCAGTGAAAGTAATACATTCATTCTCCACTAACAGGCGCCAATCCACCTTTATTAACTTTTAAAAATGAACTTTATTTTTGCCTTTCATACTATGTATTAAATTAAAATTGGACAGTGCATAGATGTGATGTTAAAACGGCTTCCCTCAGCAGTTGTAGATATTTTGATACAGACACTCAAACATACACCAAAGATTTTGTCACATGACAGATACGTTACCTCTAGAATGTCAGTTTGGGATCAAGTAATTACGCTTATCCTGCAATAAGTGATGATACAAACAAAATATATAGTATGTACAGGAAGCCAGTGAGATAGTATTTCAGATTGAGATGTACAGAGATTAAGTGATGTGTTTAGATGAGATGTACAGATTTCAAAGAGATGTTTATGCAACCTCAGGGAATGAAAAGAACGCTTTTCCTGAACATACAGGCACCTTTATTTCCCTCGCTTTCCCACTTGAAATCACTAATGCACAGATTCATCAGCTTTAGAGATTTGTTGTGCTGTTGTATGATAGAGCAAGAGACCCCCCTGAACGTGAATGAAGCAAGAATGCATTTGTTCGCCACAAAGTGGAGAACACTGGACAATATTCCCCCAATAGAATCAATTTTGATGCAACATAACTATGGACAACTCTCCCGAAGAGCATGAAAGAGTTGCCAGGAATTGCTGAAATGCATGTGTAAAAAATGTTCAAACCGGTCCAAGTACGTAAAAGCATCTCTCAAGTGCACTGCACTTTTCTGATTCAGTCAAACTAGATACAATAACACTCAAGACATGATTGAGTAACCTTCCACAGATTGATGACCTACTTTGACATTGATGTTGAAATGAAACATGTTTGCGTTGAGTTTGATATGTTTTTATAGGTGATATATAGCCAACCAAGCTCATACACATTACATTACACACGTAAATAAATCTAATGATATATTCCTTCAAATAAACTTTCATCTGTTCTACAATATGCTAGATACATACTTTATGAGGATTTAAAATTGAGTAAAAATAACATTCAATTTTCTCCCAATTTCCCCAAAAAAGAAAGAAAAATGGCCCAAATTTACAAGACTTCTCGTCTTGAATTTGCAAAGAAATGATAAAAATATATTAGATCATGGGATGATCTCATACTTATTTTATAGTATGGCGGCCATTTTTCAAAATGGCTGCCAACTTTTCCATTTTCGGGTACTCATGGTATAAATTGACTTCCGTAGACCTAAGCGTTAAAGATATAGACATGTATAGTTGGGAAATGATCAGCAATGAATTTCCTACAATTTGATATATGGCTTATGAAAATTTGAAAATTTGAAAAGAACTTATGACGAAAATAGTAGAAAGAATTATTTTTTTTCACTTTTTTCCCACAAATTATGAAAAATATATAAAATCTACAAGGCCTCTCGATCTTTATTTAATAAGAAGGGTATAAGCTACAATCATGTCAAATTTCATGCTTGTAACACAAAGTGCACAATTTGATCACTTATCCGCTGGGCTAGTGTGTGTATAGAGATGTTGGGCGCTCGCGAACCTATTCACAGCGCATGCGCTATGTGCGCAGCGCAGCACAGCTGTTGAAACCACTTTTCACCCCAGCTGGGATTTTTAAGTAAATCGTTTGAACTCCAATTTCGCGGGATTTTTTTCCCATTATAAGTTGAAATTGCATTTTTGATAATTTGTTACTGTAAGTCCATACCGAAAGGTATCAGAATCTGCAAAGTTGTGTTTTGCGTTGCATGTAAGCTTTAACATAGCAGTCAATGTTTTCAGATAAATTGAGGACTTGAGGATATGTTCGCTGAAGAAAGCATCTTCCTATGTGATGTATATGTTACTAGCTTAGTTCTTTGATAGCAGATCAACCATTGAAACAACACTAAATGGTGTTGTCAATTAACTGAACAAATGATATTTTTATTGTCACAAATCAATCAGCATGTGTCTCATTTCACAGACAAATATGCAGTAACGTATCTGTTCCAAAAACAGTCAATGTTTCAGTCCCGGTGATTGACAAATCACGACAAACAAAAACAGCTACCTCAACGATATACCATTCTCTTTTTATACTGATGCACAGAAAAACGTGATTCAGATACATGAGCTCAATAAACAAATACGTTACTTTGAAAATCAGATACGTTACTAGCAGAATGATAAGTAAACATATTTTTTATCATTTCTATTTAATCTGCAAACATCCATGCTAAACTAAAAGTCAAAGAGCACCCAATAAGCCAGAAAGGAACTGTGATGACCATCATATGTTGTTAATTACCTATTTTCGACCTACACATATCTTGATAAGCTATAAAAATCTTCTTCCTGTGTACGTGTTTAGCTGGTAACGTGTCAAATGACAGAACTCACACCGACTGTGCAAATAACGCGCGATTTAAATGTAATTTCAGCGGGAAATTAAATATTTGTACATATACAGAAACGAGTAACGTATCTGTTGGTAACGTAATTGTTTGGCAAAAGCGTTTCTGGCTTCGTTTAAGACAGGTGTAAACTGTAATCAGCAATTTTCAGACTAAGTAAGGTGAGGGTGTTGCATGTGTGTGTGTTATACGGCAGTGAAGAAGTTACGTTTCGATTAATTCTAGGTTCCCTGGTAACGTATGTGTTCAAAATCTCGCGTACCTGTCACAATCCAACTGAAAACACACACAAAAATGTTGTTTTTTTGTACACAACATTGGTAAAGCAAATTTTTATCTTACGCTATTCTGCAGGCCTTAGACATCCTTGAAAAATAGTTTACATTAACAACAAACAGTTACACCTAAACACACAGTATTTTTGTAGTAGCAGTGACGTATCTGTTCGCCTGTGTGGCGAGAGCATAATTTGTTGTCACTGTTAGAAATTCTTTAGGAGGAAAGACATATTTTACACAGAGCCAATCGACGGCATGTAAGACAATAAACTGGCTCATGCTGATTATATGACTAGTTAAAGATTGAAACGATAGAGAGACACAAAATTATGATATTGGCGCCTTTTAGTGGAGAATGAATGAGTAAAGCTTGATTCATTTAAAAAAAGAAAACTATCAGGAGGTTATATGGTGAAATAAATTCCTTTCTTTGTGTGTTTTGAAAAAGCACATGGAGAACAGATATTCCCTTGTCACATCCAAACATCAGTTATGGCTATTGCTACACAAAATTTGGGTTCCCTTATTTGTGAGATTACCGTTGAGAATAGATGTGTTCACTGTGAAAGATCCGACATTATTCGCTTACGAAATAGCTGCTTGCGAGTAACTAGGCAAAAACGTAATGAAGGTTTCGAACCTGTTTTCTGGATGAAACGTGGGTGAATGCTAGTCGAAAACACCCACTTGGCAATGAGTGGGTGAGTGAGGTAATATTAATCGTCACATCGGTAATATTTCAGCCATACCGTGACGAGAACAATCAATTATCATAGTATACATAAATAAATTTAGAAATTAAAAATCTGTTGACGATGACCAGTAAAAATACTAGTCTTATATGAATGACTTCTTGTACTTATACCTGCAAGTGCGCCCTATTTTCGTTATCAAAATATCAAGAGGTTAATATTTGCAAGACATCAAACTTCACAGTCGATCACTCGCATGTCAGCGGCGTCATTTTGAATCACGTCACCTGACGTGTCGGGGGATTCCCTCCTTAAAATAGTAACATACGTGTAGGAAATCGGATTTTCCGATTCTGCAGCTCGGAATTATGCACTGAACTAGTACAAGTGTACTCAACTACCTGTAGAATTATATCAGTTTATTAACGTTGTTTGATCAGTAAAAACACAGAATGTTTTTAAATGAGAGATTTATAGAAAACTCTATTTCTGCATTAAAGTGGGACAGTTACTTTGGATTAGCCACAGAGTCACATTGCTCCTAGTTTGCTACAGCTATGTTCATTGGTCATTTGGAATTGCCAAAATACAAAGAGACTAAGTATCATTGTCTGAAACCTATTTTAAATATACCAAGTGTAAAAAGAGAGAGGAATTTCACCTGAGAAAAAAGTCAGCCTGATTATAAGGTTGGAGCGATGGTACCTCAAACCAATACAGTACATGTCAGTAGAGAGGGAAGTATTTTTTTAGCCCAACACGTTTCTCGAGGAGGAATTTTACTTTACGCAAGAGAATGTTTGTAATATCTTTTAATGAGTAATATTTCATTAATGATAGCAAATTATTGAAAATTGCATTTCAATTTCCAAAAAGCTTGACATTCACTCTTTGGAAGCTACCATTATATGTCGAAGATAGAGTATTATGTTGGTTGCTTGCGATATGGTTAGGCAGTGTTTGTAATTGCAATGACTGTTTCCTATTTGAGAGGTTTCAGTCTTTAAATAACTACTTTGTACACAATAATCTGTGTTTTCACAATAGTTTTTCTTGTTAGTTGCTATTTAGGCATATTGAAGTGGTTAGTCATTACATTAATCTTATTATACTTTCTCCTCATATAGTCAGGGCATAAGTGGCATGCATTGTATTATATATTTACAATTTCAAGAGCATTGTTCCCACATGGGAGAATCCATTATTAAAACGGGGAATCAGGTTTCAGAGGAGATATTTGTCGGATATAATAATGCAATATTCAGAAGTTGTGTATGTATCAAAGGGATTATGTAAAAATGTATTTATTTTCTGCATTTCGTTGTTGCAGATCACACGTTGTGGTCCACATGGTCATTAAACCAAGCTATTAGACAACTCCGCAGTTAGTCATTATATTTTCAATGACATACACAACATGCGAGATAGAGAATTCTACTTGCAATGAAAGGAAGCCAAGAGAAAACTCCGACGACGGTACTGACAAACGCAACCTTCTGAAAATCTCGAAATACCCTTAATATATCAGTTCATAGGTTTCGCAAACAAAAACATTGGAGAGATAAATTTGAGTGCAATAACTGTCACGGTCCATGATGAGGCTCATCGTTTCCAGTTATATAACAATGTCAGAAGGCAAGTAGCCTTCGGTGCCGGTGTGATTGTATTATTTTGTGTAACAATTGTGTTTAATGTCTACATAATGCTACTATATCAACCCATGAATCATTGCAGAGAAACACCTTTTTAGCCGGTATGTTCAAACACTGCTTATTGTGAATATATATATATATTATCGCATTTTGTAAGGACAGACAATATATTTGTCAAATTATTGAAATTTATACTTTTTGCCTTTAACACAAGGAATAAATATTTCAATGTCAAAACAGTTAAGGACCTTTTTACTAATGTTAATTGTTATTAATTATCACTTATATTTCAGTTTTTAAAAGTGATAGAATTGTTTGTTAAATTTTGATTAATATGTTTTGTGAATAGATAAATGATATTTTATTAACGGTAGAATAAATGGCTGTAACCTCGAATGGGGTTAAAGAATTGTAAACATATTGTCCTCCAGAGAGGGTACATGTACATGTAAGTCCCAAAGCTTTAAAAATCAATTTAGCTCTACCAAGCTATTTTAATCGTAGAATTTTGGCTGTTTTTTCGCTTTAAACAACCACATGCGTGACATCGGCTAGTGTATCCACCTAAAAAAAAAAACTGTCAGTACTTTTTATAAAGGAGTGTTAGTCTTAGCTTGATTATAGACTGAGGTGTAATTTATTTTGAGGGAGTGGTCATTTTCCTTCCTCAACTTGAGTGAGTGAGTTTAGTTTTACGCCGCTTTAGCAATATTCCAGCAATATCACGGCGGGGGACACCAGAAATGGGCTTCACACATTGTACCCATGTGGGAATCGAATCCGGGTCCTCAGCATGACGAGCGAACGCTTTAACCACTAGGCTACTCCACCGCCCCTTCCTCGACTTGAACAGGTGGTATGGTTCATGAGTCGGTGATTCAGACTGCTGGCCATATTCCAACAGTCTGTGATATACTTTTAAGTAACAATCATTATCCAGACCCACATATGTCATATAAGCTGCTACATGTGACCACATTTTTCTGGCCTGAATTGCATGCTTTCTGTCCAACGTTCATTCCTATCCATGTGGACTGATGTGACAAGCTTATATCAAGGTTGATAAAACTATTTATTTTTGGAATTCACAGACATTTCTCTTAGCCTTCCCACGATGATTTACCAAACACTGAGATTCATTTGAGTGTTTGATTATACAAGCAAACCTTAAACAGTCTCCATCACACCATGTCATAAGTGTCAAAACGATATTCCATGAATGTAGCTTACTCTGCTGGGATTTCATGATGTCAGACAAAGGCAAACAACAGACCATTAATAAATCTGAAATATGTATCTTTACTGGTTTTAAAGGTTAATGAATTGTTCATGTTTTCATCGTTGAAAATATATGTCTGGTTGGTATGATCTAGGCAGCGTCTGACATGCATGAAATTGATCCATCACCCTCGTCTTTTAAAAAAGATATGAATTTATTACCATAGTATGTGTGAAATAATGTGTCCATAAAATCTTTATTAATGCAGAAATACATAATGAAATATACACCATTTAACTCTTTTAGCATAGTCAGTGCATCCAATCAGTATATACTTGTGTGTGTACACGTGTCCTGTACATGTATAAATCACTACAATCTACTACACCAAAGTAAAATCATTTAACGAGCAGTTTTCGAAGGGAGTTTTCATTACAGATTGCATCATCTAGCTGCTATGATTGGATGATTAAGTGTAACATTGTTTTTTACACGCATCCAGTAATTGAAATGGACCATTTAGCAACATTTAGTGCTATCTTTTTCAAAATGATGACGTATGCTGAATGTCTCCACGGAATATTCCAAGCGAGTGACGAGCTTCCTGTACTCGGAAAAGGAACTGGGTAAGCTGATCACTGTGCACACATGTGCATGTATCTGCTGCTGAGGGCTCAGTGAATTAAAACAATATATAGCGTCACTATAAAAGTCTATAAGAAATCGTTTGGATTTGTGTAACCCATTGCCATTGGTTTGGAGTAACGTTCCTTGTTTGTAGGAACATTGTATCTGTGACTAAATACTTGCCTCACTCAGAAATACAATCCATATACATGTGTTCTTGGCTGTAGACATATGAATCTTGTTTATATATATTTGGTGCTGTTTGTACTTGCAAAAGTGCGATATTGCTTCTAATATATATAAATTGTAGCACTGATTAATCTTGAAAAACAAAATCTGATCCTAGTTGGTGGTATTTTTCGACCTGTTATAGGCATGTTGGCATGGGACACTACATATGGTTAATCTCGCAATGAAAAACAGGAGAACCTGTCGTTCACTTCTATCCCATTCTATTTGAAATACAATGATAAAGTATTAAACTCGTTCCTATTTCTAATCAAGTTTATGTCCCGCGTGGAATATTTCAATTTCTTTAGTGAGTTGCAGGACGATTTATTTCACCAAGGACCTAATGCAGAGCAGGTATGGGAACGAGTTGTTTTTTATGCTACATCTGACCAAAGCTCTTTTGTCATGAATTCATAAAATATCAACATAATTTCACATGTTCATTTGTCTATAAGTCATCGAAAAGCGTATGGATACGGAAAATGTGAAAAGATAGTCCACAGACCATATATATATATATATATTAATGACTACTATATATATAACACCCTGTGTTTTACGTGACTCATACTTTCTTGACAATGATACAAGAATCTGTATCGAAACATCGCATCATCCGAATAAAGAAGTTCGTCCTTGTTTGTCTGATTCACCAACTTCTAAGCATGCCACTAAAAGAAGTTGTACCACTGTGTACTTTTCCCGCTGGGTTAGAGAACAGGCGTGTGTGCAGTCAAGGAAAATTGAACTTAGTCCTACAACTTAATTTTTGACAGAAAAATAACGGAATAGACCAATGATGATGAGCCATTGAACCCAGTAATGGAAACTGTGCTTTAACAAGAAAGACACACGTTGACATTATATATTACATTAATGACTACTACGTATATTCTCTCCTTTAAGAATATCCTTAAAGAGTGACTTGATGTTTTAACCTATGTAGCTGAAGAGTGTTATATTTATACAGTATACAGGAATACTGTTTTCTTTGTATTTGGTCCATTTTTTAGTTATTGGATTAATCAACATATTCATTCTATATACGTCCCATACGAACACAGTTCCGTTTCCATCTTGAAGGAGCTTTAAAACTGTGTAAGCTGAACATCACATTTCTCAGTATCTTCTGATTCTTCAGGTTGGGTTTGTGGTGCATCTGAATCGGAATATTCCTCAACGACCCCATTTTTTAGTAAAAGGAAAGCTGCAAAGAAGCCAGCTGACGATAGAATTTGAAATCCCGTGTCCATCCCTTTCACATGGTGTCGTAGGCTTGGGAGATTATACACTGCGCATGCGCCGACCTCACCACACCTTGTTTCCCAGAGAGTGCACGTGGTGTCAATGGCCTTTCCATAAACGATAGGTGCTGGAAGATAACCTGGGGAATAGAATAAACTATCATAAGTGACACCAGAATATACACTCTCCACTTTCTATACATTCCAATTCACTTTCCAGTTAACCTTACAAGTTGCTATATATACGTACATATAATGTGTCAATTTGATTTACAGTCTGTCCAAGATTAAGCATATATATTTGGATTTTCATTTCTTATATGTTTAAATGGAATCTACATGACACAAATAATTACAATACAAAAAGAAGGATGCTTAAGTGGTAGCATTTGTTACAGCTTGGAGTGGCATTGTTTAAATTCACGTGTATAAACTGTCATTACGAGTATGTAAGGGTAATCCGAGGATTTAAGTCTCTTCCACCTCTTTCATCGTGGGGTCGATGGAGTAAGATCTAGCTCCGTGGTAGTCAAATACAAGCAAACACGAGCAGCCCCCTTATACCTTTCTTTTACTTACCGACAAAACTACTTAGGAAAGACGATATAGCCACAGCCATGGATTTGTCCCTCGGGTGCACTGTTCTTTATAGGAATCAAATAAGCAAATTATCAGTCAACGTAATTAAATTATCAAATATATTGTTAATTAAAAAGGACATCAGGGAAACTATTCCTTCCCGAATCGTGTCGACAAAATATCTTCTTGTAAATATATGGCACAAACACATTTCCCTTGCCTATGAAATTTCCACCTGCTTGCATTCACTGGGGTAGTCACAATTTGACATATTCTGCAGCTTTGTTGAAACATGAAGGAATGTGCAGTTAAGCATTAAGTTATTTCAAACTTTGCTGCGATTGGAACCTTGAAATACAATCTTAGCTGTTGAACGTGGGAAAGCTGCTTATGTGTCTGGTGACAGGAAGTCAGAGCTAGCTTCTGATCATGTCTTCTATTGGTCCAAGTGTAGCCATGTTCACTGAAATTCCCAGGCCCATTCAACAAAGGCCAAGTATACTCACTCATTAAAGACAAAGTTTATATTTATCCAAAAATACTTCAAGAATTCAAACAAACCTTCGTCTTTGAATGACTTAAAACACTACTGGATTATTTGTTTTCGAGACTGTCCTGTAAAAGTATACCACTCGATGTGCTTGATGTTGCATCCGGTTGAACAAACAGCTGCAACGAAGATCTAATGGGAATGGATAGCAAAATAAATACACCAGAAGAGTCTGCAAATCAATGTAGAGGTGGCCAACACTTGTTCATCCTCATTGTATACCCTTTAGTCCCTCTGCACAAATCTGTAAGACAGTTCAAAGGCATGTGTTCTGCATGGAGTTTCGAAAGCCAAGAATTCTCCATTGTCAGAACAAAATGGAGCCCTCGAGTTTATTATTCTATACAGAATTGTTGGGTTTATTCTTGTTAATAGAATTTGCGGGAGCTGATGGCGTCCTGTATTGGATGTGTGAATGAGGTTCTGAAGAAGGACTTTGTGAAATTGAAGTACCATACTTCAGTTCAGAAATTAAAGTACCTTACAAAGTTTCGAGATTGACGTACCCTACTTCATTTCTGAAGCTGAGGTACCATACTTCAGTTCCGAAATTGACGTACTGAATTGAAGTACCATACTTCAGTTCTGAAATTGAGGGACCAAACTTTAGTTCCGAAATTGAAGTACCTTACTTCAGTTCCGAAATTGAAAAAGAAGGTCTTTGTGAAAAAGCACATGACATGTCAGAATGATATTGAGGTACCATTCTTCAGTAAGGATTGAAATAACATACTTCACTTCTGAACCAAACATCAGATCTGAAATTGACGTACCACACTTCAGTTCAGAACTTGCGTCATTTGCATGCTCAGCAGTCAATCGGTAGCAGATGTATAAAGAAATCCGAGCAGTTAACAGTGCCCAGTTGTCACTGCCAACTCTTTGATTATAAAAGACACATTGAATGTTTTAGTCTCTCAAGTGATGTGTAAGATAACTTATGATATAATTTAAGAAACGTGGTTTATGTTATATGACATTAAGACGTTTGTTGAAAGAACACACGATCGCACATTTGGATTGTACATCATGTACATGCTTGTTAGTTAAACGTTAAGATGTGAATCATTCAGTTTACACCCACTCACATCGAAAGGAAAGGAATTTGTTCTCTTCTTTTTCACGTGTCCATATTACTTGAAAACAAATCCTTTGGACTCAACATGCTTAAAGTATTAAATCCAGTTACACGCAACAACTGTTGTTAGATAGCACGTTAAACAAACGTTTAACTGGTTGGTAAGTTATTGTGTTTCTGACAGGATACATCGGATAACAAAGAATCAATGACATTCACTCGTGTGTTTCTCCCTGAACAGTTAGGTACCATGTCATGGTAATCAGCAGCAGCTGTCTCTAACTGTGCAAAGAGGAACGTATCCGTGAATACATTAATGTGGTGGTGCTTTCCAGCTTGAGTGAACATAAATATCTATAAAGGCTACATACCAGCTTAAGCTAAAGCTATAGTAATTCTCTGTGCGTTTCTAGACATAGATGAACACATTGTGTTCCCTATCCATGTTTTGTGTCCAAGGTGCCCAGATAAAGTATAATAGTTTTTATTATGATTCCTGTAATATAAAAAGAAACAATGTAGGGATGGGGACTAATTTACTTAACTATATTGGAACTAAATCGCTTTATATTTATCTGATGTCATATGTATTCTTGAAAAAATTGATTAACGGTCTCGCAAACAGGTGTGTCTGTGCGTATGTGCGTGTGTGTTTGTGTTAAAAGCATCTACCTCATTAGTGTCAGCATCACAGGGACTAAGGAAATTGTCGCCGACAGGCCGGACATAAGGTCAACGATGACGTAGGGATACAGGTAGGGACAATCAAATGGACATTTGCCCACTGTGCCTTCGTTACCAGGAATCTCGCTGCACCCCATGTATGTCTGAAATAAGACCAGCATACAACACAGATATCAAATACTTATAAATGAAAAACTATACCGAAAGACACCGGGACATTATCTGTATTTAACTGTGAATAATTCAATGACACTGATGGAATAAGATACCAATTTTAGTCCCTCTCGGTGCATATCTAAGGTGACATGTCGCTCTACTAAGAGATACCCACAGTGCAGTTTTCATACTGGCATCCACACAGGGATGTATACTTACTATACCATTCTGAAACTGGCATCCTGACATACAGAGAACCTCACAGGGAGTGAGATACGTACTGTACCGTTCTGAGACTGGCGTCCTGACATGCATGGATCCATGCTTGCAGGGAGTGAGATACTTACGGTACCGTTCTGAGACTTGCATCCAGCCATACAGGGATTGATATACGTCACTCCATCAACTCCACACAGTGGCATGTACTCCGTTGCACCACAGTTGCAAACAGTGTCGTTTACCATGGAATATCTGAAACAGAATTATTTACTGCAGGCGTATTTATGTATACGTTTCATGATCTTGAAAACAAAATTCAGAATATATTTCAGCATACATTCCGAAGATTTAAGTGTATGCTGTATTCAGCCCATCATATCACTTATTAGAGTAAGGTAATATATTTGCCTGATAGTAGTTAAAGACGAAAGAACTATGATCGTTCGTTTAAATAAGCTGTAAACTGCAAGATGAATTGGATCTCAAAGACCAAAGGTACCGTTTATTAATTTGTATGGGCTATATTGGGAAAAAACAAGCAATTTCGTATCCGAACCTGTATGTATTTGAATATGTATCAAGATTCATTCAGTGGCATTCAGAAATTGTTAATAATACTCTTCCTCGTTCAAATCGAATTTCTTCCAAATATTTATATTGATAAATCTCGCAATGCACTCTCCCGCTACCGTTGTGGTTCTAATACGCTCCAAACTGAAATGGTCAGATATCAATATGTAAAGAGAGACTAAAGACTCTGTAACCTGGTTCTCTGTATCCCGGTAGCAGAGTTACATCGAAAAGGAACACCAATTGTGAACATAAAGACATCCAAAGAAAATATGACACTGAATAGGCTTAACATGAAGAATCTGCGAAGAAACTTTCACAACTTATATTCCATGCCATAAATTTCAGATGCTCTTTTATGTAATCTATGAACCTGACTATCTTAATTTACAATGTCGATGACATACAGTGCGTAATAAATAAAGAATTTCAAACTCTCAATGTTCTGGTTCTAACAACTGGCACCTACCTGCTTTTCACCAAGAAACTATATGTTTTGTTTATGTGGGCCCAGACACTCATCTCTGTCACCTAACCCTCCCCATATGTAATAACTACCTCTTACCTGCTGTCACCTAGACCTTTGATGTTCTGATCGTCGCAACCAAAAACCAGCGTTAGAGAGCAGAGGACAGTTGCACTAAATACCAGTATGGTCGTGAGCTTCATGCATCCAGTGCTGGTAAGCCGGAATCTGCTGGTGATTATGCCTCCAAGAAGGGTGCCCACTAACGCCCACATCAGTTCTAGAATACCTTCAACACATTCAGGTATGGAAATGTGAACTTAGATGAAAAGTGAATGTAATTTAGTTTCCACTTTTAAACAATCATGTAACCCTGTTCATATACCTTAAATGTGTGTCCTTCAGGTTTACAGATAAAGAATCCATCTATTTTAAACCGAAAACAATATGTTAGATCCCCTATTTACATGTATGTATCAGTTTACACGGCTTGCATTTGAAGCTTAGAGAAATATGTTTTCATGATATAGGACATGTTCAATGTACAACTTTCCTCTGGAGGTAGGACATGCCAGTCTGAATGTAACTAAACTGCGTCCTACCGATGCACACGTTAAAACATAAGGTCAATAAAACTGTCGTTGCTCCTTACCCAATATGAAGTTCGCCTCAGCTGCCGTCTTCGCAAACTGGGTCTCGATGTATTTTGGAGCAAAGCTGAAATAGCCTCCAACAAAAAACAAAGCACTGCCGTTCCCAAAGAGAAGACAGGCGACTACTGGGTTCTTCAATATCCGCAATATTGACCTTGGCAAGTCTGCGGGAACAACAGAAATAATTCGGTTAATAGAACAAGACAAATTTTAGATACCAACTTTAGAATGGATCTTTTTGTGTGGCGTTTCCATAAAAGGGCATGTCAGATAACCAAAAGAGACCGATTGATGCGGAGAGATGATAGGTAACAGATATCACATACCGAAAATTGCAGCATTGCTATGTGTTGGATCAAACAGTCAGTGAAAGTCCCATGTATAACCACAAGTAACCACAAGGAAAGTATCCTCTTAGTGTCGTAGACATGTTTCCATTTTTTTACCCTATAGCACCCCTTTAAAACACTTTCAAAAAAGAAGAAACGCATAAGCCATTTTAGAAGAATTGATTAAAAGCAATTATTTCATGTAATTACAATGGTGAAAAATTCACACATCTATTGACAAAGAGTTCGCCAATACAACAGCCACCAATATAGTTATGTTTCTGTTTACTTGAGTGCACAAGATGGCGTCAAAGTCAGTACTTTGTATGACCATCATTGGCAGCAATTCCTGCTCGGCCACGTCTCGGGACAGACTGGATAAGTCTCTCTTGCGGAATTCGTCCCCACCTGCAATGCGATGACCAGTTGTGGAAGTGTCAGAGGCGTGTGTTGACGTTGACGTACACGTCGATCGAGTATATCCTATATGTGTTCTGTTGGGTTCAGATCTGGTGAGTAGCGTAAGATTATTGTCCTCCTCAGAGGGTACGTAAGTCCCCAAAACTTTCAAAGTGAAATTTTCTCGTACCAAGTTTTTAAACGTAGTATTTTTGTTCTTTTAAATTTAGGCTTAATTATCCTACAATCGCCAGCGGCTGAAGGGATGGTGTAAATCCAGCTAGGCTCCATGCAGGTAGCAAAAGTAATGTAAGTCCCCATGGTTCCTAGTATGGTGATCTACCTTCAGTTGTTGGGGATCTATAGCCCGTGTTTTATATTGTATTGTCTTTTTTAATTGGAATGTTTTAGCTTTGCTCGCTAGTTTTATATTCATATCTGTGATTTTCTAGTATTTTTACTGTCCATCGTCGACAGGTTTTAATCTTCAAAATGTTTTCACTTTTTATTGTATAAATTGTTTTTGCCACGATATGGCTGAGTTATTGCCGATTTGACGTTAAATATTAACTCACTCACTCACTCAGATCTGGTGATCGGCCATGGCAAGACATTGACTTTAAAATTGTCACGGTAGCGGACAGTGACGCGTGCTGTATGTGAAGTAGCATTGTCATGCTGGAACAAATCCCTTTGTCGGTCAAAACCGGTCAATAGTCGGAAGCATGTGGCATACACGGACTTAATTGATGTACCGATTTGCCGTCAAATTTCCCGAACCACCACTAAATCAAATATTTGTGTGCTGGATATCGCACCCCACACCATGACACTTCCAACACCGGATCTGCCGACTGGTCGAAGTAGGGGCAAATCGTTCATATCTCCGACGGTAGACACGCTGTCTTCAATCTCTCCACTATAGAAGAAATCGTCAATTGGAGACTGCGAACCCCCCGGCTTCAAGGCGCTTCAAGGCGATGTTTCGATTGGCGGCACTCCGTCGTGGCATGATGATTTCCTCTTTTCCAGGTCAAAACGAATAACAAAGTAAAACTCAACGTTCACTATAAGTGACCAATACCGCATGCTTTTCCTCCTAATTGCACGTGTGTACATTCACAACGATATCATGACTGCAATGGACCATCAGCAAGTTACTCTTCTTATTCTCCTGGACTTATCAGCGGCTTTCGATACCATCGATCACTGTATCCTCTTCAGGCGGCTAGAGACCAGCATTGGACTCACAGGAACGGCACTGCAGTGGGTAAATTCGTATCTTTCTTCTCGGACAGAGTCAGTAAAGATCGGTGACAAAATCTCAATACCATCATTGGTTCGCTATGGAGTGCCACAGTGTTCTGTTCTGGGACCCCTTCTCTTCAGCTTGTACATTCTACCAATTGGAGACATCGTGAGAAGTCATTCCCTAAAATTCCATCTCTACGCTGACGACAATCAGTTGTATATTTCCATCAAACCATCAGAAGTTTCACAAGGAGTTCATAAGATCGAACGCTGCATAATGGATATCCGGGAATGGATGGCTGTCAACTATTTGAAGTTGAACGACAGCAAGACTGAGTTCCTTGCCATAGGCTCACGACAACAGCTGCAGAAGATGCCACCAGAAATCACACTCAAGATAGGAACTGAGGATGTGAAGACCTCAAACTCAGCCAGAAATCTGGGAATCATCTTCCAGTCCAACATGTCCCTAGATGAATATGTCAAGTCCCTCTGCAAGTCATGTTTCTTTCACATCTACAACATCGGCAAGATCCGCAACTTCCTAGACACTGAGACAACAAAGCTCCTAATGCAAACACTTGTAATCTCAAAGCTTGACTATTGCAACTCATTCTTTTGCAACACGGCATCTTCAACACTTTCTAAATTGCAGAAAATTCAAAACGCAGCAGCTCGTGTGGTCTCTCGAACCCATAGCTATGACCATATATCGCCAGTTCTGAAATCCCTTCACTGGCTTCCAGTAAAGTACAGGATCTACTTCAAGATTCTGCTACTGACTCATAACTGCCTCTACGATGACCAGTCCTGTGACTACCTTCGCCAGCTTGTACATCTGCATGTTCCCACCAGAGCTCTTAGATCAAAAGATACGTTAAGACTAACACAGCCAAGCACTAAAACATCAATGGGTGATAGAGCCTTTTCTGTAGCAGCACCAGCTCTGTGGAATAATCTTCCAGTCACCCTCAGACGAACTGAGTCCCATTCAAAATTCAAGAACTTGCTCAAAACCTACTTCTTCAAGATGGCTTCTGAATAGAATTTTTTTCTCACTTATTGTGTTCTTAACGATGTATGCAGCGCCGTTGAGCATCTATGATGGAAACTAGGCGCTATACAAGCCAATTATTATTATTATTTATTATTATTTTGCTTTCCATATTTTCTTGGTGACGCTTTGGCGAAAGAAATAGTATATTTGTATTGATTTTGCCGCAGTTACATGAGTCCAATATTCTCAAAATCACCTATGCGTTTCTTTTTGTGAAGAGTGCACAACCTTACAGCTAAAAATTGTAAAAGGGTAATTACAAACATGTTACAAGGTACCACACCATGGCGTCTGGTACTTTTCATACCAAGAGAGAAGGTGCAGCAGAGACTCACCCACTATATCCTTTTTCAGTGACTTGGCCATGTGGATATCTTTAACCGTTGATTTCTTCATGTGCCTTGGAAAGCAGCCTAAGGGTACAGCAAGAACGAGGGCTGCACATCCGAAGATCAGGTACCCGATCCACCATGCACTTATCCACTGGGGGTGATGGCTGTCTAACTGGGACTCTTGAAACCAAACCTTACAACTGGTAAATGTTTCATAAAAAACGTGCTGTGCTCGTATGGCGTAAAGAACATAGATTCCAATAATGTAAGACAAAAAGTTGGTAAGTTCCCTGAATGCAAATCCTTATTTGAATAAAAAGTCGTGAGATGGTATTCCTTGTAAAACATTTTTGTAAAGAAAGATTGAATGGAGTTACTATTCATTAATTATTGCAAGCACATAACCAACCGCTTAGATCAAAGGGAACGTCACTGATCCATCCACCAAGACCGAGCGCAACAGCTGGTCCAAGGAAAGCTATCGCCATAATGATGCCTACAAGACCACGAATACAAACGAATTACATTAGCTGTACACTGCACGCACTCCTTACCGTACCCACAATCGTTCCGCTGCACACTCTCCTTCCGCTACACACAAAACCTTCGCTATAAGAATTCCTTCCGCATCACACAATCCTTTCTCTTTTGCCCTCCTTCCCTACACACAATCATTTCGCTATAAGCATTCCTTCCACTACACGCAATCCTTTCATTTTTTACCTCCCTTCTGCTACACACAATCCTTTCGCATTTTCACACTCCTGCTGCTACACACAATACTTTCGCTATAAGCTCACCTTCCACTATAAACAATCCTTTCGCTTTTCTCACACCTTCCACTACAAACAATCCTTTCCTTGGAAAGCAGCCTAAGGGTACAGCAAGAAAGAGGGCTGCACATCCAATGATCAGGTACCCGATCCACCATGCCCCTATCCACTGGGGGTGATGGCTGTCTAACTGGGACTCTTGAAACCAAACCATACAACTGGTATATATTTCATAAAAAACGTGTTGTGCTCGTATAGCGTAAAGAATAATGTAAGACAAAAAGTTGGTAAGTTCCCTGAATACCAAATCTGTCTTTGAAGTCGTGAGTTGGTATTCCTTGTAAAACAATTGCGTAAAGAAAGATTGAATAGAATTACTATTCACTAATTAAGGCATACACATATGCTGCTTTCTAAGGAAAGGTATATTTGTAGTGAAAGGTGTGCTTATAGCGAAAATATTTTGAGTAGCAGAAGGAGAGTCAAAAGCAAAAGGGTTGTTTGTAGTGAAAGGGGTGAGAAAAGCAAAAAGGATTGTGTGTACCGGAAGGAGTGCAGATAGCGACATGATTGTGTGTAGCGGAAGGAGTGCAAAGGGTTGTTTGTAGTGAAAGGGGTGAGAAAAGCAAAAAGGATTTTGTGTAGCGGAAGGAGTGTGAAAAGTGAAAGGATTGTGTGTACCGGAAGGAGTGCAGATAGCGACAAGATTGTGTGTAGCGGAAGGAGTGTCAAAAGCAAAAGGGTTGTTTGTAGTGAAAGGGGTGAGAAAATCAAAAATGATTGTGTGTAGCGGAAGGAGTGTGAAATCAAAAGGGTTGTTGAAGTGGAAGGAGAGTGAAAAGCAAAAAGATTGTGCGTAGTGGAAGGTGTGCTTTCACATTCCTTCCGCTGCACACAATCCTGTCGCTATCTGCACTCCTTCCGCTACACACAATCCTTTCGCTTTTCACACTCCTTCCGCTACACAAAATCCTTTCGCTATCAGCGCACCTTCCACTACAAACAATCCTTTCACTAAACACAATCCTTTTGCCTTTCGCACCCCTTCCACTACACACAATCCTATCGCTTTTCAGGCTCTTTCCACTACACACAACCATTTCCCTATACGTACGCATTCAACTACACATAATCCTTTGGCAATACACACTCAATCCTTTTGCTATAAACACTCATTCTACTACACACAATCATTTTGCTATACACATTCATTCCCCTTCACATAATCCTTTTCCTATACACACTCCTTCCACTACTAACAATGCTTTCACTTTTCAGGCTCCTTTCGCTACACACAATCCTTTTGCTTTCACACTCCTTCCGCTACACACGCTCTTTTCACTACACACTACTTCCACTATACACACTCTTTTCACTACACACACTACTTCCGCTACACACATTACTTCCGCTACACACACTACTTCCACTACACACACTACTTCTACTACACACACTACTTCAACTACACACGCTACTTCCAATAAACACGCACGTCTTCCTCTACACTCGCATGCGATACCTTTTGAAATCCGCGATCTACATACACACTTTTTTTATACATGCACTGCGTCTTCTAATCAGATACCAAAAGGTTTCATTTGGATAATTACATAAAAACTTCCACTTTACAAAGAATGATGTAATTTCTCTATTGCATCATGAATCAAAATATTTATGTTTACACTCATCTTCTAAGCTCAACCCTTCACATTATGTAAAACCTGAGAACGTACCTGTCAGTAAACTCGACTGCTGTTTGTCGCGGGCATTATTTTCAACGTACGGTAGACCCAGGGAAAACCGTGGGGATTTACCAACCCCTTGTAACGCAATAAGCACGGCAAGCACATTGTACATCCACCGTCCCTTGTCAGTGGCTTGGTCCTTCGAGGCTGGACATCTCTCATGTTCCTGCACGGAATCCTGACACAGCCTGACTCTTTGTGAAGAAGAATAGTTGGAGGCAAGATCATCTACAGAAGGGGGCGATACAGGATCCATGAAATGTAACATACCACACATTAAACTAGCAATACCATACAAAACCATTGCGCCGGACAGGATCCTTGGTATAAAACGCCTTCCTCCAAAATGGCTGAAGAAGAAACTAGCTGAAAGATAACCGATTTCGTTGCAGCTCAGAAGGAGGCCACTTTTTGTACTGCTGAGTCCAAACTGTTTCTCCAGTGCTGTGATCTGTGACGTTGTGTAGTGCTTGACTGACCCCAGCAACAGTGCCGTCATACCTAAGACAGCAGTAAACCAGAGGATGTTGTTGAAACACCGTCGTCGACATCCTCCAGACTCAGCCATGGTGTTGACACTCAGGCGACTGCACACCATCTTGAATATCTACTGCCTGGATTAACAGATGAAAGGACATGTCCTGTACGAGATCTTATTGGGAAACAGACAAATCAACGAAACAATTTCGTTACGTATCGACTTAGCGCTATCAGGGAAAATAACATATAGCTGTGCCATTGAATGACTATCTTCTTGACGGATGGCAAGTTTTGTGATAAACAAACAATTTAGATTGAATGCAGTTTAACCCCAGTCGGCTATAATGACCTGTAAATAATCGCTTATCGTAAGAAAGCCCCTTCGTTTATGTAACAGAGTGACCGGTGATCAGTCATCAGTTCTCAGTTGAAAACAAAACTGCTCGATTCTCCAGGGGAAAAACTTCTTTAATGAGCCACACAGGATACAGGTATATTCATACTATATTCAACGACATATCAAACTCATGACTGAGTATGATTAGGTTAGAATCATGGAATCGCTGAGACAATGTCTGTCTGTCCACTGAACACCTTGAATCTATATAGCCAATTCTCAGGCAACCGGTCACAACCTTATGGCCGAGAGGTACACAGTCTTGGTATTGTCTTCATTGTAAACACGTTGTTTGTCCCAACTAGTGGATTATGTCACTGGATACTACTGGTTGGTCCGAGACCGATATATAACGTTATAATCACATGATCATCACAACAATTTGGTTCAAGAGTTGATCAGTCTGTCTTAGCAACACAACATGATGTTTGTCCTCAAACCCTGAGATATATCCAGTGTTATTAGCTGTGTCCAGTGGGCAGATAATTATAGTTATCAAAATGAATTTCCAATTCCCAGTTTCAAATTTTACCTCCCAAGTATTAATTGTGGATAATTTTTCCACAAGTCGAGTCATAGGAATTGACTTCACTGCTCTCAGGTGTTCAGGAATTTCAAGTTTAGTCGAATTTCTTATCCTTGAATGAAACGGTTGCCAAAGCAAAATGTCTGACATGTTTGGGATCGTAGCTAGTCCTAACCAGGAGTCATTAACATATACTGTTTTGAAAAGTGACCATTTTTAGAATATTATGCAAGACTTTCGTTTTATCAGTATTTTCTGTTAGCGGTAGGTTATCTAGTGTAGGGTAGGAGTTATCTCCCTTTTTTGAACGAGCTTTTCGTGTTGTGTTTGCGCTGAAGAGACCGCATGGTGTGCCGAGATGCACTGCAGGTTGATGGAAGCTGTATTCTTGTATAGAGGCGGAAAATTCACTCTTCAGGTGCATATATTCATTTCTTTATATTCTAAATGCACTGTAAAGTAGTATTTCCTACATAGTCATAATTACAGGTAATTTTAAGTACTTTTTGAAAACTGTTTTCATTCATGCTTCACGGAAGATTCCATTACACCTAAAGGGTAGATTATTTGTTTACTTCATTACCCATGCCTAAATATATTGTTTCATTGAGTAATTCAGTTAAGTATTTAGTGTATTATAATGTCATGTAGGAATAACGAAAGTGTTTTCGGTTAATTTCTCCATATTTTCATCAGTGTATTTTATGGAAGAGTTCATTATTTCCATAGGGGTTACATTTTGCCATGTGCTTTTGAGCAATAATTTGAGACAACTATAAGAAATATTTTCAAGATATTGATACATAGTTTTACTTGAAGTGATAATGATATTTGCAATGTATTTTCAGTAGTGTATTTGCATTTAAGAGTTATTTCCATTTTGGGAGAGTCCATTATTTAATGGGTATTATTGTAGACTAAGTGTATTTGTGGATCAGGGCCAGGGTTGTAAGTGTAATATTTATTGTACTATTGTTGTGTTATCAATGCAGTGTGTATTTATTTCTACATTTGTTTAATTTGCAGAATCTGTCAACTTTATTTAATAAAGGACTTATTGGAAGAATTCCGCCTTATTTAGCCATTGTTCATTCAAAACATATACTTTAGTCTCATTTTGGTATGACGGCAGAAGTGTCAAATGATCGTTGGATGCTGAACAAGTCTCATTCAACCGAATGAAACCAAGTGGGGGTGTGATTGTTACGATACGAGGTTTGATTGTCCCCGAACTACAAACAATAGTAAAGTTGTAAAACTGTCTATCGTGGTCATGAACCATTATTGATTAGCAATATAATTTACCCTTGGTAATATAATTCGTGGATATACCTCTCATCTACATCTTGTCTTGATCTTATACTGATGGGCAAAATAAACTTTCTGTTGCAAAATCTTTCATGATATTAACATAAGAAAATATAATCAAATGCATATTGCCCCATAGTTATTGCCAACCGTGGTGGTGTGTGGTCCTGTGCACAGAGCTCAGGTCACGAATCAGTTGAAGTTAAGCAACGTCAAGCTCGGACAGTCCTTGGATGGGTGACCGTGTTTTGCAGCTTGACTCCTGCGAGTTTCTAGGACTTCAGTCCTGCCCCACAACGAAGCACATGTGATACATGTGGTCTCACCTTAGGCAAGTTTGTTCAAAATTGCCTCTGTTCACCCAGCAGAAAATGGGTACCCGGTTGGATAAAGTCATGTGACTATAACTTTCTAGCGCCTAACAGGCAGCTTGGGTTATACGGGGTAATAATAATCAGATTCTGATTAAGCGCCGCGAGTAATCACTTGGTGTTTGGATACTGTGCGCTATAGTAGATGACTTATTCTTATTATTAACAACAAGAGTTCGATTCAGACGAACAGCAGCGCTCAAACGCACCTCTTGACAACTTTGCATTGAAAACAGCAAACTGCACGTGTTTTGCAAGTAAGGGTAAAATGCACGTGCATGCAAGGTATAAAACGACCTTACAGTACAGAGCAGATCGTACTTCAGCAGAAAAACACTTTACAATGCCGAGGTTAACTTCAGCAGAGCGAGAGAGGGCCATAGGAATGCTGCAAATGGGCGCTTCAACGGGTCACGTTGCAAGAACCTTCAATTGCTCCATCGTGACCATCAGGAACCTTCGTCGGCATTACCGACAGACTGGTCAGACCTCAGACAGGCCTGGACAGGCATACCCCGGTAGACAACTGCGCAGGATTACCGCCACCTGAGAACATTACACCTGAGAAACCGCGTGCTGACGGTAAAGTCATCAGTGTCAACAGCACTCGGTCACACAGTGAGTCGAAGGACAGTGGCAAGGAGATTATGGGCCTATGGTATCAGAGCCTAATGACTGTCAGGAACGCTGCTGACAGACAGATATGGTGGTCTGAGGTTCCAATGGGCGACAAGAGTCAGACGTTGGCAGCTGTTTTCCAACGAAAGCAGATTCTGTATAAAGAGGGGCGATGGATGAGCCAGAGTTAATGTGGGTGAAAGGACAGCTCGCTGCTGCATCCAGCAATCGGAGCCGTATGGTGGATGCAGTGTCATGGTATCGGGCGGCATATGTGGTGACCAAAGGACAGAACTGATTGTTATAAACGGTAATCTGACGACCCAACGTTACATTGACCAGGTACTTCGACCGACAGTTTCTTTAACAACAGCCACAGGGGATATTGTTCCAGCAGGACAATGCTCGCCCACGTGTCGCTCGAGTCGTACAGAACTTCTTTGAAGCCAACAACGTCAACGTCCTGCACGCTCTGCTGACATGTTGCCAATCGAGCTCTTATTGAACCACCTTGATAGAGTTATTTGACGGAGACAGAATCCACCGGTTACTGTACAGCAAATGACTCATGCCCTTGTCGGAGAATGGAGGCGTATCCCAGCTGACGTCATCAGACGCCTCACAGCAACATTCAGAAGACGTGTGTTGCATATATTCTAGCCAGAGGTTGACATACTCGCTATTAGAGACTTCCGTTCACGCTTATAGTGATAGTGAATTTTCTAGCTTGACCCCATGTCGCCCATTACCTGTTCAAAAAGTTATCAGCCCTTTTAAAAATCAAACGTTTGTACTTACCACGTGCCTATGTCATTGTTTCACAAATTATAACTTGCAAACTGTGATTTCTTGTTTTTTAGTGAGATCAAACTGAACGAGCAGAAAGTATCTTTTAACCGTCATTATAGTATTCTTTGTGAATAAAGCTATTACACAAAATTCAATAAAATTTCCAGCATACGATTGACTTAAAATATGGCAATATGTCATCCGGTCGCTACATGCCCGTTTTTCTGAGTTTTCAAGTAACAAATATTTAGTCTTCTTAACATTGATGCCGATCATGGTTGAGTCTGAGTGATACTGTGCTACCTTATTTGCTATATTATTTTGAGCTATTTTGTCTGAAACAATTGGCACTGGCAAATTATAAATTTTATAAATTTCGAAGCATCCACCTAAATCAAGAAGAGGTAGTGTAGTAACCACCAGAATTTATACAGAACAGTTGAACATGTCAATGTTTGATAGAAATTCCATAGGTCTATTTCAGGATCGGGTCTTTTTCAGAAGAACAAGTAATTCACCAGGTCTGATTATATTGAGGCATAAATGTCCTAAGGACAATAGGCTAATTTTACCTGAATATGTTCAACCTATGCCATCAAAGTTTGGGGTGTGCCTCACTTCTTCAATGGCAAACTCTATTTTGAGATACGTAGTGACTGCCCAATCGAATTCTTCATTTATTTATTTAAGGTTTGGGATACATTGTTTACCTTTTCATCAACTTTTTGAAGAGTATCAATGATAGAACTTATTGTATGTCTATTTTCCTTGATGGCTACCCTTGATACATTAAGGATACTTAAACTTTCTTGAACCACATGTTCCAAGATTCTTTTGTCCTTTTGCCTAATTCTGGAAAACAAATCGCAAATGTTATATCACTAGTATATACATATATTGAGAAACCACGTGCACTGCTTCTTACAGAGCTCTTACCGAGTCGTTAGACCTATTTGGCTGGGATAAGGCATCAATGTCCATTTTTGTATGGTCAGTTTCTCTAATCGTACTCTGGTTCTCGTTAGAACTGTCAGAGACACTACCAGTATCGGTGTGCTGGTGTTTCAATCTTTTAGCAAGTTCAGCAAGAGGTATATCATCTTCTTCAGTGGAATCATGTTTGATGATTCGTGGTTCAGAGTCATTTATATCGTAATCTGCTTCGTCATTGCTGGATTCTGAGGAAGGAGGAACAGCATAATTAGCATTCCGCTTGGGTCTTCCTTCTTTGTCTTTGGTTATATCTCATTCATCCAAGTTTGCTATCTGCAAATGCTCTGCATGAGCCTTGGTGGTTGTGCCATCCAGCTGTTTGCGAATTATGTAGGTCCCAGGTGACGTCTGTTCGATGACTCGGTAGTATGGTTGCCATTTATTCTGTAACTTTCTCTTTCTTTGATGTATTTTATAGTACACTGGATCTCCAAACTTGATAGTATTTGGTTTGCTGTTTTGATAGTCGTTTCTTTGCTTTCTTCATGTTACGATGTACGCTCACAAAGGATTGGTGTTGCAGAGCCAATTTATGCCATTCTTCTCCAGTGTATTTTCTGCTGGGTTTCAGCAGGTTATCCATAGGTGACACGGCATATCTATTATACAATAGATAGAAAGATGAAACTTGATTTACTTATGATGAATCGAATGGTTGCAAGAGTTTGGTTGAGGTGCAGATCCCAGGTTGTTAGGGAGTCTCTTGGTTGTAAGCCAGTTTCTTGGCTTGGACATCATGCAATGTGCATGATAGAATTAGGTCTTCACATCGTGTATCTTCAGTTGTTCCAAAGTCTCCTTTACTATCTTATTTACATTCTCTGTCTCGTTATCAGTTACAGCCAAACCGCGGGAAAAATCTTCTCTATGATCAGATGTGCAAGTTTCAATTCAAAACAGCGAATGCCTCTGGCCAGCTGGAGTTGTGATCTTTTATTATCTTACCCTCGTGTAAAATACTTAAATTGCATTGGTCAATGACACTTTAACAAGATTCTTAGTCACCCCTCCCACCCCTCATAAAGAGTGGTAGTTTAGAGCTCATTTTTTTCCTAGTAAAAAGTATGGATTTTGTTTTAATTGGATTAAATGAAACTTTCTATTTTATTGCCCACTATGAAATTTTAGCCAGGTAGCGAGCCGCAACTGCTGGATCTTCGATAATGATATATGGTGAGGTGTCATCAGCAAATATACGGATGTTACTCTATACCATTGGTAATGTCATTTATATAAATTATGAACAGCAAGGGTCCAAGGACTGACCCATGTGGAACCCCAGCTAACACAGCCCGCTCAGATGACAACTTTCTGTGTTCTTTCATTTATAGCTTCTAAACCAATTTAATAGTTTACCTTTAATACCGTAAGACTCCAGTTTATGGATTATGCCTTTATGCCACACTTTGTCGAAGGCTTTACTTATGTCACAGAATACAGCTCTAATTTCTTTGCATTGATCTAATGTTTTTGATATAAAGTTGTAGAGAAATGTTAACTGATTAGAAATTGAGTCACAAGGCATAAAATCTAATTGCAGGTCCGAAAGTATATTGTTATCATTAAGGAAATGGAAAAAGTATTTAAAGACGCATTTTTCAAAACCTTTAGCTAAACAACTTGTTAAAGCAACTGGCCTGTAATTACTACATTCGTGAATACAACCCTTCTTGTGAATTGGCACAACCGTCGCTTCTTCACAGATTTTCGGATACTCACTATGCTTTGAAGAGATATTAAATAACTTCGCTAGAGGTTTGGCTATTTGATTGGATAACATTTTAAGAATGTAATACTTAAGCCGTCCGGACCAGACGCTTTTGTAACATTGAGATACAATAGAATGTCCATTACCACATTCTATGTCGCTCAAAGATCCAGTTGGTGTTATAACAATATCTTCTATATAGGAAATTTGTTCTGGTACAACAGCCTGATTAGTGAAACAATTGTTTAATATATTTGCAATTTCCTGATCGTCATCATACAATACATCATTATGAACAATATATGGGAATGAACTTATGGATTTATTGGTTTTATTGCTTTATCAAGCGCCACCACGTTTTACTACGTTATGTGAACTTAGTTTTTCGTCAATGTCATTAATATAACGTTGTGTTTTGTTTTGTTTTTTTGCTTTCCTTACTTCGTTTATAACGGAATTTCTTATTTGTCTGAAGGTACTCCATGCCTGAGGCGAATTTTTCTTTTTTGCAATCTTATGTTTTCGGTTGCGTTTTCTGATTAAACTGCGTATAACCTTATTCATCCATGGAGAGTCACTAGGGCACATGGTAACAGTTTTGTTAGGTATACATGTATTTCTGCTACTTTTAAACACAATGAAGATTTCAGCTGCGATTTTAGAAACATCCTGGGATATAAACAGGGATTCCCAATGCATATTGTCAGCTATGTCCGTAATAAAAGTCATATCTATGGATGAAAAATCAAATATTTGTCTTTGGTATGTATTACATTTCTTAAGTTTTTCTTTGATGGTAACAGATATTGGACAGTGGCCACTACATATAGGATCCACGACTCCAGACTCTAGGATATTGTCAGCACTAGAAACAAAAATTCAGCCAGTCAACCCCGGATGCTGGTATTCAAACTCAAAACCCTTTATTCTCCAGAAACCGCCAACGGCGGTACATGAGATAAGCGTATATACATTTACATAATATACAAGATAGCAGCTTACAAATTACAACAATGTTTCATTTTTTTCAAATGCATTAGATATGTGTTTCACTAATTTAGAATGTCCTTTAAGATCGCTTATGCTGGTAGTAGACTAGAGTTTCTTAAGGATGGATAAATTTGAAAAATCTAAGTATTTAGCGTTCAGAGATTGATGTTGCAGTTTGGGAAAAGCTTCACATCTAAACACGTAGTGAAAATCGTCTCCAACAGCGTTTGAAACACAAAGTGGACATTGTCGGTCTTCACGTGGAATGCTCAGCCATGGGCCTGTCTCAATTGGTAATGTTCTGAACTTCAAAATTGGGTAACATATGCTTTTTCGAAGATCTAGATGAATATAGTTTTCTAAGATTGGTTGGGTTTTGAAATGTTTATGATAATCCCACTTGGAACTTGATTCAACATTAGACTTCCAATTCGGAAAAAATGGGATGTGTAGGTGTTTTCGACCATTGAGACAAGCCAGGGCGTCGGGCATACAGACGGATTTAGAAACACGTGGGATAGACCACAGTTATCAAGGATATGGGATTTAATTTGTATTGTCACAGATGTGGTTAACATAGTTATATATAATCTTGGATGGTCTCCAATTTGTGTTCTCGGAGGCTAAGTTATGCCAATGTAAAATATATCGTTTATAGATTTTGATACTCAAAGGCTCTCTTCCAAATTCACTGTAAAGCATAAAATGTGGGGTGCTATTTCTCAAACCGGAAGCTAATTTCAGGAATTTTAAGTCAATTCTTTCTATTATTTTTCGTGTCCCCACATCTGAGACAAGTTAATTGAACAACCATTACGTCAAATGCATCTAAAAGTCAATTTAAGGGTAAATTAACGTTCCTTGATTTCTTTAAAAGGCAATACATTGCTTTGGTAGCGCTTTCCGTAAGTGCTTTAATTGCTCGGTAAAATCGCCCATTCCTGGGGAATATAATTCCAAGGTAATCGTATGTATCTACAATATTGATAGTTTCAGTTCCATAGGTAAAGTGAAGTTTAAAAGTGAAGGGCCACTTCCAAAGATAACTACTTTAGTTTTGGACAAATTTACTTTAAGTTTCCATTTCTTACAGTAATGAAAGAAGACATTCAGGGATTTTTGTAAATCCTTTGGATTTTCACCGAACAGTGCGGCACCATCTGCGTATAACAATATAATAAAATGATGTAAGAGGTCAATATTGTTAATTTGCGTTTCATATTTAAAACCATTACAACTTGAGGTGTTGTTCAAGATGATTTAGGTATATGGAAAACAAGAGGGGCGACAGGTTTTCACCTTGTCGCAGACCTTCGTAACACGGGAATTCATCTGATATGGTATTTCCAATCATTACCCTAGATTTTATGTTATGATACATATTTCTTATGAGCGTGAAATATCTCCCATCTATCCCAGTTTTTGTTAGTTTATGCCACAACCCAATTCTCCAGACTTCTCCATGCTTTAGTGAAATCTACAAATATCGTATATAGTTTCTTTAGAGAGAGTTTTTTGTATTTGGACCATCACTTGCATAACAAAAATGTTATCACATGTTGAAGACCCTTGTCTGAAGCCTGCTTGAGTTGGGTAAAGTACTAGTATATTGTTGGTATCTAAGAAATCAATGTATTCAGCCTGTTATTTAACACTCTTGTAAAACGTTTACCAAGTCAACTTAAAATTGTTATAGGTCTGTACGAGTTGGGATCCAGTTTACACCCTTTACCTTTATATATTGGCTTAACAATGCCAGTAAGCCACGAATCTGGTAGAATACCCGATGATAATACAAGGTTGAAATGTTCTCAAAACAGAGGTATAAGTTGATCCATTGAGTCAATCAGAAAATCATTTTCGATTAAATCAACGCCCGTTGCTTTGTTTCTTAAGTTGTTTTCCCGCAAATTTTATTTCTTCTCGTGAAATGTCGTTGTTAAGGGACTCAGTATTGAAAATACATGTATCAGTCCATTTCTCGTCGAGATCAGCCTCGTTCGGTTCGAATTCCTCACTTATTTCAACAAAATAATTGTAGAAAGTGTCAACATCGGGGGAATTTTCAATTTGTTGAGCATGCTCCAATATTCTCAAGGTTAACTTTTCTCTTCTTATTCTTACGGAATAGGTCATTAATTTGAAGTTGATAGTTTCGTATGTGTTTGTCTCAACCTTTTTTTTTGTGTCGAAAATGTGCTAATTTTGATATTTTAACTTTATATTTAGCTTTTTGGAATAACAGTTCACACACCTTGCTTTGACTGATATTGTTATGAAATGTGGACGATAAATCAGTGTCATACCTTATTACACCTGGGCTCAAACGATTTCGGAGTCACCACCGGCCGGTAGCTTTTTGAGCAGATCAACGAGGAGCTTCTCTGCACTCAGTTGCAGCTTCCCCACACCAGACTCCTGTGGTCTAATATGTTGCCGCGGTGTTGCTGGCGATATGCCAAAGACATTACAGTTCATTTGGCATAAAAGCGGGGCGATTAATTGCAACTCGAAAACTTATAAACATATAATACGCAATAAAAAGCTGATAATAATCAGAACATCAGGCCAACAATGAGGAGCAGTCAGGTGTGCGAGAAGCACATGCACAAGTGTCGACAAAGTTATTGATTCATTTATCTGTGGTGTGACACATGCACGATGAAATACCAGCATGCAGTTACGTCTATTATTTACAAAGTCTATTCAAAGCTGAATCACATATGGCTAGACCCAAATATGCAATTTCAAAATATGTTGAACGGATTTTCTGAGCGAAAATGAAAACACGTACTGAGCAGAAGAAAGGGCTTTTCAACCAACAGTAACACGCCTGAAGGGGCTGTTTCAAAACCAGTGAAGGTAGTACATTCATTCTCCGCTAACAGCCGCCAATCCACTTTTGTTAACTTTTAAAAATTAACTTTATTTTTTCATACCATGTATTTAATTACAATTGGATAGTGCCTACGTATGATGTTAAAACAGCTTCCCTCAGCAGTCGTAGATATCTTGATGCAGACACTCAAACATAGACCAAAGATTTTGTCACGTGACAGATACGTTACCTCTAGGATGTCTGTTTGGGATCAAGTAATTACATTTTTCGTGCAATTTTGAATGTATTCATTTTAAAACTTGAGCATCAATGCACTTAGGAAAAGAAACGCGCATTAGTTGAATTGTTTTACCCTTACTGTTACAAAATAATAGAACGTATCTTTCAAATTTTCAAAGCAAACTAAAAACAGTCTGTATTTTGAAGAAAACAAAGTTTTATTTTCACCAACGTGTCAAGAAATGTTCTCAGTTAATATAGCAGTCAATGGTTCTTCACTTGAGGCTTAGATGCAACCAACAAAATAAAGCACAATTATCATTTATTCATGGCATATAATAATCCATTGCTGATTATGAAAAAACACATACAGAAAATTATACGGGTACAATCACAAATCAAAAGTGCAATGTTTTGATGTATATGTTACTAGTTTGGCTCTTTGAAACGACACTAAATGGTGTTGTCAAGTAACTGAACAAATAATATTTTTATTGTCACAAACCAATCAGCATGTGTCTCATTTCGCAGACAAATATGCAGTAACGCATCTGTTCTGAAGACAGTCAATGTTTCAGTCCCGGTGTATGACAAATCACGACAAACTTAAACAGCTGCAAGGAGCGAGCATAACAATTTTAGATTAACAATTTAACTTTAAAGTTACCTTAAATACAACTGGACTGAGTGAGTGAGTGAATGAGTCAGTTAAAATTACAGTTACATCGGCAATATTTCAGCCATATCGTGACTTCAAAAGATATAAACTCATATTAAACACAAATGAATTGTAGAACCCGCCAACAAAGGGCAATAAAACAACTAGAATATCAAAGATAGAGAATTAAAACTAGCATGTAACTGTAAATTCGACAAACTATTATAGACAATACAATATAATAAACGGGCTGGAGATCGCCAGCAACTGAAGGTAGGTCACCATACTAGGGACCATGGGAACTACAGTACCTTTGCTACCTGCATGGACCCTAGCAGGAACTACACCATTCCTTCAGCCACTGGTAATTAAATACAATTGGACAAGTTTCATGTGTGTTATTTTGTACGTGAAAAGTACTATGCGAAGGTATCCTGAACCTTTTGTTGGTGGACTGACAATGAAGGAATTTAACCCTTCTAAATCCACTTCCAGAACCTTTCCAGCGTACCATTACTGTAGTCACCATGCACTGCAGTAATGAATGACTTTACGTCTGGTACCTGTCTTGGATTTAAAGAACTGAGAGCATCCATTGATGGCTCTAGGAGCTGGAAGATTCTCATTTACAGATCCTTTTTCACCAAAACTCCAGTCATGAGAACCTCATTTTGGTTTTGTGCGTTAACATTGCAGATGACATGTTTTGTCTAACAATCACAAAGCTGAGGAGGTAACATATATATAAATCATTTGGATGTTGCTTTAGACATTCTTGTATGTTAATTTCCTCAACAATATACCATTCTCTTTTTATACTGATGCACAGAAAAACGTGATTCAGATACATGAGCTTAATAGAAGAGATACGTTACTTTGAAAATCAGATATGTTACAAGCAGAATGATCAGTAGACATATTTTTTATTATTTCTATTTAATCTGCAAACATCCATGCTAAACTACAAGTCAAAGAGCACCCAGTAAGCCAGAAAGGAACTGTGATGACCATCATATGTTGTTAATTACCTATTTTCACTAGAGTCCCCCTACAAATATGATGATAAGCTTTAAAAATCTTCTTCCTGTGTACTTTTTAGCTGGTAATGTGTCAAATGACAGACCTCACACCGACTGTGCAAATAACGCGCAATGTAATATTAGCCGGAAATTTATTTTTTTTACACATACAGCAACGAGTAACGTAACTGTTCGTGACGTATTTGTTTGGCAAAAGCGTTTCTGGCTTCGTTTAACACAGGTGTAAACTGTAATCAGCAATTTTCAGGCTGTATGAACTAAGTAAGGTGAGGGTGTTGCATGTATGTATGCTATACGGCAGTGAAGAATTTACGTTTCGATTAATTATAGGTTCCCTGGTAACGTATCCGTTCAAAATCTCGCGTACCAGCCACAATCCAACTGAAAACACAACATTGGTAGAGCAAATTGTTATCTTACGCTATTCTGCAGGCCTTAGACATCCTTGCAGAATAGTTTACATTAACAACAATCAGTTACACCTAAACACACAGTACAGTGCATTTGTAGTAGCAGTGACGTCTCTGTTCGCCTGTGTGGCGAGAGCATCATTTGATGTCTTTGGAGGAAAGACATATGTTAGGCTTTTATATTTTACACAGAGCTAATCGGCAGCATGTAAGACAATAAACTGGCTCATGCCGATTACAGATGCGATTTTAGAGAAACCATATCTACCAAAGAGTGCTCTGGCGACAACATTATTTGTACATTTCGCCTACTTTAGACAACTATGAAATCAACACATACGGAGACATTGCCATTTGTTTTCTATTAAAAGAATAGATCTCACACTGATACTGAAAATCGACTGTAGTTGGTGGTTTATATGGCTAGTTTAAGAATGAAACGATAGTGCAACACAAAATTATGGTATTGGCGCCTGATAGTGGAGAATGAATGAGTAAAGCTTGATTCATTTTAAAAAGAACTATCAGGAGGTGATATGGTCAAAATAAATTCTTTTCTTTGTGTGTTTTGAAAAAGCACAAGGAGAACAGATATTCCCTTGTAACATCCAAACATCAGTTATGGCTACTGCTACACAAATTTGGGTTCCCTTATAAAAAGATTAGCGTTGAAAATAGATGTGTTCACTGTGAAAGATCCGACCTTATTCGCTTACGAAATAGCTACTTGTGAGCAATTAGGGCAAACGCGTAATGGGTGGGGTGAATATGGTTTTACGCCGCTTTTAGCCATATTCCAGCAATATCACATTGTGCCCATTTTGGGAATCGAACCCAGGTTTTCGGCGTGACGAGCGAACGCTTTAACCACTAGGCCACCCCACAGGCCCTCATAAACGTAATGAAGGTTTTGAACCTGTTTTTTGTGGATGCAACGTGGGTGAATGCCAGTCACACCGTAGGTACCCTATGGGTTGCCAGTACATCAACAGAAACATGCGTCCGAAAACACCCACCTGGCAAGGGGTGGGTGAGTGAGTTAATATTTATCGTCACATCGGCAATATTTCTGCCACACCGTGACGAGAACAATCAATTATCATAGTAACATAAATAAATTTAGAAATTAGAAACCTTTGACGATGACCAGTAAAAATACTAAAGTATCACAGAGAAGGTAAAACTAGCATGTAATCATAAAACGATATTATTATACAGAACAATACAATATGAAAACGGGCTATGGGTCACCAGCAACTGAAAGTAGATCACCATACTGGGGACCATGGAGAATTCCTTTACTTTTGCTACCTGTTATGAAACCCTGAAATATCGATCCCTTGTAATGGAAAAATCACTTGGCAAAGGTGAGCGTTTGATGTGTTACATGCAGGATGTAAAAGTCAGCTGTTTTTTGACTGGTTGTTCGCTTGTAGTTAAAGCAAAATGCCAAGACAATCGTGACTATCACACCGAGATGAATGGTGAGGTGTTTTTAGGATGGCTACAAAGGCAGCTTGTTCCCGCCTTGCCTCCCAAACGATTGCGGCCGTCTCCTCCCTTTCTCGCACACCTGGTTGTTCCCTTCTTTGCATTCCTCCCTCGTAACAAATAGTGAACTGTATCAATATTTTAATGATAGTTTGTTAAACAACGTGTTTTTGTTTTTAGGACATAAATTCTTTTGAAAAGCTCGCAGAGTTGGTCTGATGTTTTGATTATGAACAGCGTTTCATTGAGTTTTATATGTTTATTAGTTTTCGAGTTAGATTACCTGTTTGAGTGGCATTTTAGAATAGAATTAGAAACTTTATGGATAACAACTTCTTTCATTTATAATGTTTGACAACGCTACAAGAATCTGTATCGAAACAATTATCTATGCAAGGTTTGACCCATCCTGCCACCCTCTACCATGTACGGAACCAGAGTTCCCTTACTTGTGCTCGCTATAGCGTGAGGCGCACATAACATGTCACAGGTACACATACATGGCAGGACGATAAGACTGCAGATTAAAAGTTCTCTGGTATGTGTCATAGAGATTATTCCAGTTTACAAGCCTACATGCAAGCGCTCATAACCATTAAAAAATGCTTACCTCTATATATCTGGACCCGTCACTTGAGCTGTCACGTTCTGCACAGGCATGCTACAACCGGGCATTCATATAGTCGATTCCAATGAAAAGTGTACACAACAAGGTACAAGGTGTCTAAAATAGAATTGCTTGCACCTTGTAATTCTTTTTACCAATGTAACGTCAACATATTGGCCTCTTATGAAATTCAGTTGCCATCACTAAAAGTGACAAGTTGGTGGATCAGTGAAGCTGAAGGCTCATTTTCTGAATTACATACAAATACCAACATCATACCTTGTATATCTTGTGATTAGATGGATTGTATGTTGCGTAACATCCAAATTGACTGTTGTTCTGCATGCACAATCTGTTAATGACTATAAATTCAAGTCACATCGGAAGCCATATCACGGTTTGCATAATAAGCAATGGCAAACTATAAAAAACCTGTCGACGAAGGACAGTAAAATAACTAGATTATCACAGATTCGAATTTAAAACTAGCAATCAAATCTAAAACAGTCTAACTATAGGACAATACAAGGGTAAAACCGGCTATATATTGCCAACAACTGAAGGTAGATCACCATACTAGGGCCCATGGGGACTTACAGTACATTGGCTTCCTGCATGGACCCTAGTTGGATTTACACCATCCCTCAGCTATTAGCAATGTTAGTTAATCTAGCCATAAAATAAACGAACATATATTCTACGATTAAAAGAGTAGTAGGTTTAAATTTACTTTGAAGCTTGACCGTAGTTCTCTCATGTTTTATAACCTCAAGCTTTATGAAAATAGAACCATTTTGGTACCTTTGTTTGGTGTAAGTGAGATAGCACAACTTAGTGTTCTTTTCACAAACAAACCAGTGTCACATATCTATCTAATTCATCTGAGAGGCAACGGGTGGAACTTTCGGTAAGTACAACAAATTTGAAAATGCATCAAACACTAGAATTTGGGTGGAAGATAAAAAAATGTACTTGTAGGTAACAAATATCACATAATTCCTTGTAATTCATAAATGTTTATATATGTCAAACTAAATTATAGCTGATTTATTAAAACATAGAACAGTTTGGAAATTGTTTATCTAAATGCATAGGACATGTTAATAAAGACTGTTTACAACCAGTTTAAGGCTTTCTCTTTGTTTTGTCTCAGTGTACATGTATGTCGGAAAGTAGCAATGTCATTTTAACTGATGGAATAGAAATTGAACTAAAAGCATTACACCTGAAATTGTATTTACCAAATGTTTCAACTGGCATTGGTATTCAAAGAAAGCACATCACAAATGTTCAAAACGCTTGAACTAATACCATTATGTACAGAAAAACATGTCAATACATTTAAGTCTTACTGAACTATAACTCTGCTTTAATTACCCATGTTTTGCAATCGACAATTGCTATTATATAGACATTTACAGAAAGTTTCAGCTACAAAAACAAGTTACCTACGAATACAGGTTATTTTGTGTGGTATCTTCGTAAAAACAGCACAGAACATGTTCAGATGTGGCACACGTATATCTTGTGGCGTTTTGCACCTGAACTTCGGATATCATTCACTAATGTGTTCGTCTGAGGAAACAGCGACATATTTAATGATATTTGAAGGTAACGTGTTTTTTTTTACCAAATCAGACTTTGATTTTCTAACATTTTGTTTAGATTATTACTTGTAAGAAATATACTGATGGAACAAAATAAAGGATCACATGAAAGCACAAGCGTTCCTTTTTTTTTTGTCCAGGTGTCTTCACAAGCCGATGCACATGAAGAAACCTTGGAAAAAAATACTTGTGCTTTCATGTGATCCCTTATTTTTTCCCTCAGTATATTATGTAACGCAATTGCATTTGAGTACTTTACATATTAATGCTGTAAAAAGTAATACACAACATAACCTTGAGTTGCATAACCTTGAGTTGCAGTCAATGAGATGATAATATTGAGAGATGTAAGAGATTCCACCATCGCCTTACGTTGATTCACATATTTTTGGCAATGCAGTAAATAATGAGCCACATTATCTAGCTGGTTACACACTGTGCAATTTGCAGAAATATCTTTATTAATAATACTTAGATATGCACCAAGACCACAATGCCCAAGACGAAGTCTGGTTAAAAAGAACCTCTTCAAGATAATTTTGACTTAGTTACGAAAGGCTCGATGCCAAAGAGATGGCGTCCTTTTAAGGATGAGGTCCATCTCTGTTGCCATTTCGTTTAAGCATGGATCTTACTCACGGTGCATAATTCTGCAGGAGAGGGCAATATTGTCTCATCCTGTTCTGATCCATCAAAGTCTAATGCAGCTTTTGCCAATTTATCAGCTTTTTCTTTTCCAAATTGTCCAACATGAGCAGGTATCCATGAAAAAGATCTTCACTGAATTCATTAACAAGGTCGAGTATAATATCGATCAATATTGATCTCGCCCTGCTGAGGAGGAACCTGTCTGAATTACTTGTAAAGCAGAAAAGCAGAACAACAAAAAAGGAACACCCATTAAGAACCAATTATGCTAGGATACTGTTCAGTTTTCTCACAAGCAAAAGACGTCCGCACTCGACGGCAGTCAAGACCGAGCTCCCATTTACATGAATTGACAGAGTAATTGAAAACTGTATTCGTAGGTTATGCAATAAAATACCACTTGAAAACAAATTATCAAAATTACGAATTAAGCCCTAGACAAAATCATTTCAGGGGATTTATTCACGAAATGTTTGGTAATCAGATTGTTTGGTAATAAACTTCTGCTCATCCAGTTTGAATAGTATTTAACACATAAAATGTTTTCAACAAAACATGTGTAAAATATAAGTCAAAATGAATAAAAATGGCCTGTTTTTGTTGTCTCCCATAAGCCTATTTTTTAATTAAAAATGGCACCCATGAAGGGCCACCTCCTCGTGGTGGGTGCTGGGTAACGCTAAGCGCCCTTCAACCCCCCGTTGTGGACCCGGGGATATTTGGTCCACCAACCCGTTTGCCGTGGGTTGCGCCCCTGTGTCGGTGGAGGACGGGATTCTGGTGGTTGAGGGCACTGGGTCCAGGAACAGTGTCCCTTTGCCCAACACACCACTTCGGCCCTTACTTCACCTAGACGGGTGGTAGAACTGGCCCGGTTCTACCAATCGGCTGGTCACGCCAAGCCCTGTGTATAGACTATATATATATATATATGTCATTGCACCAATTTGATTTGGAATTGTTTTAATTTCGGTCTTGGCCTACTTGTTTATCTAAAACGTTTGTAATTTTGAAATATACTGTTATGAACTTTGCCTAGAGTCTTATGCCCAGAAGGCGGTGGCTCATGGGCCAATCTGGTGGAATTATTAATCTTTTAATTCTTCTGCTGGAGTATATCATCCGGGTATCCTTGGTGCTTCAAGTTGGAAATCCACTTGTTT
Source organism: Haliotis rubra (assembly GCF_003918875.1). NCBI lineage: Eukaryota > Metazoa > Mollusca > Gastropoda > Lepetellida > Haliotidae > Haliotis > Haliotis rubra. Next base: position 705,818 of record NW_025766880.1, read on the forward strand.
TAGCATTGTCCTTACGTGATACTCCATGGTGGGTGGGAAGCTCGGATGATGAAATCTTACTAACTAACCATGGCTTACCTAAACCCCCAAAAAGACCAAGCGTCAACTTGACACTGATCCTGTTGAAACTGACCTCAGACTGCCCAACTCAATTGATTACTGGCCACGTTTTCTTGTACTTAAAACTATTGACAAGACACCTTTGAAGTTGAATCCCTTTGCCTCAGCTAAAGGTATACAAGGCATAGCTGGTGACGTTAAGAACATTAAACGATTACGTTCCGGTGCTCTGCTGGTTGAGTGTGCAAAGAGGCACCAAGCCACCAACCTTATGAGTATTGATTCTTTTGTCGGCATTCCAGTCACGGTCTCAGCTCACAAAACACTCAACACGAGCAAAGGAATTATCAGAGATTGGGATCGATTGTTTGCTGACATGTCAGAACTTGACATCGTCTCTGAGATGAAAGATCAAGGCGTACTCTATGTCAAACGTTTCACAACCAGGAAAAACGATACTGTTATCAAAACTAATACCTACCTGTTTTCATTTTCTACACCAAATGCTCCAAAATCTCTAAAGGCAGGATATTGTAACATCAATGTTGACACGTACATTCCGAACCCTCTGAGGTGCTTCAAATGTCAAAGTTCGGTCATGGCGTAAATACTTGCACATTGTCTGTTGTATGTGCTCACTGTGGTGAGAAGACACATACAACAGAAAAATTGTGACAGTACTGTCAAAAATGTACAAACTGTGCAGGGGATCATTCCTCTTTCTCTAAAAGCTGTCCTGTTTGGAAACGTCAAATGGAGATAAATCAAATCAAATTTACCCAAAACATTAGTTTTGCAGATGCAAAAAGACTAGTTCAAAGCTCCGAGCACAAAGAGAGCTATGCTTCTATCACCAGAACACCGTCAGAAGCGACAACTAGAATAACAAAATCATCTGCATGCTGTCAGACAAACTTGACCTCGGTTAAATCTGATTCTCCTCTGATATTCTCGCCTGCAATATGTACACAAACTGCAGAACCACTTCCTGGTACGCCCCAAATCCAATCAGAACCACCTTATGACCATGACACTTCTCAGTCAACTCAAAGATCTCAATCAACGCCAAACGTTCAACCAATTGTTAAAAACAAAGGCAAACTGAAGCCAGATTCAAAGAAACAAAGTGGCAGAACCCCCAAGGGTCAGATGATAAAATCAAGTTATTTAACAAATACGGATCACTTGAGGACATGGACGTGTCCGAAAACGTCCGCTCTAGGGCACATAGCTTGTCGCCCCTCGAAAACGGTGCGGGTAGATCCCCAATTAATCCGCCTAAAAATAGGTATATCTACCAATATCGTGCAGTGGAACTGTAGAGGACTCGGACAAATTTTAATGAAATACAGCTATTAATCCAGGATTTAACACCATCAGCGTTCTGTCTGCAAGAGACGTATCTGAAACAGACAGATAATTTTAACTTACGTCAGTTTGAAGCCTATAATTATTTTTCCCCTCCAGGTGATAGAGCCACTGGAGGTTCTACTATCCTTATACGACAGAATGTTATTCACAGCCCTGTTACTCTTAGCACTAATCTCCAAGGTGTTGCAGTGCGACTTACTCTGGGTGTAACATTTACGTTATGCTCTCTGTATCTTCCGCCTTCATCGGCACTTCATCTGACTGATCTTCAATCACTCTATGATCAACTCCCAAAGCCATGTGTTATCATGGGTGACCTAAACGGTCACAATCCACTCTGGGCAGTACTAACATTAATACTAAAGGTAAAATAATTGAAGACTTCATTTCCAATAATGACCTGTGCATATTTAATGATGATTCAAGCACCTATCTGCATCCTGCAACTGGCACTTATTCTTCTTTGGATTTATCTTTGCAGATTCTAACCTCCTGAAAGAATTTGATTGGTCTGTTAATGATGACCTGTGTGGAAGTGGGGACCACTTCCCAACTATCCTTACAGAAATAACTCCATCTGATTCTCCATCGTACACAAGATGGAACTTTTCGAAGGCTAACTAGTCTTCATTTCAATATAATTGTAAATCGAAATTGCGACCTGATTTTTCAGTGATATAACTGATCCAATTCAAACTTTTCTGACGTTTTATATGAAATAGCTGATGAGTGTATACCAAAATCCTCTCCGACTCCACATGTACGAAAACCATGGTTTAATACTGATTGTAGACAAGCCAGAAAAGCGAGGAAAAGGCCGAGCATTATTTCCGACATCATCCAACTGTCCATAACTTAAATAAATTTAAAATACTCAAAGCAAAGGCGCGTCGTACCTTTAAACAAAACAAACGACAATCTTGGAGAAATTATGTCTCAAAAATTAATTCGCGCACGCCAATGTCTAAGGTTTGGAACATGGTTCAGCGAATAAAAGGCAAAGGTTCAAAATCATCTGTACACCATCTTAAAGATGGTGATAACTTGATAACTGATAAATCTGACATTGCAAATAAAATTGGCGAAACCCTTGCCAAAAATTCATCATCGGCAAATTATGTCCCTGAGTTTCAGAGATATCAGAAACAACAGGAAAAGACAAAACTTAATTTCGAATCAAATAACGGTGAAGATTATAATGAAGTGTTTTCATTACATGAGCTACATACTGCTCTTGAGCAAGCTCATGACACTGCAGCGGGTGATGACAATATACATTACCAGCTACTGAAACACTTTACCTGAACCATGTCTGATGACTCTTTTAGATATATTTGACCAAATATGGACGTCTGGAGAATTTCCTCCTTCATGGCGTAATGCCATTGTAGTCCAAATACCAAAACCTGGCAAGGATCATACAGATCCGTCTAATTACATACCGATATCTCTAACTAGCTGTGTCTGTAAAACCATGGAACGTATGGTGAATAATAGATTAACTTGGTATCTTGAAACCAACAACCTTATAACCAATATTCAATGTGGTTTCAGGAAAAATCGAAGTACCATTGATCATTTGGTACGATTAGAATCCTTTGTTAAAACTGCAATCGTAAATAAACAACATGCCGTATCGATATTCTTTGATCTCGAGAAAGCTTATGATACGACCTGGAAGCATGGCATTTTGAAGGATTTACATGACTTTGGTTTGAGAGGCCGTTTGCCTCTTTTTATATCACGGTTTTGAAAGACAGACAATTTCAAGTCCGAGTGGGTTCAACCCTGTCTGATCATTACAATCAGGATCAGGGTGTCCCTCAAGGCAGTATTTTGTCTGTCACTTTATTTAGTATCAAGATTAACAGTTTATCCAAGGTTTTAAACGATTCCATTGATGGATCACTTTTGTGGATGATTTTAACATTTCTTGTCGTGGTTAAAATATGCATACTATTGAACGGCAATTGCAGTTGTGTTTAAATAAAATAAATAAATGGTGTCCTGAAAACGGTTTTAAATTTTCCAAATCCAAAACTAATTGTCTACACTTTTGTAGAAAATATAAACCGCATAAAGATCCAGAACTATCTTTAAATGGCACTCCCATCAAAGTTGTTAAGGAGGCCAAATTCTTGGGTCTAATTTTCGACTCCCATTTAACTTTTTGGCCACATATTAAATCACTGAAAGCCAAATGCCTGAAGGCACTCGATTTGTTGAAAGTTGTTTCCAACTCAAAGTGGGGAGGGGATCAAGCTACCCTCCTCCACCTGTATCGATCATTGGTCCGCTCGAAACTTGATTATGGCTCCATCGTATATGGTGGAGCCTGCAAAAAAGCAACCAAAACTACTTGATTCTGTCCACCACCAAGGCCTAAGACTTTGTCTTGGATCCTTTTAGAACCTCTCCTATTGATAGTCTATATGTTGAAGCAGATGAACCTTCTCTTACACAACGCCGTATAAAATTAACTTTACAGTATATTACAAAACTTTTATTCCAATGAGTCTAACCCTGCATATAACTGTGTCTTTAATCCACTATATGAAGATCTGTATAACAAGAAACCTTCTCTTGTTCCGCCTCTTGGTATAAGATTGAAACCTTTCCTTTCTGCTGCTGGCATTGAGCTAGAACATATAGCTCCTTCCCGTTTTCTTTCTTCTCCGCCTTGGCAATTGGTTAGGCCAGAAGTTGACCTAACATTAACTACATTTAAAAATCAGAAACAAATGAATTACAGTATAAACAAGAATTTAGTCAATTAAGAAATAAATATAAAACATATAAATCCTTATTTACAGATGGGTCCAAGGATGGTGGCGCGGTGGCATGTGCCACTGTCATTGGATCCAAAACAATTTCTTCTCGACTACCAAATAACAGCTCTATATTTACAGCAGAAGCAAATGCCATCTAAACAGCTCTTAAATATATTAATAAACATCGTAAATATACACAATATATCATCTTTTCAGATTCTCTTTCGTGTCTTCAGGCTATTAAAAATCTTTCTTGCAAACATCCACTTTTATTAGAAATTATTGAATTGTACAATGAACTTGCTACTGGCCAATGCGACATCGTCTTTTTGTTGGTTACCCAGCCACGTTGGCATTTCTGGGAATACAATGGCCGATCTTGCTGCTAAAGGCAGCACTCAACAAATCTGTGACACCACTTCTAATTCCATACTCTGATTACAAAGCCAGCATTAGAACATACATCCGCGATCTGATGCAGAAGAAGTGGGACACCCAAGTAGGTATTAATAAATTACATGGAATAAAACCCTACATTGGTAACACCTACTTGGGTTGTCAGTCCAGATTTGAAGAGGTCATTATGCGGCGATGTCGCATTGGCCATACTAGATATACCCATGAATATTTGCTTAAAGGCGAAGATCCTCCGTTTTGCATTCCTTGTGATGAAGAATCACAGTCAAGCATGTCTTGGTTTGACTGCATTGAATATTCCATCACAAGGGATATCTATTTCAAATCCAAAACTCTGAAGGATCTTTTTAATAATGTCAGTTCTCATTTAATTATTGCATTTTAAAAAAATTAGATTTGTTGAGTGATTTGTAAATAGAAATATATTTTATTATTGGTAGTTTAGATTAGCAACTGAGATTGTTAGTGGCTGTATCCTCAAAGGGGTTGAAGTATTGTAAAATTATTGTCCTCCTGAGAGGGTACGTAAGTCCCAAAACTTTCAAAGTAGAATTTTCACATACCAAGATTTTAAACGTAGTATTTTTTGTTCATTTAGATTTCGGCTAACTTATCCTACAATCACCATCGGCTGAAGGGATAGTGTAAATCCAACTAGGGTCCATGCAGGTAGCAAAGGTACTGTAAGTCCCCATAGACCCTAGTATGGTGTCTACTTTCAGTTGTTGGTGATCTATAGCCTAGTTTTATATTGTGTTGTCCCCTATGGTTAAAATGTTTTAGACTCTATTACTAGTTTTATCTGTATATGTGATATTCTAGTTGTTTTACTGCCCTTCGTTGGCAGGTTTTATAATCTACATATATTTCACTTCAATATCAAATGTTATATTGCCGATGTGACGTTAAATATTAACTCACTCACTTTAATTAAAAAATAGTAATGTTATAATATGGCCCGAATCGTCTTACTTGTGCCGATATGATGGGCACCCCGAAATATATGAAGATGGTTATGCTAAAATCGTTGGAATCGACCATATACGTCATCGACATGCTCCTGTCCGAGACAGCAGGGCCTGTGGTATCTGTGTTGAACCCTTTATTTGTAATTCCATTCCCAGAAGCAACAGAAGTGCCCTGGCTAGGGTCAGATGCAAGGCCCCTACACATATAGAGACTGGACTTTCATATTGTGTGTATATACTTTTAGCTAATAGTTTCTCGTAACCCAGAAAGGATGTCTCCCTGTTGTACTTTACTTGTATAGTGTATTGTAATTATGCGCCTGTGAGGTGAGACATTAATCAACTATCTGTCTGTCTGTAACAAAACTCTTGTCGGCTATTCTTTCACTCCAAGCAACTAGCCGAGGCGCACACCATAACCATGATTCACCCAAATGATGTATTGTTTAGATTTTCATTACTCTGGGCTTTTCGATTTCGGCGGTCACGGTTGAAATAGTCCGATTTCAGGTGACGGTCACACTGACACAGTAATCTGGAGCACTGCATATGGATGACACTCTTCCCTGCGTTCCAACTGACTCGGCACAGTTTAGTGTAAGAGCTATACATGACATGTATTAGAGTATTTTCATTATGTTGTTAGAATAAAACTGGGGGCGAGCTGGGCGAGCTTGAGCTGTCTAAGGCGCTGCGCACTCAAGCGAAGGGTGCTTGGATCGATCCTCACTTGTGACCGGGTGTAAAAATCCTTGGAGCTAACATTACTTGGAGGCTCTTTCAGTGTTGTCACAACGTCTAGTGTGCACTACACAACCCTGTGCACTTAAAAGAACCCACTCAAAGCAATGGTAGGTGACCAGAGGGTGGACACACAAACACGTGTGACACCTAGTTGCGAGTATAATAACGTGCAGTTACATTGAACAAAATACTGTGACTATTTCTCCTAGGTTCACCCAACTGCAAATGGGTACCTTGTTAGGATGACGTCGTGTGGTAACTCGCTGCGCTTGACAGGCTGCATGAGTTGAATTCTCCCCACGGAGTTTAGTTGGTTAAAAAGACATCAGTTGAACAAAGGAACACTCCAGGG